>NC_090268.1:139796960-140133627 GCF_040414725.1 Anabrus simplex
TGTACAACACAATGTATGCTCGTTTGCATGCTTGTATTCAAAATCATGGCCACTACAGTGATTATTAATGTACCACCATGTCACATATCTTCTCACGCATACTTGAACCTGTATGTGAGAACTTAAATATGTTACATAGACAATTGCTTAGCCTAAATTTCATTTCTCTGAATTTTTATAATGTGTATAATACTCTTGCCAAACAATAAGGTACAGCCAAACTTTCAGGACACATTCCTCACATGTAGAAGAAGAAAATATTTTACATCGACATGGGCCCCGAAATGCTTTATTTCAATAGTAGAACTCATTTTCTACAACTCTACAGAGTACATTAATCATGGTAAACACATAAGAACCGAACGTACATGAAACGGCCGCTTCCTGACCACTCCTAGCCCTTTCCTATCTCATCGTCGCCATAAGACCTATCTGTGTCGATGCAACGTAAAGCAAGTTGTGGATTCCCAGATGGGCTGGGATCCATGGCACACTGGTACGTTCTGTTCCTTTGCATTTGCCATGATTAATGTACTATGTAGATTTGTAGAAAACAAACTTTAACATGCCAATAAAGCATTTCCAGACCCATATCCATATAATATATTTTCTCCTTCTGCATACAAGGAATGTGTCCTAGAAGTTTGGCCTTACCTTATTGTTGCACCTTATATGTGCTGAACAGCAGACTACATAAAATGGGATCATAATTATTTTATTTCTTTTAAGAGGACGTGCTGAAAGAGTTCAAAGTCAAATCGATAATTGACTACATTTACAATTATCAGGCAAATAGAAAATTCCATATCCACAGGATGGAAGCTGGAAGACCATCAAAGGAAGTTCTTTGCTATCAAGCTAGGGGAAGATGACTCGTAGGACATTCGATGAAGCGATGGGGAGAGAATGCAAGACCATAACGTGCCACATGATAAAGTAATTCAAATGTTAAATGAATCTACAGAAGAGAAATTGTATGTATATCGGGCAAATCAGCCTCAATGTATTTTAGCCCTTCAGTTTGAAAAATGCTATGGACCTGCTTCATCTGTTTATTAATATTACTTTGTACCACAGTCTATTACATTTGCAATATGCATTTATTATTGAACTCTCCTTAGAACTCATTATGATTTGTATGTGCAGTGAAGCACGTAATATTTTTAGTATTTATTTTTAATATTTTTATATCATCATCATGAGTCGTGTAACTCATTGCCGAGCGTTATGACCCCATTTGACTTCACACAATGTTCTTTGTACTGGGCGGTACACCTCCACGCCGCTAATTTAAAAATTGCGCCAGGTGAAACTCCTCTGCTGGAGGAAGTCTGAACTTTATCTACGCTGTTAATTCTTTACCTTCTCAGAAGATGTCACCACGTGGAAAATTTTGAGTTTTTGAACTGTGTCATTTTTGATGTGTTTTTGTTTCGCTTGAAGTAAGAAGTGTAAACTTTCTCTCCTAGAGGATACTACTGAAGATCAACAATAGTGCACCCTAGTGCGGAGTCAAAGAACTATTTTGTTGGAGAAATTTTTATTTCAAATGTTTGTTTCTTGTTAAATTTCCTTCTGTTATTGTTTAAGTTGGCTGTATACCCCTCTTTTTCCCCTTGTTTTAGGTTTATCCAATCCCGAATTTCTTTTAGTATTTCCGACCAATCCGATGTATTTTCCCCCAACTTGGATATGTTTCTGTACCCTAGCCAATAAAATTATTGTGGGCGGGTGTTTTCATTCCCCTAACGCCTAGAACCTTCCGCGAGAGGATATAAACTGCTGATTTTTGGGTCTCTGCGCCACTTCTGATCCATCTTTCAGTGTGTAAAGTACATAGCAGGGGGCGGGAAGCGCCTCTTTCTTCGGCAGCGGTCAACAACAAGGTAATGGCCGATTTATAACTTCTTTCTTTGCTAGCTCAGCAGTTTAACTTTCGGGGCGGGTTCTAAGCGTTCAACCATGTAACCTTTTCCTAAAATGTAACTACTCCTTTCATATATTCTCTTTTAAAGCTTCATACTGGGATAGAGAGTGCTAACCCTCTCGAGCTCCCACTCATATTGTTGTGAGGTGAACTTAGTTTTCTCAACCTATTCTTCGTTAACGTAAAACAAATTGTTCTCTTCTTAAGTCACCTCTTTAGTATGGGATTAGCCCTTGTATTAACGGCCTAGGGCCAAGTAGGTCTTAAGCAAAGTGTATTGGGAGTGCAAGTTCGCCTCCTCTCAAATTGTATTTTAGAGGTCATGCATTAACCTTCTTGTCATTTAACAGACCTCAGTAGGTTGGGTATTTTACCCCTGTGTATATGTCCTTGGAGGACAGCTTAAAGGTGGAGTTCGGAGTGGCCTATGATAGGCTTGTATTTTAGGGGGAAGTTGCCCTTTCTTGAAAATTGTGTTTCTGCCTCAAGGAGGCTTTTTGGGTGTAATTGGAAGCAAATGTTTCTGGCATGTTTGGGGGTTTTCGGCCCCTTTGTTGTATGGTGTTCATTGTAAGGTTGGGCTCATTGCTCAAGAATTATGTTTCTGACTTTTGAAGCCCCAAATGGGGTACCTATGTAAATGTATTTTTCAATCGTGTTTCGGCTACTAAGTACCTGTTCTATTTGTTGTTACCTAATTTTGAAAAGAAAATATAACCTTGTTAAATTTTAAAATTAATTTCACTTTAGTAGCTTGAGACCTATTCACCACCCAGCACCTTCTTTCATGCATAACTACCACAAAACACGGTAACATTCTTGATTAAACGGCACCAACTTTGGCAGTGTTCAGCTTCTCGTAAAGCCTGCTGAAGAGTCAGGCCGGTGGTACGCTTAATTTTTGTTACGGAGTTATCCGTGGAATGCAGAGGTGAAAGAAGGTGCGGGCTGGAATGGGCCCTACCGAGCTCGATAGCTGCAGTCTCCTAAGTGCGGCCAGTATCCAGTAATCGGGAGATAGTGGGTTCGAGCCCCACTGTCGGCAGCCCTGAAAATGGTTTTCTGTGGTTTCCCATTTTCACACCAGGCAAATGCCGGGGCTGTACCTTAATTAAGGCCACGGCCGCTTCCTTCCACTTCCTAGGCCTTTCCTATCCCATCGTCGCCATAAGACATATCTCTGTCGGTGCGACGTAAAGCAAATAGCAGAGAGAGAGAGAGAGGGGAATGGGTCTAGCTACAAGTCCGAAAGATGAATTAAAATTTAAATAAAGGTTATATTTTCAATAGACAACAAGATTTAACAAATTTTCACTAGGTGAAATAACAATGAAAGCACAAGTTAAGGGATCTTTACAAATTCTGGGCTTCGAGCCCCAAGTTTATAATACCTGAGCCCTCAGCTCACAACCACAAATTACCAAAGGGCAGAAAACCCCTCATTACATGGAGCACTTGCTCCCACCTAGTAATGTTCGCCGTCAGCAGTTATTTTGGAGCCCAAGTAGATGGAACGATGAACCCCCTCCTTCTTTTAGTAATCCCCGGCCTCCACCTCGCCGACCAGTCACACCCCGTAAATGTTATGCTGACCATCTTCGCAATAAATGTCCATTGGTCAAATCTAGTAGGACAAATAATGAAGCAGGTTCATCACAAGGCTGTTTTAAATGTGGGGCTTTCTCACATATCACCAAGAATTGCCCAAATTTGAATAGCACCCCCTCCTGCTCAACTTCTGGTGCAACTTCCACCAATGCCAATAATAATAAGTGACTAGTGGCTTCGGCTGAGTCAACTAATCCATCTTACCGAGGCTCAGCCCCTTGTAAACATGTCGAAATTTCAGGGAAAACTCTGTCGTCAAATTTATCCTTTGAAGGTCCCAAAGAATGTCTTAGGATTGCGGCGGATACCTCCGCACCTGTGCCTTTTCTCAAAATTGAGTTAAATAATGAACCTGTAACAGCTTTACTAGATTCAGGCAGTGTGGGTTCTATTATTTCAGCTGAATGGTATTCCAAATTGAAAACAGTTTGTAAACTTCCTGACTATTGCTCATCTTCTGTTCAATATGTTTCGGCTAATTCATCTCCATTAGAAATTTTAGGTTCCTTAAAAGCCAAAATTCGTATTTCTAAATTTACTTGGAAAGTTAAATTGTTTGTGGCTAAGCATTTGTCTTGCCCCATTATATTGGGAGCCGACTTCATGTCCCATACTGGTCTTGTGCTCGATCTTCAGAGTAGGTCGTGCACTTTCAAATTTGCTTCTGATTGTAAAATCCCCTTATTGAAATGTAATTCTGCACCATGTTCATCTATTTCGCCTACCCAGGATGAGATGTTGTTAGATCTTAAGACATCTACCTGAGGAGCAGGCTGACAGTATTCGTTAGTTGTGTCAGTCGTTTCCAGAGGTGTTCTCTGATACTCTTGGTGTTACTGACCTGATCGAATACAAAACTGAGGTCACGGATTCGATTCCTGTCCGTTTTCCACCTTATAGGCTATCTTCACCTAAAATGAAGGCATTGAAAGACATCATCGATCAAATGTTAAAGGATGGTATTATTAGGCCCACTAAGTCGGCGTATTCTTCGCCTATTTTTCTAGTCCCGAAACCCCAAGGTGGCTTCAGGCCTGTCATTGATTATAGGGCTCTCAATCGGAAGGTGGTGTTACAATCTGTGCCCCTTCCTGACCTCCATTCTTGTTTTCCATGGTTTCGCAAAGCTAAGTTCTTCACCATCTTGGATCTAAATCAGGCCTATAATCAAATTCCTCTGGCTGAAGAATCCAAACACCTTACAGCGTTTGCCACGGATTGGAATTTGTATGAATACAACCGCGTGCCTTTCGGGCTCCCCACCGGAGCAGCTGTACTCACTAGACTGCTAGATAGGGTCTTCTCCGACATCAAATTCGAGTACTTGTACCACTATCTCGATGATGTCGTCGTATTTTCGGAGACTTTTGAAGAACATCTAGATCATCTAAAGGAAGTTCTCAATCGCCTTCGTAAGGCTGGGTTAACTGTGAAATTGTCTAAGGTCGCCTTAGCTAAACCCTCTATGTCATTCCTAGGGCATATTGTCTCGCCCGATGGTGTCGCAGTCGATCACTCTAGAACACAGGCCATCCGTGATTACAAGCCTCCCAAGGACATCAAAGGTATTGCCAGGTTCATTGGTATGGTGAATTTCTTCAGGAAATTTATTCCTAACTTTGCTAATAGAGCGGCGCCCTTGAACCTCCTTCGTAGGAAAGGCATAAAATTCTAGCGGGGGCCTTCGCAACAAGCCGCTTTTGAAGACCTGAAATTAGCTCTCTGTAATGCCTCTGTCCTTGCTATGCCAGATTTCTCGAAGAAATTCATCGTCCAAACCGACGCGTCGTCGTCGGCGGTCGCTGCAGTCCTTCTTCAAGAGACTGAACTAGGGAGGCGCCCCATCGCCTATGCATCTAGGACTCTATCGGCTCAAGAAGCCAAGTATTCCATCTATGAGCTTGAAGGTTTGGCAGTCTTATTTGCCTTAAAAAAGTTCCGTCTCTATCTGGAACATGTCAAATTCGACCTGGAGACTGATAATCAAGCCTTAAGCTGGGTCTTAGGTAGGCCGCGTCGTACTGGTCTTATAGCCCAATGGGCCATCCGAATTTCTGCCTTCCAATTTGATGTTAGGCATATCAGAGGTACTGAAAATGTTGTCGCAGACGGACTCAGCCGTATGTTTTCCAATGACGTCGTGACCCATGAATCGGTCGATAGTTCATCACCTCCCGAGTCCATTCTATCTGAGGTTAATGCCATCTTAACAGATGCTCCCATGCTCTTTAGGGATATTGAGAAATATCAACGTGAAGATCCAACGTTGGCTCCGATCATGGAAACCCTTTCTTCTGGGGAACATGTTGTCCCTTATGTATTGAGGAATGGTGTTTTATGTTGCCCGTCGAGGCATGATCAAAAAATGAAAGTTGTAGTTCCAGCTGTACTTGTGCCAATGATCTTCAAGTACTATCATGAGACCCCATTAGGGGGGCATTTAGGCATCTTCAAAACCCGGGAAAAGATACGTGAAATGTTTATCTGGAAGGGTATGGACGGTGAAATTCGTGAACTAGTTAAAGCTTGTAAATCTTGTTTGCTTAGTAAACCAACCATGTCCACCAAGGTAGGCCTTTTGTCTTCTCATCAAGCGTCGCGCCCCATGGAACGTCTCTACATTGATTACGTAGGACCCTTCCCCCAGTCAAAGGGGAATGCCAACAAGTTCATCCTTGTATGTGTAGATGGTTTTACAAGATTTTCTTGGTTATTCCCGACTAAGCTGGCTACCGCTCAGTCCACCATTACCTGTTTAAATTCAGTCTTTGCTTCTTTTGGTCCATGTCAATATATTGTGTCTGACAACGCTAAGGCTTTCACATCCAATCTATTTCGTAAATTCTGTTTTGATCTGTCCATATCTCATGTGACTACTTCTGCTTATTATCCCCAACCATCTCTTGCCGAAAGAGTCAATCGTAACCTCAGGTCGGCTCTTATTGCTTATCATCATGAAGACCATTCCAGGTGGGACACGTCCCTCCATTGGTTAGCTTTCGCTCTGAATTTGGCGGTTCATGAATCACATAAATTTACTCCAGCTTCTCGGATGTTCAAGTTTGTTCCCAACACGCCGCTCTCTAACCTCTGGTCTCTGAGTGACATTCTACCCGAGACAATAGATCCAGATAATATTAAAGATCTCTGTGGAAGAAGGCTAAAGCCAATCTTAAAGTGTCTCATGAAAAGGTTAGGGAAAGATATGATCGTGGACGGAGACCCACCAATTTGAAGGTAGGCGACCAGGTGATGGTCAAGAATTTTGTTCCCGCGGGCAAGCTTGCCCCCAGATTTCATGGGCCGTGCATAATCCTTGATTTTCTTACGCCGGTTACGTTGTTATTAACGTTAAAAATTAAATAATTATTTAATTTTTAATGTTAATACTTTCAATACGGAACAATGGTATGTTGATAAACGGGGCTAAAAGTCAGGTTGTGAGTTTCACAAATAGGAAAAGTCCTCTCAGTTTTAATTACTGCGTTGATGGGGTGAAAGTTCCTTTTGGGGATCATTGTAAGTATCTAGGTGTTAATATAAGGAAAGATCTTCACTGGAGTAATCACATAAATGGGATTGTAAATAAAGGGTACCGATCTCTGCACATGGTTATGAGGGTGTTTAGGGGTTGTAGTAAGGATGTAAAGGAGAGTGCATATAAGTCTCTGGTAAGACCCCAACTAGAGTATGGTTCCAGTGTATGGGACCCTCACCAGGATTACCTGATTCAAGAACTGGAAAAAAATCCAAAAAGCAGCTCGATTTGTTCTGGGTGATTTCCGACAAAAGAGTAGCGTTACAAAAATGTTGCAATGTTTGGGTTGGGAAGAAGTGAGAGAAAGAAGAAGAGCTGCTCAACTAAGTGGTATGTTCCGAGCTGTCAGCGGAGAGATGGCGTGGAATGACATTAGTAGACGAATAGGTTTGAATGGCGTCTATAAAAGTAGGAAAGATCACAATATGAAGATAAAGTTGGAATTCAAGAGGACAAACTGGGGCAAATATTCATTTATAGGAAGGGGAGTTAGGGATTGGAATAACTTACCAAGGGAGATGTTCAATAAATTTCCAATTTCTTTGAAATCATTTAGGAAAAGGCTAGGGTGCAACAGATAGGGAATCTGCCACCTGGGCGACTGCCCTAAATGCAGATCAGTATGATTGATTGATTTTTAATGAAATTTTTATATTTAAATACGTTGTTATTAAGCAATCCAGCCACCGAGAGGATATTTAGGGTTCACCTGTCGCAGGTGAAACCTGTGTAGCTTCCGCGCTAACGTAGCTGATTTTATAATTATTTTAACATTTTGAAAGTATTCGGAAGGTTATATTTTTTTGGAGGGGTTTCATTTTGAGGCCTTCTGCTCTTGGAATCAGGTTCTTTAAGCATTTACTGTACACCTTCCCTGACCAGTTAAACTGCCATCCTGTCCTTGCCATGGCCATTACCATGCTCCCGTCTCCTGCTTACATAAAACAGTGGCTATTTAAATGAAATAAATTGCTCCACGCCGCTGGCCCCTCAACCTCACCACTAAGCCTGTGCCCTAAAAGAATTATGGTCCAACAAATTCTGCCGCCGAGATCTTAATGTTTCATTCCCCCCGCAGCAGCGCGGCGCCGTACCGCCACTGAGGTGGGGTATGGGCCTGCCCCTCTTCAGTGAGGCCAAGCAGCATACGGCGAGCCGGAGCCCTCCTCCCGGCCAAGGCTGATGTGCGGCGCACAACCGGCAACTTGCCCGCGACCTGTATGTGCTTCAACTCCACGGCTCCTGGCGGGCGGTATCTCAGGGTACTCGAGGGGTCCGAGCGGCCGCCTCTGGACACAAGCAGCAGCGGCCGGTCTGGCCGTCAAACTTAATCAACATTGAATGTACTTAATCAGCTACATGGACATTTAATATCAACAATTACTACATTTTTGAATTCAACTGCAATATTTGGTGGACTTAGAAAATTTTCCTTCACTTTCAAGTATTAAAAGTTTTTCCTTCTGAATTCAACTTCTACAAGCATAAAGACATTCCTTCAAAAGTTACTACAAAGAAATTTTGAAACTGGATCCAATCATTTTAAGAAAACTTGTTTGTAAATCCTTCTGCAATTAATTTCTATTTCTACAGCATAACTTGGACCTTGTTTTAAAAACAAAAGTTTATGTTCTTCTGTGTTACCCCTTGGAGGGACTTTTGGGGGGGGAGATCTGTACCGGGCGGTACACCTCCGCGCCGCTAATTCAAACTTTGCGCCAGTTGAAACTCCTCTACTGGAGGAAGCCTGAACTTTAACTACAGTGCTAATTCTCTAGTTTCTCAGAAGATGTCCCTACTTGTAAAGTTTGAAGCGTTCTGAACTGTGTCTTTTCGATGTATTTTTGTTTTGTCTGTAGTAAGAAGTGTGAACATTCTCTTCTAGATGGCACTACTGAAGGACTACAATGGTGCACCCTAGTGCGAAGTGAAAGAACTGTTTTTTTTTTTTTTTTTTTTGGAGAAATTTTGTGTTCAAAAGTTTGTTCTTTGTTAAATTTCTTTCAGTCATTGTTTAGGTTGGCTGTATAACCCTGCTCTTTCCCCTTGTTTTGAATTTACCAATCCCGAATTTCTCTAATTAATTTTCCACCAATAATGTGTTTCTTCTTCATCTGGTGTAGGGGTTTTTGTTGTTAGCCAATAAAATGATTGTGGGCGGGTGTTATCATTCCTGAAAGGTCTCGAATGTTCCGCGAGGGTATATAAACTGCTGATTTTCGGGTCTCTGCGCCACTTCAGTAACACCGATCGTTGTGTAAATTATGTAGCAGGGGGCGGGAAGCGCCTCTTTCTTCGGGCAGCAGTTCAACCACCAGGTAATGGCTGTCTTATAACTTATTTTCTTGCCAGCTCAGCAGTTTAACCCTCGGGGTGGGTTCGAAACCTTCTACCATGTAACTTTCCTCTAAAATGTAAAAGACTCTTGATTTAAATTCTGCCTCTGTAACTACAAATTGGGATAGAGAGTGCCTAACCCTCTCGAGCTCCCTTTCATATTGTTTTTGAGGTGACTACGTTTTCTCAACCATTTTTCTTTGTTTCGTAATGTAATAGTTTTCCTATCGTCTCACCTCTTTAGTATGGGATTAGCCCTTGCATAAGCGGCCTAAGGCCAAATTAGGTTTTAATTAAGTATATTCGGAGTGCCAGTTACGCCTCCACTCAAGGTTGTATTTTGGGGCCTTGTAATTTTCCTGTTTATTTACTAAATCGGCCTCAGTAGGTTGGGTATTTTTACCCCTGTGTTTATGTCCTTAGAGGACAGCTTGAAGGTGGAATTTGGTGTGGCCTTTGATAGGCTGGAACTTTGAGAGCGGGTTGCTCTTCCAAAAAAAATTGTTTCTGTGTGCCTCGAGGAGGCTTTTACTATGTAATTGGGAGCAAGTGCTCTTGAGCATGATTGGGGTCTTCTGCCCCTTGGTTGAATCTTGTATACGAGTAATGTTGGGCTAATTGCTCAAGAATTGTGTGTCTGGCTCTCGGAGCCCAAATCCTGTAACACTGTAATTGTACATTCTCGATTTGTTGCTAGGCTACTGAGTACCTACCGGGCGAGTTGGCTGTGCGCGTAGAGGCGCGCAGCTGTGAGCTTGCATCCGGGAGATAGTAGGTTCGAATCCCACTATCGGCAGCCCTGAAAATGGTTTTCCGTGGTTTCCCATTTTCACACCAGGCAAATGCTGGGGCTGTACCTTAATTAAGGCCACGGCCGCTTCCAACTCCTAGGCCTTTCCTATCCCATCGTCGCCATAAGACCTATCTGTGTCGGTGCGACGTAAAGCCCCTAGCAAAAAAAAAAAAAAAAAAAAAAAAACTGAGTACCTGTTATATTTGTTATTTCTTGATCTTGAAAAGAAAATATAACCTTGTTAAATTTTAAATTAACTTTAATTTCGTAGATTGAGACCTATTCATCCCAGCACCTTCTTTCACCTCTAACTACCACGGATAACTCCGTAACACTGAACATTGTTTTTCTCATTGACTATCCCTACTGTAATATGTCAATATTATTCCTTAGTATTCATAATTCAATTACAAATCAGGTACCTGATTCATGTCTTGAGGTAGTACTGTGACTGATGATGCCTTCAATGATAAGGCGAAACATGTCTCATATGGAACTAAAGATAAATTCCTAATTGTTTAAAAAAATTTATGTATTGAATAGGTGATATTATAAACTAATTAGCACCCTACATTTATAGTATCTTCAATACGGATCCATAATGATATATATCACTTGCAAGACTTACCTAGCCAAATCATAAGAAGAGGGCATTGAACAGGCCTTGGCTTATAAGAAGAAAGATTCGACTAGAATACACATTTTAGCTAAACAAATACAACTAGCAATTACAACTGAGATAAATATGTAAAGCTAAAGCAGACATATTGCTAGTATGCATAGAATTTTTGAAAAACATAAATATCTATCTAAGCCAATACTTAAGACCATTATCATACAAGAAGGCTTTGCATTTGTCAATATGTTTCCACTAATCTCTTCTATGATTTCGTATTTCCCAATTGCACAAGACACGTATGTCTTGGACCTATAAAGAAGAATATGGGGGAGCTGTCCGGAGGAAACCCAGCCGATTTGATGGGCAAATCAGAGCTCGCTTCCTGAAGAAATCCCGACGACTGGCGGCGGAAAATGAGGCTGATCAATGCAACTGATGGCTAAGCAGGATTAACGCAATCCCGACAGGCAGAGAATAAGATAACTTTCAGAGTAATATCAATTGAATTCCATAGTTTCCATGCATTGTAGATTGTTTGTATTTTGATTATCACGTGATAGATCATTTACATCTTCGAGACATATCAATCTAAGCTATTTTCTCGCGAGTGACCCAATAGTGTGTCGTTTTAAGGAAGGAATTGGACAGTCTTCTTAAAAAAATAAGATCACATCCAATTAGGGAAGAGACTATATTATATGATAGTGTGATTTCTACGCTATCAATCAGTTATAGTAGGCCTATATCATGCCATAACGTGTGAAATATTTTTAGAATAGGACGCCGTAGGAAGTTAGGGGAAATGTAGGATATCGTATTTAAAAATATAGGTTACCATGTTGCCATAAATGATGATAATGCTTGTTGTGTAAAGGGGCCTAACAATGAAGGTCATAGGCTCCTACCGGGCGAGTTGGCCGTGCGCGTAGAGCTTGCATCCGGGAGATAGTAGGTTCGAATCCCACTATCGGCAGCCCTGAAGATGGTTTTCTGTGGTTTCCCATTTTCACACCAGGCAAATGCTGGGGCTGTACCTTAATTAAGGCCACGGCCAGTTCCTTCCAACTCCTAGGCATTTCCTATCCCATCGTTGCCATAAGACCTATCTGTGTCGGTGCGACGTAAAGCCCCCTAGCATAGGCTCCTTGCTATAAATGAGTGAGATAAGGTTAGATATGGATATACAGATAGACGGAAGACATGTTGATATTGAAAATGTAAATATTGATGCGGAGATTGATTTATTTTAAAGATTAAGAGATTTTTGCGTCATTGTGGGTTATATAAGATGAACATTGAAATGTGTTACAATAGATATGATGTGAAATATGAGAATAGAGATATGAGATGATGTTTTATGAAGATAGGAAGGAAAGGGTTGAGAAAAGGTGTTAATGCTGTAAGGATATAATTGAAATGAATGAAATATGAGAAGAGAAAGGATAAAATATTAGTGCAGACATGGATCATTAATATTTATTGAAGCAATAAAGATGTTTCGTTGGTAGATAATCCATATCACATAATAAATGATAGCATAATATGATACTTATGAATAACACGGCATGAATTGATCATCAAAATAAATCCTAATATGCATGATTAGTCATTTAAATGAATATTTCAACATTACATACCTTATAGGTTGCAGTTGATAGTATATCAAGTATGGCAAGCATTTATTGGCATGTATAGTCATTAAATTACATACTTATTTAAGAAATATGTATTTATATGTATTTATAATGTATCCTTGTTTTGCAATATGAAATAAATAACATAAATACATTTTATTAATAATATTAAGAGGTTGGTAGTCATTTCAAATCTTCATCCATGGTATTCCCTATACTTAAAGTTGAACTGCATGAGGTCATACGTTGGATTTCCAATTCAATTGAGAAGTTATTTGGTTATTTATGATATGTTTATTTGATTTTGAAACATAATAGATGTCTTAATGCAATGCTAATCACTAGTAATATTTTAAATTTAAATGAATTGTAGATCATGAATGCTACACAGGTACGATACTGATCTTATTCTTTACGCCAAGGTTGTGAAAAGTTTAATATGAACAACGAAAGTCATTGTCCTTGAAATCAAACATGAACTTACGATAAAATGAAGAATGTTTTGTGTGAGCAAGACTGAACAATTAATTTAACTGGATGTAACTCACGCGAATTTGTAAATAACTTATTTCTTTTATTTTCTTGTGTAACGTTAGACAAATATGAAGCAGCTATCCATTTCAGTGACGATTATATTAAATCATACGACGATCAATGATTATATACAAATAATTTGAAGAATGTAATCAGAATCAATTGATTAATTTTGGGATGTTCAAGCAGATACTTTACAATATATCCATCATATTTCCTTTTCATGAATAAATATTAGTAAATAAATAATTTATAGTTGTTGGAATAGTACGTAAGTTAGAGTTAAGGTAGCCCAATTTATGATAACCGATATCACTATTGAAAGTTTGGTGAAGATGTCCATCAATATTTTCTTTTGGATCGAAGAAATGCGTACTTGCGAATCTGCATCGTCTGGATCCACGTAAAAATAAAAAATAAAGGATAAAAAAAATTAAATTTAACTTCAATATTTACCCTGAAATGCCTACCAACCCTGGCTGGAGTTTTCCTCGACGCCAATCATCTTGGACGCGGGAGATAGCGCAATATAAATTTCCATAATCAAACTCAAATAATAGAGTTCAATGATTTAGGTGCACATTTCTGGCAGATACAGTATCTCTGCCCTTTCCACACCTTGCCCTTACATAACACCACTCCTGATATCCTGATCTGTTCCCCTTCCCACTAACTACTTGTATGGTTTTCAGAGACTGTGAGTTGCTGGAATTTAGTCCTGCAGGAGTTCTTTTACGTGCCAGTATATCTACTGACACAAGGCTGATGTATTTGAGCACCTTCAAATACCACCGTATTGAGCCAGGATTGAACCTGCCAGCTGGGGCCAGAAGGCCAATGCCTCAACCGTCTGAGCCACTCGGCCTGCCACACACCATCCAAAAGCTTGTTCATATAGGGGGTTATCATACCCCCATTCTTCCCGGAATCCTTCCCAATAAACAACAATCAGCCGCTAGAGCCCCTCTCACCAGACAATTTTGTCGTATTAATTGGACTAATTATAGAAATACAATTACAGATTCACAACTCACCTCATCCCCGCCCTCCATACCGTACATTACTACCTATCCTCCTTTCCCTAATTACTGCTGACAACCTTCATGTACCCCACTGTTCGTAGCACCCATCTAAACCTCTGATACTCACTGAAATCTTACAGCTACTTTAGGTAGCACCACACTACTACTACTACTACTACTACTACTACTACTACTACTGCTGCTGCTGCTGCTGTTATACCAGCACAGAAGACCCTACCACACTACAACACCGAAAAACATTATATCACGCTTGTTCATATATAAAAGCAATCAAACAAACCATGGACAGACAAATGCAACAAGCTAGCCACCATGAACTGGAACAATTTTGGAGAACATTGAAATGACACTTACTAAAAGCTTCCTTCAGTTTATCCCAATTTTTTCTGGGGTCACTAGAACCACAAAGGCTCATTTTGGTTTTGCCCAGGGGTTTAAGACCGAATACCCTTCCTGACACATGATTCTTGAGATGAAAATGACGAACCAGAATCAACCAGGATTTGAACCTCATCAGCCTTCCGGGTGGGAAGCCAGGAGCTAAGCCACTGAACTAATCATGGCCCCTATTCAAATGACTTACTAACACCAGTAAACCTCCCTACCAACCCCATCCTACACCCTACCAGCTGATCTTTTTGCATATTATCACAAGACAGTATTCTCTCCATCCCAAGCACCTGATTTCATACATACTGAAGAACCTATTATTAATAACTATGCCTATCCTGATATCCCAAAACTTACCCTACTTTCTACCTTTCCTCAAGTAGATAATAATTATTATTCCATGTATACTCGGGTACAAAACATGATGACCTTGCCTCACATCACTACTCACCAGCGGCAGCCTAGTGTCTATTAGCGGCTTATACGATGTACGACTACTGTAGCTGAGTTTATTAACTTAACCATTGTGGTTTGATTTTATAATGGTCCGTATTGACTACAGTCTCTACCCCAATAAATACACATTTGACATTTACACTCAGCCTTGTCAATACTTAGTTATTTAATTAATTATTCGTTATCACCTGATACACCGTACACGTTTTGAGGAAATTATTGTCCTCTTCGTCAGCGGTTTTCTCACACTACCACATATCTCTTGTTATGATTTAGATGACAACCAATGGAGGTCAAGGGCATAGTGAATGCACTAAACTTTAAATAGAACAACTGACAGAGTTTCAGATTTGAGTGTCAAAAATAATCGTCCCATTTGCTAATAGAGGAGAAAGATATTGATCCCGATATTGATGTTCTAATGGCAGGCATGTTGCACAATGCTAAGGTCAAGGCCAATTATGTTTATGTATGGACAACAGCATATTCATTTAGGTTAGAGTGAAGAGCTACCACTCTAGCAAGTATTCGAGGACAGATAGAAATACCAGCAACATTTAACTGACGTGATCTCTGAACTGGAAGATTTTTAGTAAACTTTTAAGAGACGCTAATTTTAATAGATTGGTTATATTTTTAGGTAATATGGATGACATTTTCAGAAGATTGCAAATAGAATAGTGTAGTTTTAGTGTTCTTTTATGACATTTGTGATATATTTTATTTATAACACATTAGATTTCAACTAACAGATGTTTAGAACTTTGGTGTTGGGCATTTAATAATAAGTAAAGAGGTCCAAGAGATATTTGGTAGTGCAAGAAAACCGCTGAGGAAGAAGACGTTAAGGTCCTTGAAACATGTACAGTATATTAGGTGAAAGCAAATAATTAATTAACTAAATATTGACAAGGCGGATTGTAAATATCAAATGTGTATTTATTGGAGTACTGTAGCCGAGTTGCAAAACTGTCTACTGCACTCGACTGAAGACTGAAAAGAGTGTGGAAGAAAGTGGTTTGGCAACTTCTTCACACCCAACAAGGATCAATTAGAACTCATTAACACAGCAGAGTACAAGGTTTGATTGACTGCCGGCTTCCAGCTTGCTTTCAGGAACTGAGGCCGACACGTTTTGTCCCCAACTATAACTATTGCTACCCTGGTGCTGCCCTTGTGAGGTAAACCATCTGACAAGGGTGGCCAGCATCTGACACATATGGGAAGCTGCTTGTTATTGTACAGGAGGACAGTGTTATGTGTGGTATGCGAGTTGCAGTGATGTTGAGAACAGTACAAACACCCAGCCTCCCAGCCAAGGTTAAAATCTCGGACTTGGCCGGAAATACCCAGGGCCCTCTGAGCTGAAGGATACTATGCTGACAATTCAGCCAAGGAGGCAGGCCTCAAGTAGATTATTCACATCCATTAAACATCCCTACTATACACAGTGAAATTATTCAATTTTTAAAACACAGAAAAAATACCTGCCCAGCTCCGATGAAATCTCCTACCATCACCTCCAGGATGCCCCCCAACCCTCCTTTACGATCTCCTCAGTATCATCTACACCTTTATATTATACACTGGCATTTACCCTACACACTGGGTAAGGCCAACATCCTAATTGTCTTAAAACCCAATAAACTCTGATCCTATTGACCTATTAACTTACTTCTTGTTCTCTCCAAAATCCTAGCAGGAATTCTGAGTAGGAGGATGTCCTCATACCTCAATTCCCTAGGACTCCTGACAATTCCACAAATAGGTTTTCGTACCTACCACACCACTCAAGACCATCTATTCTACATTTTGGCCTACTTTTGCTCTTACCTACAACCTAGAAGAACTGCTGCCCTAGTGTGCCTGGATGTCAACAGAGCCTTCGTCTCTGTCCAGAACCCAGGACTCCTATACAAACTCTATCTTATTTCCCCTCCTATCACAATCACCCAGCTGATCTCTTTCTTAAACACTGAACAGCCCACAAAACAATTCATGGAATGCATTCCAACCTCTTTCAAATGACTGCCAGCCTTCCCCAAGGCTCCCCACTTTTGACCTTCCCTCTATATCCTCTTTACCTATGACATCCCATCATCCTTTCCAACCCTACCAATACGATGATGATCTTGCCATTCTAGCCTTAGCTCAAACCACTGCCTCACTAATAGATACCTACAAAACTATCTAACCATCTGGAAACCTGTTGCAATACCTGACATATCACCGTCAATCCCTCCAAAACACAATTCATAGTGTTCCGTAAAAAATCCTACCTTTGCTAAACAAGATACCATGTACAATTTCCTCATTAATCAAAACTAACCTCCTTACCTATCTCTGAATAAAATGTCAAAACATCCTACAATGGAACCATCACTTCACCCACATTTATAAAAAAGCCCTCCTAAGTTTCCGAGCCCTGCATGTACTAACAGGCAATCCATAGGGGAAACCTCCAATATCTCCCCCCTCACACATTCATCACTGCTCCCTCAAATACTTACAAAACTTATGATTATTCACTGGCAGCTGCAGATGTTCCTAGCTGCAATAGTGCAATCTTCATACCTGCTGTTTTTCTGAGTTCTTAAGACACCAAAAATGCCATTGCTAATTATTTCCAGCCATAAAACATTCAACCTCATCTCAAACACCATTTATATTGTACTCATTCATTCCATTGTAATTCACAATCATATACATGAACTCTGCCAACATCATAATCACTTTTCAATATGTACAAAAGAAAAGTCATCTCCATACAGCCCATGAAGGGCCTTGAGGGGTGGAAGGTAAAGGCTTCCACCATCCATAATCTCGGCACTTGATGGGGTAGTGGTTAGCTCTACGCCCGGCCGCCTTTGCCCCCAGGAATTAACCTGGTACTCATTTTTGATGTAGGCTAAGTGAACCTCGGGGCCATATGCACCTCCAGAAGTGGAAATCTCGTTTCTTAAATTTTACGACTTCCTGACAGGGATTTGAACCCATGTCTTTCCGGGCGAACCTTTTCAATATGTATGTATACTATTTTATTCTTATCAACACATAACATCAGTATCATCCTAGTACTATTACCTTACCTTACCCATCATCATCCTAGTACTATTAGCTATCTTAATTTTAATCTTGCTGTACCTGCTATTTATTTATCAGGTACAATTATTATTAATACTGTTACTATTAATTTTTCTCGCTGTAAATATTATAATGTGCCAAGGTAAATAGGCATAATGAATTCTTTAATTTTGCATAATCTGTATATACCAGATGAGTCAGATTCGCCTGACCTTTTCTGTTGTTAGGCATCCCAATGAACATCATTGGTGGCATGATGGTCGTTTCTCCTTTGCTGTACACCAAGCAACAATCGCCTTTAATTACTTATTGCACCATCATCTTTGCAAAAACATGTACCATATGTGACAGGTATTTACACAATGCATCAAACTGTCTTACAGTTATGTCAAAAGTATGTGCCAATCATAAGCTTTCAGTAGGGTATGAAATGAACGCTAAAAGTGATGGCATATGGATAGAAAATGGGTGTGCATTTGTGAAGCAGAGGTAGTTGTCCATCTAGTAGGCTTTCCATTAAACTACTCGCTGGAGTCACCGTGGTATCATAGGTTAAGTGGGGTACTGCTAATACAAATGTGATAGGTAGCTGGGTTTGAATCCCACTTGAGCCTGATCATTTTATTCACATTTTGTACTTCAAGAATCATCCACAAAGCCAATGTATCCAAATGCCCTCATGCTGTGGGTAATTATGTAATTAATTCATTCATTTCTTAATACGTTTACCATTCAGGGTTGATGTTTCCCTTGGACTCAGCAAGGGATCCCACCTCTATCACCTCAAAGGCAGCATTCTGGACCATGAGACTTTGGGCGGGGGATACAACTGGGGATGAGGACCAGTACTTCACCCAGGCGGTCTCACCTGATATGCTGAACAGGGGCCTTGTGGGAGGATGCGAAGCTCCGAAGGGATAGCCAAGGAAGTGGGAAGGAACCGGCCGTGGCCTTAAGTTAAATACTATCCTGGCATTTGCCTGAGGAGAAGTGGGAAACCATAGAAAACCACTTCAGGAATGGATGAGGAGGGAATCGAAACCCCTTCTACTCAGTTCACCTCCCAGGGCTGAGTGGACCACGTTCCAGCCCTCGTATTTTTCGAATTTCGTGGCAGAGCCAGGAATCGAATCCGGGCATCTGGGGGTGGCAGCTAATCACACTAACTGCTACACCACAGAGGTGGATTTTATTTATTCATCTATTTATTTTGGCACTATTCTAGGCCTTCACGGCTGCTTATGTGGATGCTTTATAAGCAGGGCTGGATGAGGAGAGAATAGTTGGGGGTTTGAATCCGCTTGACTGAGCAACAACCTGTTAGTGCAGTAAGTGTTCAAATAGATGGTCTTCTGCAGTAATGCATGTTGCAGCACGCCGTTGAGCTGACATTCGGACTCGTAGCATTCTAGGTATTACAAATTCACAGGCTTCTGTAATAAGGTTTCGAAAGCTTTCATGATTTTCTGGCTGCTGAGCGTACACTACATCCTTAAAATAGCCCCATAGGAAGAAATCCAGTGGCGTCAAATCAGGCGATCTAGCAGGCCAGGTGACAGGTCCTCCTCTTCCTATCCATCGACCGGGGTGTGTAACATTCAGGTAGTTGCCAACATCTACTGACATGTGAGGGGGAGCTCCGTCGTGTTGATAACACATGGTTACACGCTCACCCAGAGGTACATCCTCTAGCAGCAATGGTCTTTGAAGAAACTGTACATACTGGACTCCTGTCAAATGATCCTCAAAGAAATATGGTCCAATTAGGTGATCATCCAGTATACCATACCAGACATTTACTCCCCATCATGCCTAAAATGCTACCTGCCTTACCCAGTATAGATTTTCAACACTCCAGTAGTGCATATTATGATGATTCACAGAGCCATTATTATGAAATCATGACTTGTCCGAAAAGAAAATGTGAGATACAAACGCGGGATCATTTGCCATTTGCGTCAGTATCCACATACAGAAATTAATGCGAGTTTCGAAATCTCGTCTGTGGAGCTCTTGATGTAGCTGCAGTTGATACAGACAAGACAAACTGGAATGCAAGATCCATACAACAGACGACTCGCTGATGTTGGGCTATTGTGCTACTGCCCGGGTACTCGTGTGAGGAGTCCCCCAGATAATGTCCAAAACCATCTCAGCAGTTTCACCGGACATAACTGGTGCCTCTCTAACACAAACTGTTTGGGAATGTGACGAAGTTATATGCAAATGTTGCTCCACCCTCCTAAACGTATTTGTGATTGGTTGTCGCGTCGTCTGTGTGGAAATCTTTCGTGGTACAGGTGCTGTGCTTCCTGTGCGTTCTGTCTTGCTTCACTGTAGATGAGGAGCATGTCAACTTCCTCATCTGTTGAATACATAGCAAAGAAATGACTGAGCAACAACCTGTTAGTGCAGTTAGTGTTCAAGTAGATGGCCTTTTGCAGTAATGCATGTTGCAGCACGCTGTTGAACTGACATTCGGACTCGTAGCATTGTAGGTATTACAAATTCACAGGTTTCTGTACCAAGTGTCAGGCCAGTACACATGCTATTGGTCGAATGTGGCACAGATGGCTTTGTATTTGATCCTCAAAGCTTAAAATGTGAATAAAACTATTTAACGCTCTTGGAATTCAAACCCACTTACCAACGGCACACGTGTAAGCATAAAAAGTGTAAAAGTACTTCCCGCTTCACAAACTCTCACATGTTTTCTATCAGTATGCCATCGCTTTTAGTGTTAATTTCATATCCAATCAAAAGCTTATAATTGGCACGTACTTTTTACATAACCGTATGACAATTTGATGCACTGTGTAAATACTTGTCACATACACGTTTTTATAAAAGTCTTTGTTGTGATGATGCACAGTAAGTGCTTTAAAGGCGACTGAAGCATGGTGTACTGCAAAGGAGAATCAACCGTCAGACCACTGACGCTTGTTGGGATGCCTAACAACAGAAAAAGTCAGGTGCAGTGGACTCACCTGGTATTATAGTCAGGCACAGTGTTAACTTTTAATTTTAATCATTATCATTGTAATAGTGTTATTTTTATTTTTCAACCCTTGCCAAAGAAACCAGGCACAAAAACTCTTGTGTGTTTATAACCCACCCATCTTCATTCTGTATGTGGGACTCAGACACCCACAGACTTTTAAAAGTGCATGTGAAGATCATATTACTATCTGTATAATATCACTTCTTAACTATTATTATTCCAATATTGATCAGCGATTTTGACAATGTAAAGTGTTCCTCCAGAATGAAGAAATGGTGCAATGAAGTATACCAAATAAATCAATGCTAGTATATTCATTTTGTAAAACATGTTTATCACACATGGAATATAAGCCACCAAAATCTAGCACATGCAACTTTTGCCATAGATACAGAAAGGCGTGAAAGTAGTCGCATTACAGAAATTTAAAACCTGTACAGAAGTTTCTATGACAATAAACAGGCTGGGAAGACTTGGGAGAAAGAAGACAAGCTACTCGACTAAGTGGTATGTACTTATAAGATTACTAATTAATTTATTATTTAACCACCTATTCAATACATTTGGGTCTTAAATTAGGATTTTATCCTTATTACATTATAAAAATATGAGACATGTTTCGCCTTTCATTGAAGGCATCTTCAGTCACTGTATCACCTCGAGATTAAATCAGGCACATGATTTAAATTAAAATATAATTACTAAGATTTAAAATTTACACACTTAAAAATAGAAGCAGTCAAAAAGAAAAGTTGGTTAACAATTTTGGTATTATCTTGAAAAACAACATATCAGCCGTTAGCTGTAATTACAGTAATTAATGGTTGTATCAAAAGTACATAATACAATGCTTTATAGCAGTAGTCTATCTTGATGTTTTTATGTTATAGAATGTTTAGGAAATACATTCCAACGATATGGAATCAGTTAATTAAGACCATATTTAGAAATAATGTCATTAAAGTTGTAAAACCATCTGGTTAAAGTCTTTGGTTCGAGAAATTAAGATTTGTGATTATTGACTTGTAAATATGTAATTGATGAGTTGGCATTTGACGTAATCCTTGACGAAGTGAGCTATGCAGTGAAGATGAATAAATTAGAGTTATCACTTACCCCTTAGACCGTTAAGATGTTACCTATTCGTGTTGAGTGTTTTTGGACTACTGGAGGTCGCTCGGTTCCTACTTCTCGTATTGTATCCATGAGATCGTGGTGGAGGGAGGAGCGCTTGCGAAGGAGGAGCTATAGGCTTTTTGTCTACGCGTGGAGGAGAGTTGATGGAAACGGGGGAGGCAGAGGGGAGGGGAGTACCTGTCGACTTCACCTTCACTGCGTAGCTCACTTCTTTTGAGTGGTAGGCTTAATAATAAAGTTCTTTAATTACAGACAGTCTACACACGCTTGGCATCTTATATCATCCATCACAAGTTAGATGTCCCTTTTGACCAACACGCTATTATTCAACATGTACCAGCCCCATCAAGCTGTGCTACTTACAACTTTACTTCTTTAACAAGATCAATGATAGCCTATTTTAATTCAAGATACTCCAATGAAGTTGTCATCATACTTTAACATTTGATCTCTTCGTCAAGGACTACGTCAAATGCCGAATCATCAATTATGTATTTACAAGTCAATAATCACAAATCTTAATCTCTCGAACCAAAGACTTTAACCAGATGGTTTTACAACTTTAATGACATTATTTCTACATAAGGTCTTAATTAACTGATTCCATATCGTTGGAATGTATTTCCTAAACATTCTGTAAAAATTGTAACATAAAAACATCAAAATAGACTACTATTATAAAGCATTGTACTAAGTAATTTTGACACAACCATTAATTAATTACAGCTAACGGCTGATATGTTGTTTTTCAAGATAAAACCAAAATTGTTAACCAATTTTTCATTTTGACTGTTTCTATTTTTAAGTGTGTAACTGTTAAATATTAATAATTATATTTTAATTTAAATCATGTGCCTGATTTAATCTCGAAGTGATACAATGACTGAAGATGCCTTCAATGAAAGGCGAAACATGTCTCATATTTTTTTAATGTAATAAGGATAAAATTCTAATTATATAAGACCTAAATGCATTGAATAGGTGATTAAATAATAAATTAATTAGTAAATCTGGTAAGTACAGTAATCTTCAATACGGAACTACAATGATATTCATCACTTGTAAGAGGTATGTTCCGAGCTGTCAGTGGAGAGATGGCGTGGAATGACATTATTAGACGAATAAGTTTGAGTGGTGTCTTTAAAAGTAGGAAATATCATAAGATGAAGATAAAGTTGGGAAAAAAGAAAAAGAAAAAAGATCCTGGTTCCAGTCATTTGACCGCGTCAGGAATGGAATGAATGAAGCCCCCTTCTAGCAGCGAGGACGTGAATTGTGCCAGCTGCCGAAGCCTGCCGCACTCCTGTGGAGCAATGATTAATGAAAGATGACAGGGAAAACTGGAGTATACTCGATGAAAAACCAGTCCCGCCTCTGCTTTGTCCAGCACAAATCTCACATTGAGTGACTGGGATTTGAATCACGGAACCCAGCGGAGAGAGGCTTCCCCGAAATCTTGATACACACACATCATTACTTCACAAGACGGACGGCTGCATCAGTCATTGCTCCTCCAAGGACACAGTAGGTTTGTTGTAACAACAAGATTTCGGGGAAACTTTTTTAATAATAATAATAATAATAATAATAATAATAAGAGCAATCAGCTTCAGGGATCCTGCATTAACTGAATTCAAGAGACACTTTTATAAAATTAAAACAAACGACAACATTCCCCTTGGGAAGAGCAAATGAAGTAAACATTCTTGGAAAACATAGAACATTGACAAAAGGAAAATTATTTTTCAAAAACTTTTTATTAGTAGACAACTAGAAAATCACACATCATAGTGCAAAAAATGCTTGGAACAAAAAACATTTTTTAACATCTGTTCAAATGAATATATATAGTTTTAAAATGGGTTAAAATAAAGTAAATCCATTTCCCTTCCAATTTCACTGCCCCATTCAACCATCCCCATTGATTTTAATTATTTTTACTTTTTAAATTCACATAAATTTTAAGCATAACAAGGTATTTATTAAGATGTTTTTAAGAAGATAAATATACTTTGTAATTTCACCTAAGCGTTGTAATATAGCTGATGATGTTACAAATGGAATGAAACATGTACTGTAAATGATTAATTAATTTGCTTAAAGCAAATTTAAGCATCAAAAATGTGGAAATTTACTGTTATTGATTCAATGTACATAATGCTTAGTTGAGCAGGTCATCTCCTTTCTCCTGAGTCTTCCCAGCCCAAACTTTGTAACATTTTTGTAAGGCTACTCTTTTGTTGGAAATCACCCAGAACAAATCGAGCTACTTTTCTTTGGATTTTTTCCAACTCCCAAATCAAGTAATCCTCATGAGGGTCCCATACACTGTAATCATACTCTAGTTGGGGTCTTACCAGAGACTTATATGCCCTCTCCATTACATCCTTACTGAAATGAAAAACCTACAACCTGTTTTTCAGTCACTGACCGGGTCAGGGATGTAATGAATGAAGAATGAACGAAGCCCCCCTCTTGCGGCGAGGACAGGAATTGTGTCGGTTGCCGAGGTCTGTCGCACTCCTCTGGGGCAATGATTAATGACTGATAAATGAAATGAAATGAAAAACCTGTCCCGCCTCCGCTTTGTCCAGCACAAATATCTCATGGAGTGACCGGGATTTAAACCATGAAACCCAGCAGTGAAAGGCCAATACACAGCCGCCTGAGCCACGCAGGCTCCTACATCCTTACTACAACCCCTAAATACCCTCATAACCATGTGCAGAGATCTGTACCCTTTATTTATAATCCCATTTATGTGATTACCCCAATGAAGATCTTTCCTTTTATTAACACCCAAGTACATACAATGATTCCCATAAGGAACTTTCACCCTATCAACACAGTAATTAAAACTGAGAGGACTTTTCCTATTTGTGAAACTCACAATCTGACTTTTAACCCCTTTTATCATCATACCATTGTGTACTGTCCATCTCACAACTTTATCAAGGTCATTTTACAATCGCTCACAATCTTGTAACTTATTTATTACTCTTCTTCTTCTTCTTCTTATGACCACATAGGATCACTTTAGTCAGTCCGTCGTTCAGGTCTCTTTGAAGGGATTGTTCGGGCTTTGCGGTCCTCCCAGTACTTCTTCAGACGCTCCGATCTTCGTGCCCTTTCCTCAGTTGAAAATGTGCGTGTTGTTGGTTTGTTTTGTGTAAGGGTAAAGCGGAGGTTTGTATTCTTGAGTTTTGTATTCAATTTTATCTTATTTTTGGTGTCTTCTGTTGTAAGGCCTATTTCCTTCAGATCCTCCCTTACTTCTCTGATCCATTTACATCCTGTTGTGGTATTTTTTGAGACGAGATTGTGTTGTACTAGTTGTTTCAGAAGTCTCGAGTCCTGCATCCTCATGATATGTCCAAAGAATCCCAGTCTCCTCTTACGCATAGTATCTGTAATGGGTTCTAGCTCTTTGTACACGACTTTGTTAGGTATTAACCGCCACTGTCCATCTTTCTGATATTTTTTGTTGATACAGGTTCTTCCAATCCTCCTTTCAATTTTCTGAAGTCTGTCAGTCTTTGATTGTTTATTCAGGTAAAAGAGTGTTTCTGCTGCATATGTAGCTTCCGGTTTTATAACTGTGTTGTAGTGTTTTATTTTTGTATTTATTGATAGACATTTCTTTTTGTAGATATCCCATGTTAATTTTTGTGCTTTAGCTAATCTATTTGTTCTTACTTGGATTGAGATTTTTTCATTTAAGTTATGTGTTATTACTTCTCCAAGATATTTAAACTGAGTTACTATTTTGATTTTATTACCATTTATGGTGACTTCTTTTAGCTGTGTTGGTTTTTGGGGCATAATTTCTGTTTTTTTCAAATGATATTTTGAGGCCAATTTTATTTGCAATGTTTTGAAGTTCTGATATCTGGGTTTTTGCTTCTTTTATGTCCACTGCTAGTAATGCTAAATCGTCAGCAAAACCCAAGCAATTTGTTTTGATTTTTCGGCCAATCTTTATTTTGGGGGGACATTTTCTAAACCATTCCCTCATTACCATTTCTAGAGCACAGTTAAATAATAGTGGTGAGAGCCCATCTCCCTGCCGTAGTCCAGTTTTAATTTCAAATGTCTCTGATGTTTCACCCCTAAACTTCACTTTTGACTTGGTATTGGTGAGAGTCAATTTTATCATGTTTATTAATTTGGGGTGTAGTCCAAGGTGTCTTAAAATTTTAAACAGAGATTCTCTATGGATGCAATCATAAGCTTTCTTGAAATCTACAAATGTTATCACCATATCTCTGTTTCTTCTCCTGTTATAGTCCATTATCAACTTAAGACTCATGATCTGATCAGGACAGCTCCTCCAGGGTCTGAAACCTCCTTGATATTCTCCTAGTTCTTTCTCAAGTTGTAAACTTATCCTATTAAGGATGATTATTGAAAATATTTTGTATGTTATGTCTAGGAGAGAGATTCCCCTGTAGTTATTAGGGTCGGTTTTGTCCCCTTTTTTGTGCAGAGGATGAATGAGGGCTGTTGTCCAGTGTTCTGGTAGTTCTTCTTTAATCCAGATAGAGACAAGTTGTTGATGGAGGGCAACTTTTGCTGAGGTTCCTGCATATTTCCAGATTTCCGCAAAGGTCTGATCTTCTCCTGGCGCTTTGTAGTTTTTTAATTTATTCAGAGCTTGGTAGACTTCCTTTATTGTGGGGGGATTGATGTTTTTATCGGGGTGTTGGTGTCCAAATGAAGGAGTTCTGTAGGTTCCTCACAATTTAAAAGCTTGTTGAAATGTTTAGCCAGAATTTCTGCATTGTCTTTATTGTTATGGGCCAGCTTACCATCTTCATCCTTCATCAGTAGGGTCGGGGGTTCATATTTTTGGAGCTGCTTTCTGAAGGTTTTGTAGTAGTCCCTTGATTTAGTTTTACTGAACTGTTCTTCAATTAACTGCAGGGTGTCCTTATGATGTTGTCTTTTTATTCTTCTTAAGACTTGGGTAGTTTCTTTTCTCTGTTTTACTAGCTTTTGATAGGATATTTCTGTCTTTTGGGACTGATGTAATAGCCATGCCTGATGTCTTTTCTCCACTGTTTCATCACATTCACTGTTCCACCATTGGTGTTTTTTACGTGGTTTAATTGGAGCTAGGTCTTCTGCAATTTGTTTAAGGTTGTGTACTAAGTCTTCAAGTTTGTCTGTGATTTTTATTTTTTTCAGTTGCTTTCTGGTAATTTTTGTTGTTGATTAGCTGGGTAGGATCTATTTTTCTTTTAGTTTTAAGGGCTTGCTTTTGTTGTCTCCTCTGGGGAGTGAATTTAATTTTAATTTTAACTACGTAGTGATCTGAACCTGTGTCTATTCCTCGGAGGACTTTGACGTTATAGATCTCTTTGTGGTGGTATTTGTCCATGCAGACGTGGTCCAGTTGCCATTCTCCTTTAGTGTACTCAGGGTGTTTCCATGTTTTGAGTTTTTGAGGTTTCCTCTTAAAACATGTAGATTTTGAGATTAAATTATGGTTTCTACACAGGTCAACTAGTCTCTCTCCATTTTTATTTGTTTTCTTGTGTGCTGGCCATTTTCCGATGTCACGGTATTTTCTTTCTCTGCCTAGTTGAGCGTTGAGAGTCGTGGAGACTGTGATCTGAATTCTTGAACTGAGTTTATTATTTTAAGGCTGACCAAAAATCCTGTTCCAAATTGTGGGACATTCTTCATCATTTATAAAGTCTGTACCCTTGAGATTCCAAGGCATCCTGGTTAGTGTTTCTAATTTCCTGTAATCCCATGATAAGAATTTTGTGTTGGTCCATTATGTCGGTGATCACTTTTAGTTTACCGGTTTGCATGAGTGAGTTTATGTTGTGTGTAGAGAAGTATGTTATCTGCTTTGGTTTGATTCTTGATTTTGTCTCATTCGTGTATGTAGTACTGGGGTATTTCTGTGCCTCCGACTTCACGGTATCTTTCAGGTGGCAGCCCACCATATCCGAATGCTGCCTTCTCTGAACTCTTGGTTCAGCCAGTGGAGTATTCCTTAAAAGACCTTCCATGGTTGACTGTCAAGGTGTCACCTGTGTGGGACTAGGTCCCGAATTACAACTCTGGATGTGATCCAGTGAGGTGATAATGAGGCCGCTCCTCTGGAGTACAGACGCCTTGTGCAGCCGCCCCTAACCTGGAGAACAGACGCTGCATAATGGATTCCAGTGGCATTTCCTCCACTGTGGGGACCATCACCCCACCCAAAGGGGCTCATTCGCCCGAAGCCGTTGGCCCCCTTAGGGAGTAAGGTTATTTCCCGCCGCCCAACACTCGGCGTTGGCAATTTTACAGCTGGGTGCCAGACCAGCAAACCCTCCTCCTTTCTCATTTAGAACAACATCATCCGCAAAAGGCCTTATCTCAATTCCACTTCTTTACTCGTATCATTGATATATGCAAGAAAATATAAAGGTCCAATAATACTGCCTTGAGGAATTCCCCTCATTATTACAGGGTCAGTCAAATAAATCTTCACCTACTCTAATTCTCTGGGTTCTATTTTCTAGAAATATAGCCACCCATTCATTCACTCTTTTGTCTACTCCTAATGCACTCATTTTTGCCAGTAGTCTCCCATGATCCACCCTATCAAATGTCTTAGGCAGGTCAATCACAATACAATCCGTTTGACCTCCTGAATCTGAGATATCTGCTATATCTTACTGGAATCCTACAAGTTGAGCTTCAGTGGATTAACCTTTCCTAAACCCAAACTGCCTTCTATCGAGCCAGTTATTTATTTCACAAACATGTGTAGTATAATCAGAAGGAATGCTTTCGCAAAGCTTACATACAATGCATGTCAAACTTACTGGCCTGTAATTTTCAGCTTTATATCAATCATGCTTTCCTTTATACACAGGAGCTACTATAGCAGCTCTCCATTCATTTGCTATAGCTCCTTCATGCAAACAATAATCAAATAAGTACTTCAGATATGGTACTATATCCCAAACCATTGTCTTTTGTATATCCCCCAAAATCTTATCAATTCCAGCCACTTTTCTAGTTTTCAACTTTTGTATCTTATTGTATATGTTGTTGTTATCATAGGTAAATTTTAACACTTCTTTGTTATTAGTCACCTCCTCTAACTGGACATTATCCCTGTAACCAACAATCTTTACATACTGCTGTCTGAATACTTCTGTCTTTTGAAGATCCTCACATACACACTCCCCTTGTTCATTAATGGTTCCTGGAATATCCTTCTTGGAGCCTGCTTCTCCCTTACAGTACCTATACATACTCTTCCATTTCTCACTAAAATTTGTATGACTGCCAATTATGCTTGCCATCATGTTATCCTTAGCTGACTTCTTTGCTAGATTCAATTTCCTCGTAAGCTCCTTCAATTTCTCCTTACTTCTGCAGCCATTTCTAACTCCGTTTCTTTCCAGTCTGCATCTCCTTCTTAGTCTCTTTACTTCTCAATATATTGTGCTTATCCCCATAGATGGAGAAACAAACCTAATCATTAAATTTGCCCTGCCCTATATTTATCTAGATTTAATTTTATCTCACATACAGAATGATGATCTCTTTAAGATGGTCCCTCAATGTGTACCAATGCATGTTCTTCTAATGAAGTTGGGAAGAAGAGGGGAGTGAGTAAAAATGCATGTACTGTACAAGTGGGATTGATGAGAAAGGTAAATATGGAAAGAAAGCAGTGAACGTATATGAGGAGATTATCTTAGCCTTTTGTGTTGTCATGTTTGTCTTTGTCTCCTCTTTCTCTTGCTCTCTCTTTCACACAGACCTGGTTATTGTGTTTACCCTGTAAGTTGTTCCTATCTTACAAATATAATAAGAATGTAGTGTTTGATCATACATTCATTTGTCATAATATTGAGAGGGTTAACAGAATAAATAATACACAGAGGATATTCATCATTTTTGCAGGTTTTTGTCTGCCAGTCATTCTGTTTCAATTAAATAAACACAAAAAACTGCTAACACATTTTTATGAAACTTGCCAATATTAATAATAATGCTAGGGGTTTTACGTCGCACCGACACAGATAGGTCTTATGGCGACGATGGGATAGGAAAGGCCTAGGAGTTGGAAGGAAGCGGCCGTGGCCTTAATTAAGGTACAGCCCCAGCATTTGCCTGGTGTGAAAATGGGAAACCACGGAAAACCATTTTCAGGGCTGCCGATAGTGGGATTCGAACCTACTATCTCCCGGATGCAAGCTCACAGCCGCGCAAACTTGCCAATATTAAGGCCCAGTTTATTCAACCTCAGTTAACATTTAACTACGTGTTATAAATTCTTTGTTAGCTCAGAATTATTTAATATGACTGGTGCATTAGATTCAGAACTTCTGCATCTTGAATATTTGGAATAGACAGGTCTTTTTCAAGAAAGAGAATTTGATGATTTGACAGAACAACAGTTCATACATCTCTTCCATATACCATACAGTACAATCTTTCCACACAATTCCTAATTGTGATGTGAGCTCTGTTGTACCTTATTTCTGTTTTCTGCTCTTGTTTGGGGATTTAATACTAGGTTAATAGATACTTTCTCAAGGAATAACCATTACCACCTTCTGGAATACCTTCAGTGATTTCTCTACTTTGTGCTCTAACCTGCCAGTTACTGAAAATATGTAGTACTGCCATGGACAGAACCAGGTGAATGTGGAATAACATTTGAATCACAAACAATTTACGTATTTTGTTCTTTTCCGTCAATTTAATCTGGTATGTTCCTCCTGTCGTCCGCCTCTGTGGTGTAGTGGTTCGCGTGATTAGCTGCCACCCCCGGAGGCTCGGGTTCGATTCCTGGCTCTGCCACGAAATTTGAAAAGTGGTACAAGGGCTGGAACGGGGTCCACTCAGCCTCGGGAGGTCAACTGAGTAGAGGTGGGTTCGATTCCCACCTCAGCCATCCTGGAAGTGGTTTTCCGTGGTTTCCCACTTCTCCTCCAGGCGAATGCCGGGATGGTACCTAACTTAAGGCCACGGCCGCTTCCTTCCCTCTTCCTTGTCTATCCCTTTCAATCTTCCCATCCCTCCACAAGGCCCCTGTTCAGCATAGCAGGTGAGGCCGCCTGGGCGAGGTACTGGTCATACTCCCCAGTTGTATCCCCGACCAAGAGTCTGAAGCTCCAGGACACTGCCCTTGGGGCAGTAGAGGTGGGATCCCTCGCTAAGTCCGAGGGAAAAACCGAACCTGGAGGATAAACAGATGATGATGATGATGATGATGATGTTCCTCCTGTCATCGGCATTTTCTTTCTTTGCGTTTGTTTTCATATAGTTGTGATTTTTTTTTTTTTGCTTAATTATACATTGGTTAACCCTGGCATGCACATTAAATTTACTAAAAATTTTCTGCCAAACTTCATTTTTACTTTCAGCATAGATCCATTGGTTTGCGGTTTCTTCTTTTTTGTAATAGGTATCTGGAAATAATTTCCAAAAGAAGACTTCTCTCAAAAGAAGAGAAATGTGAACCATGGATTCTCTTACTGTCAGCTTTTTCCATATTGTATTTGTCTATTTAGCAAGAGCAAATTCACAGTCAAGACAACATTTTTATGTTGACTTCACATGTCTTGGTTTACAGATGTATTAAAAACTTGTATGGTTCTCCCACTGTCTTCTATATTCACACTGATCGTGACTCTCATGAGAGTTAACATGTCAGCTAACATTTCCCAGGAAACACTTGGATAAACACAAGAATGTTGTTTAATTTTTAACATTGTGTTAATCAACCTGTTAGTGTAATTTTAACTGACTGTGAATAAACTGAGCCTCAAGTAATTAACATTTTTCTGCACTTGATTTTATCCCAATCCATTAATTAGGAACTGTGAAATAACATTTTTAACCTTGAGAATACTATGCCTCAGCCAGAGAGAATCAGAGTTCAGGAACTTCCCTCACTGGCCACTGATACAATGCCCTTGCCCAATGTACATGTCTTATCACTCGTACCTTATCATGCGACCAGAAAGTTCACTTAGTTGATTTCTTGCTAACAGTAGCAGTTGTGTTTGGCTCGCTATATAGAATGCAAAGCCATTCAAATTAAACTCTTAATATTCTTCACTTGTGCACTCCCTGTCAGATTTGATCTTTTCTGATTGTTGTTTAAATGAGATCTTTGACTGTAATTTCCTTACACCCATACCCATATTTTACTTCTGTCTCTAAGCACAAGCCAGAAAAATGTAGCTTCCACTTAAGTCTCAGTCTCATTTATGGCTGTAATAGTATGGGAGCTGCTGAGGTATGGATGGTGGCGAGTACAATCAGTGCACCAGGATGATATGAAAGGTGCTACTCATAGGGTCAGTTGTGCTACAATAGAACTTTCTGGCTCAGCAAGGAAAGCAATAACAAACTACCTCACTCATCTTGCCTAGTGCACCTCATTATTGCATCACCATTGGTTTTTGTAATTTTCTTATACATGCATAACCTTTGGTAGTGCTATTTGATGATCTAACAAGCCTGTGGGCTAATGACACGCACGCACACTCTCTCTCTCAAGGGAACTCTAGTGCCACACACGTGTACCACTTTGAGGCACCAATAATAGCATCTCACGTTAAAATGTATGCATTCTCACTTTCAACTGCAACTCACTGGCAATCGTCTATGCTGACCACAAGGTAAACAGCACCACCACCACCAGGGGGTGCTACAAATAAGGTAGCAGTTGTCATGGGTGATCAGGAATGTGACAGACGGGACATAGTACTCCAAGCTAAAGATGAACTGCAGAGTTGAATAGGGCATATGATAACCAAATAATAATCTCTCATGTCCTGTCAACTCTGAGCTCAAGTGACTACTGAAGAGATTTAAAAAATATTGTCTGGAAATACATTAGATTCTCTATACCCCAGTTTCCTTTCTTTTTTGTGAAAATATTTATCTTCTACTAAAAAATCAATGAAAGATACCATGTTCCAAGATTACTCAAAAATATATTGAACCATTTTGATACAGTTTCCATGTTCATCAGTTCTATAAACTGCCACAAAATCAAATTCCAATCTGTACAAAGCTAATCTATTTACCTCAATTCATCTCTTGTTTCATCCTTTCTATTACTCATAGCCAGCGTACTCGTGTACCTCAGTACTGTACATTCCCATCTTTCTAGATGTTAAGATGGCCTGATTTGTCACTCGTTTGCTGATTTCCATTACATACTGGCCAGTTTGATCCTTTTCTACGATGTGTGTCCTGCATCCCTACTCTTTTAACTCCTAAATTCATCTTTATCTCTTCACTTTTCCTGTCCTTATCCAGCTTTCATAATTAATGTTATTGGTTTTACAGTGGAACCTTGATATCTCGAATCACCTCGGGAGCTAAATTTTCTTTAGAGTTATCCAAATTTTGAGTAATAGAGAATGCCGTTTTTGAGCATATATAGCACATTACTGAATATTTATCTATGGGCTTATACTGAATAGCCTACATTCTTTTTAACAGTATTTAAAAATATAGAAACAAACTCTCTCTAACGGCATCAATTTAATAAATTATAACCCTCATTATAGTAACTTTTAGGAAGATTCGTAAATGGAGCTTGTCATCCGCGACTTCGGGTGTTTCTTTCGTACATGACCCGTAATTAATTCACACCTGAAAAACAGTGAGGCTTTACCGATCACTAAAAGTTTTAGTTTTTTGGTTCCAGTCATGTTAGCTCCCAGCATCATTGCAACCCTTTCTTTAACTGTTTTTCACAAACCACAAATGGCGTATTGCACAGAATTCGAGTCACAGAGTATTTTTTGCTTCAAGGGAGGAAATTTTTGCTTCGAGAAATTTGTGTAACCGAATAACAGAGAAATAAATACACGTGATGAATAGGACAAATGGCTGGGAAATTTAAGTTACTTCGAGATACTGAAAATTCTAGTAATGGAGGATCAAGATATCGAGGTTCGACTGTACATTCCACTAACTACATTATGGTTCAATCAATCAATCAATCAATCAATCAATCAATACTGATCTGCATTTAGGGCAGTCGCCCAGGTGGCAGATTCCCTATCTGTTGCTTTCCTAGCCTTTTCCGAAATGATTTCAAAGAAATTGGAAATTTATTGAACATCTCCCTTGGTAAGTTATTCCAATCCCTAACTCCCCTTCCTATAAATGAATATTTGCCCCAGTTTGTCCTCTTGAATTCCAACTTTATCTTCATATTGTGATCTTTCCTACTTTTATAGACGCCATTCAAACCTATTCGTCTACTAATGTCATTCCACGCCATCTCTCCGCTGACAGCTCAGAACATACCACTTAGTCGAGCAACTCTTCTTCTTTCTCTCAGTTCTTCCCAACCCAAACATTGCAACATTTTTGTAACGCTACTCTTTTGTCGGAAATCACCCAGAACAAATCGAGCTGCTTTTCTTTGGAATTTTTCCAGTTCTTGAATCAGGTAATCCTGGTGAGGGTCCCATACACTGGAACCATACTCTAGTTGGGGTCTTACCAGAGACTTATAAGCACTCTCCTTTACATCCTTACTACAACCCCTAAACACCCTCATAACCATGTGCAGAGATCGGTACCCTTTATTTACAATCCCATTTATGTGATTACCCCAGTGAAGATCTTTCCTTATATTAACACCTAGATACTTACAATGATCCCCAAAAGGAACTTTCACCCCATCAACGCAGTAATTAAAACTGAGAGGACTTTTCCTATTTGTGAAACTCACAACCTGACTTTTAGCCCCGTTTATCAACATACCATTGCCTGCTGTCCATCTCACAATATTTTCGAGGTCACGTTGCAGTTGCTCACAATCCTGTAACTTATTTATCACTCTATAGAGAATAACATCATCCGCAAAAAGCCTTACCTCCGATTCCACTCCTTTACTCATATCATTTATATATATAAGAAAACATAAAGGTCCGATAACACTGCCCTGAGGAACTCCCCTCTCAACTATTACAGGCTCAGACAAAGCTTCACCTACTCTAACTCTCTGAGATCTATTTTCTAGAAATATAGCAACCCATTCAGTCACTCTTTTGTCTAGTCCAATTGCACTCATTTTTGCCAGTAGTCTCCCATGATCCACCCTATCAAATGCTTTAGACATGTCAATCGCGATACAGTCCATTTGACCTCCAGAATCCAAGATATCTGCTATATCTTGCTGGAATCCTACAAGTTGAGCTTCAGTGGAATAACCTTTCCTAAAACCGAATTGCCTTCTATCGAACCAGTTATTAATTTCACAAACATGTCTAATATAATCAGAAAGAATGCCTTCCCAAAGCTTACATACAATGCATGTCAAACTTACTGGCCTGGTTTTCAGAGACTACTCAAGCTTTTTTCTTATCCTGCACTTCCCACATCAAGAATGATCTGCCAAGATGCACCCTCAATGAGTACCGATACCTGACCCCCAACAAAGATTAGAAGCAGAAACAAGCTCATTGGGGGCTGAGAATAGAATGGATGTAGAAGAGCTGGAATTGATGGGGGGAGAGCCTACCTTTCTGAAGACAGCAGCGTATATACAGGATCTCTTCTTATAAACTCAAATCGAGCGCACAGTGTTTGTACTCTGTGCTATGGCAGTTGCCTCAGCCAAATTTATGTTGCGCGTGGCCGCCCCGCTTTAAGCGGGTATACAATTTTTTATAAAATCTTCCCTTATAAAAGATGCTGGAATTGTTGTCCTTCCTGGATTATACAGGCTTTGTATCTGTTAACCACCTGGCTGAAGCGAGTGAGTTTTGCCACTGTAATGTAATTCGTAATGTTTTCCTTCAGTTCCCCCAATGTGTGAGGATTTGTTTGGTACACTTTTTCTTTCAGTTTACCCCACAAGTAAAAATCACACACTGCATTTACTGTCGTCTTGAAAAGCATAGGCTCAATTATTAGTCTTGTTCTAACAGCACACCAAACACAAATCTTCCTATCATAATGAGGGACTTCGTAAATACCATTTGCACACCAACTGCCTTTGCTGGCAAGATGTAGTGTTTACAGTGCACTATGTCTTCTGGTATGGGCTATATCAAATTTGTTACTTTCATTGACCTGTCTCAGTCTCATACTTGGCTTTGACAATATGAAAGTGACTGAGGTATGAGTGATGCTAGTAATACTATTCCTTATGCAGCCAGTCCCTGCTATGAATGGTGTGAAAATATCGCTCTTAGGGTCGGTTGTTGCATGCATTTCAGTGGGCTTGGCAGACTGATATGTCATAGCAACGGCTGGCTCGGCGAGGAAAGCAACGGGAAAGTACCTCATTCCTCATTTCCCTAGTACGCCTCTTCAGTGACGCCTAGGCTATTTATGACAGCTGTTGGCGGAGTTGCAGAGGGTCAAACCAGCCTTCGGGCAGAATACCCAACATACAGCGAGTGTTATAACTGTGCACACGACCATTAAGATGAAACAAGGCCTCATCCAAAAAGAACACAAGCTGTGGGTCAAATAAACGATCATTCAATGATGCAAGATACCGTTCACAATATACTCTTGTGACTGGATCAGCATGTTTTATACAACGTTAAAACTTTGTGTGCACACTTTTTTTTATTGAGCACTGAGCAAGTAGTTTAAAATATATTTCCAATTATGTGAATTTGTGCTCACAAAGGTGGCACATCACCAGGAAACTGCCGAACAAATCCATTGAGTTTCCGTCGAGCCGACTCGTACTTAAAATAACTTTTACATACAAAAACAATTGTCTCACCATGTTAAAAGCTGACATTCAGATTGGCAACTGCTAGGTCGAACACATGCACACTCCTTGCAAGGTCAAGAACGATGTGCGCGTCTCCCGTACTGCTCCTCAAGTCTCAGAGAGTAAAAAAAGCCACTGGACAGTCTGAGTTTGTAAGAGATACCCTGCAGATGTGGAGATTGTCCTTGTTCTTAAGTGTTTTCTTGTTTGCCCTTTCTATTGCTGCCTCTTCCAACACTGACCTGTCGTATTTCAAGTCATGTTATATTGAAAGACAGAGGCACATGAATAAGAACATGTATAGTGAACACGACAGGTTAGCATCAGCATACAGGTTGATTAAACTTCGTTCCACGAGTAAGATGAATCTTGCCCTGTTAAGCAGGTTTTCAGCACAAATTAAGCATTTTCTTGGTTATTTAAAAACCAAACAAATCTGACGTCTGTGTGATGACATCACAGACATATCTATTAGGTTCCACCAATTCAATACTAATTACGTGTTGATGTTACTAATAACTTTTATTCAACTTCGGACCAGTTTCAACACATATAATGTCATCAGCCATAAAATGAATTACAAATATATAAGCAAATACATAATAATCAAAACTATTGTGGATACATATTGAAATATGATCATTAAAAATCTTTAAAGATTTTTAATAATAATGTTATTTGTTTTATGTCCCACTAACTACTCTTAAGGTTTTCGGAGACGCCGAAGTGCCGGAATTTAGTCCCGCAGGAGTTCTCTTACGTGCCAGTAAATCTACCGACACGAGGCTGACGTATTTGAGCACCTTCAAATACCACCGGACTGAGCCAGGATTGAACCTGCCAAGTTGGGGTAAGAAGGCCAGCGCCTTAACCGTCTGAGCCACTCAGCCCGGCTTAAAGATTTTTATGGCTGATTATGTCATTATATGTGTTGAAACCGGTTCCAAGTTGAATAAAAGTTATAAGTAACATCAACATGTAATTAGTAATGAATAGGTAGAATCTAATAGATATCTCATCTCTGTGATCTCAGTCCAATACAGAAATTTCAATGAAGCTCACATCTTTGAGTGTGATGACATGTCGTAAAATTTCAAATATGTGTGAGGGTACCACATAAGAACACAAACGAAGTTATGAAGTCTCGGGGGTGAATAGAAATAGTTTATTACATAGGGCCAGCCTCCTGTGGTGTAGGGGTAGCATGCCTGCCTCTTACCCAGAGGACTCTGCTTCAATTCCTGGCAAATGCAGCAATTTTAATTCTGGACTGAGGGCTGGAATAGGGTTTACGCAGTCTCATGGAGGCAACTGAGGAGGTATATGATAAGAGAAGCAGAGGACCTGGCTGCAGCAATATGGATGAGGATGTCATCACATTGACCACATGGCATGCCTGGGCAGCAGTCATCTTGGCAGGACCAGGCCCTGATGGACTGTTACAGCACACTTTTCTTTCTTTGTTTGTTTTACAAATAAATGTAAATGGGGTTTACGGTGTCCCTGGCTCACTGATTGGCTGGATCATGATTAATGATTGTTCTCATTAGAGGCTTGAGACATCTTACACTCAGTACTAACTTTTCAAGGAACTTTCTCTTGCAGAAAAGGGAAATACCTCAATCTCCCTTAAAATATAACAATCCCCATGTTGTGATGAAAACTTGCAAAATCAGCACACTATTCATCAGGTTTTATTAATTTACTCTTACTTCTACTGTTATGCAGGACTTTGTAGTTTTTAGGTTTTTGTTTACTTGCACATTGGATAAATGACTGAAGTAGTCACATTCCCAACTTTTATGTGACTGAAGTTCATCAGTTGTATAGTCAAATTATCAATGAAAATACCCAGCAACTTGATGTACACATAGGAAATTTCAAAGTTGCAACATACAACATTTCACTTGTGTACCTTTGATATTGGCTGTGAAATTCAGATGTGGTGCATTACATTTCAAGTAGGTCTCAAATTATAAAATGACAATAATGACACCACAGAGTTTCTCAATACCAAATACTGGAAAAATCAAATATTGCATTCATTTTAAGTACCTTGGAGGGAGCATTTCTTTTAATGCATCAGAGAAAGAAGCCCTGAAAATCAGGCCAAAACATACGGAAAAATATTTCACCTCTGCAAACACACTCAAGCCGAATGTTGGGTCCTCACTCATCATGGTGAGACAAAGGGGTTCCAAGCAAGAGAGGAAATTCCTACGAAAGATCTTTGGTCCAAATCATCATCAAAGAACTCTGAAAGTGAATATCACCTAAGGTCAAGTAAAGAACTGTATTCTAAATTTGAAAAATGCTCAATTTTTGTGAGAAAGCATCATCTCATGATTTAGGATTGTCTCTCTCAAATGCCTAATACCAGAATATTTTGCAGAAATCTTCTCATGACGTGGAAATGTACTAATCCATGAGCAATTGCAGTGGAGGATTATCTGACTGGTGTCTCAGAAAACACTGGTTCAAGAATGTTTAGGAGCTGGAGATACAGGACAAAGGATCTTCTGGAAAGTGAGAGAAGAACTGATGTAAAGTTGTCTGAAGAGCAAAGAATTGCATTCACCAAGGTGGAGTGCTGGAAATCCAAAAAGGCAAAGGTTAACCATGGTCCTCAGTAGCCGAAATATGATTTGTATAAAAAGTTAAAAAAATCTATTATTTGACCTCCGCTACTGTAAGCAACATACATTTTGATTTGACACAATTGAGATCGCTTAAGTGTCAATTTCAAAATTTCATTTTACTCTATCAGACAGCAGAGAAACTGGAACTCATATAGTCAGCTGAACACAGTTGGTAAAGTCCGCCTGCGTAGCATAACGTTTAGCACTATTAGCTGCTGTCCTCGGAGGCCCAGGTTCGATTCCTGGTACTGCCAGAAACTGAAGAATGGCAGGAGGGCTGGTATGTGGTTGTAATGGGGGTGTGCCTGTAAACAGCTGCACCAGCTGAGTTAACTAGTGTCACTACAGATCACTTACATGCAGAGATCATGCGACACAGGGAGCCAAATGGTCCGTTTACTTTTGATGTACACCAAAAAGAAAATCAACCAATGGATGCAAGAAGTAAATTTCTTCACCCATCTTGCCCTCTGATGATCAGTGGCAGATTGTCGGCCACCAGATCCCAAGATCATGCACGAGTTCAAAACTGCCAGATGTAATCAGATCTTTGGAGTCCAGAAAACAGTCCATTCAAGAAGTTGGCTTAAATTTCTTTTAATCTGTTAGTAAGATCCACCTTTTCAATACCTTTGAATATATCTAAGTAAGTTCCTAGGTGTTAATATAAGGAAAGATCTTCATTGGGGGTAATCACATAAGTGGGATTGTAAATAAAGGGTACAGATCTCTTAACATCGTTATGAGAGTGTTTAGGGGTTGTAGTAAGAAAGTAAAGGAGAGGGTATATAAGTCTCCAGTAAGATAACCAACTAGAGTATGGTTCCAGTCACCAGGATGATTCAAGAACTGGAAAATATCCAAAGAAAAGCAGCTTGATTTGTTCTGTGTGATTTCGGACAAAAGAGTAGTGTTACAAAAACGTTGCAAAATTTGGATTGGGAAGACTTAGGAGAAAGGAAACGAGCTGCTTGGCTAAGTGGTATGTTCTGAGCTGTCAGTGGCGAGATGGCATCAGTAGAAGAATAAGTTTGAGTGGTGTCATTAAAAGTAGGAAAGATTACAATATGAAGATAAAGCTGGAATTCAAGAGGACAAATTGGGGAAAATATTTGTTTATAGGAAGGGGAGTTAGGGATTGGAATAACTTACCAAGGGAGATGTTCAATAAATCTCCAATTTCTCTGCAATCATTTAAGAAGAGGCTAGGAAAACAACAGATAGGGAATCTGCCACCTGGGCAACTGCCCTAAATGCAGATCAGTAGTGATTGATTGATCTATTAACTGGTAGATGTTTTGGTTCAATTGGACCTTCTTGAGCTACATAGTATCAAAAATTAAAATATTAGATATGTAAATAATGAAAGCAATGCTAATTTTTCATCTTTATTAGCACTACTTTTGTCATTCACTTATCTAATGATTTAATTTTTCACATTATGTAGTTGAAGACGGTCCAATCGGATCTAAACATTAACTAGTTAATAGATTTGTTGAAAGGAACTGAAAAGGTGGATCTTATTAAAATAATTTCATTATAGAAATTGTTGCAATTTAACTGTAAGTCAGTAGGGAACGCAATTATGAAATTTATCACCAGTATGGAGATATCACCTTGTAAAAGATATCTGGTAATGCATTTGGTGTTTAACCTGCCAAAATTAAACTCAGCCATAGATTGTCCAACAAGGATCTGTTTTACGCTAAGTACATCAAAATGACTCGTAGGCAGCCCAAATGGTGTCTTATTAAATTGACTGCACACAGTAGCTGATACTATACTTATTTTTTTCCACTGAACATATTTTTGAAGTTCCATGGTACACCCTGAGAAGATTTAAAAGGCAGGATTACATTTTAAAGAATAAAGGAGAAAATTAGGTCATACATATAAGGACGTTTCACTGAGGACAAGTGTTCATGGAGGATGGGAGAGGGAAAGTTGAATTAAGTAAACAAGACATATAGCAATTAATATGCTTCTATTTACCTTACGATGATCTAAATACACTACCAAAACTTCTTCAAAATATTGTATAATATACAATTCGACATTCACAGTATACTATACAATACAAATATAATTCTTTAGACACAAAATATAGGTCTATATCAAAACAAAAAACACTGAACATATTCCTTTCCAAAACGAACACTGAATAATATGAAATTCAAACGAAAATAGTTTTACCTTATAAAGAAACAAAAATTCTTTTCTTCCCTCTAAAGATTACAAATTATGCCAATCTTGAAGAAGAAACATAAAAATCAAACTGTTCATCTTCATTGGAGCAATATTTTTTTCAAGATAAAATTTCATAGCAAAAGATACATATACGACATGCATATTGTTTACGTTCCAAATGCAACTCTCCCTCTTCACCCGTAAAAAAGATTTCACGAGTTGCTGAATTTGAGTAAAAGCGTAATAGTATAAGAACAATCTGTAAACCATTATATACACACACACACAAACGCACTCAGACATACGATCGATGATATTTACAGTCGTGATAAAGAGTTCAAAACCTCGATTCATTCTTATGAATATATAAAATCTGTATGGGGGAAAAAATACAAGAACAGGGGTCTTCACACAAATGGCAGTGAGATTATGATAAAAACAAATAATTTCATGAACTTCGTTAAAATGACAGGTTTTTTAAAAATGAGATAAGTTTGCTATAAATTAAAGGAAATGAAAAGGTCACATCCAACTGTGGATCAGTCTTAAACGAAGGTGAAACTGTGATCAGATTCACTAAATTATAAGCTGAAAACTGAACACCAAGCTACACATAGACCTATGTGCCTTCAAATGAGATATACGGGCCTTCCTCTGTATAAATTATAGGTGTAGAATTGTTCATCCCTAAAAAAAAAAAAAGTACCATATACAGGCTAAGACAATAAAACGTGCTTAAAACAACTCCAACAGCACAGGTGGGGAGCAGATGTCGCTACTGCTCGGTCCAGTACTGCTCAAACTGATTCGACTAGATTCAAAAAGCGTTTGAAGGTAGCTGTTAGATAGCTCAAAATTGTATTATTTGGTGTAATATACTTTTAGGTAATTTAAATGAAAAGCAATGATTGTGTTGGATTAAGAATACTAACTTCGTGAAGAGAATTGTCATATAAATACTTTCACTGCAAAATTAATATATTTTCTAAACTACCCCAGAATGGCTGAATTAGATATTTTACAGTAATCATACTGCATGTCAGTATTGAACTGTACTTCTTTCCAGTCAAAATGTCTCCATAATACATCAGTTTTGATCAGACAAAACTCCAGCCAATGCATATGCCAATCAGAACATACAAAATGCAACAGTTAGTGAAACTAACACATTAAAAATGGTTAGAAAAAGGTTAAAAATACCTAAGAGCATAATTGTCTGTAAAAGTATTTAAAACAAAAAATACAATGTAATTTACTTTTATTAATTACAAAGAGAGAAAGTAAGTGAAGTATCAATGCAGAGTTAATTCCAACATTTTTAGTAAAGCTAACACGTTTTGCTAGCAAAATGAAGTTTTTAGGAATATGGAAATACTTCAGAAACTTTACATTCAATATGAACGAATTTCGCATCCATATAACCGTTTTCATAGCAGATGGCTGTTCTCCAGAACCATCTAACACAGTGTTACCTGCCATACTTCTATACTGGCTGGTTAACGTTAACTGCGACATGTTTTCACGATACATCCTGCTGACATGAGTATGTAAATATACAACCAGATTCTTTCATAGCCCGACACATCCTTCGACTACTGCGCAAGAATATGTTCTAGCAATCTGGCACACTTGGCAGAAGCATCTCATTTTGATAACATTTCTCACATTGCACAACCAGAATGCTAGTCATTATGTATTGCTTTCATCAGGCAGCGTACTCAAACTACTTGGTGCTTTCTTGTGACTTGATGGTGGAGTGAGGAGGCCAGGGGTTGGTGAAACAGGACTGCTTGCAGTATTTGCTTGAAGTTCAAGTCTTTCCTGTGCCTTTTCCTAGAAAGAAAAAAGAAAAAAACGCAGTGCAGATGTTATATAAAATAATAAGTAAAAGGACACAACATGGAAATTCATTTTACCCGAGTGTGAGGAAACTGATCTGGACAAAGAAGTACCAAGGAAATGTAATGGTTTAAGATGTATTACTGCCCCATATTGACATGCAGCAGAGACCTGGACAGAAAAGGGACAAGAGAGAAAAAATCCCTAGGTCAGCGAGATGTAATTTTAAGTAGGATAGAAAAGACAAGGAGGACCAGAGTAACAAATGAAGTCGCGAAGGAAACTGAGAATGAAAAGAGATATTCTGAACATGCTTTCCTGCCATTTTCTTGGAGGATAAGCCATGACCAGATACTCAACTTTCAAAAGTAAAAAATTCATAATTGTTTTTACAACATACTGCAACCAGTTACAATGCACCATTTAAGACAAATTGTATCAATTAATGAATATTTAACACATTATACTACACTATATATATATGTAGAAAGGAGATGGGAAACTTTTAAAAATGGGATAAAAGAAGCAGCTAAGAAAACGCTTGGAGTCAAGGAGAGGAAAAGGGCAAAGAAGGAATGGATAACATCAGAAATGATAAGTAAAATGGAGGAACGCAGGAAATGGAAAACAGTAAATACAGAAGAAGGAAAGCGTAATTACAGGAAGTTAAATAATGAATTAAGAAGAGAAACAGAAAAGGCAAAGAAGAAATGGTTGACAGAGAAGTGTGATGAGATAGAGCAACTGGAGAAAGAAGGGAAATATGACTTGATGTACAAGGAAGCAACAAATATAGTATTCAGAGAAAAGAGAAGGAACAACAGCAATAAGGAAATAGAGGCTACAGATGGCACAATGATATATGAACCCCAAGAAATAATGAAAAGATGGGAAGAATACATAGAATGGCTATATGATCGGGACAATCGACCAAATGAAGAAGAACTTGAATTAGAGGAGGAAGATATGGTTAAAGAGGATGATAAAGGGGAAACCATACTGAGAAGAGAGATCGAAGCATCACTGAACGAGATGAAAAATAGAAAAGCAGTGGGAATAGATGAGATTCCTGTTGAACTGTTAAAAGCGTTAAATAATGAAGGGAGAAAGGAGTTGATTGGATTATGTAATCAAATATACATGACAGGAAAATGGCCAAAGGACTTCAGTGAAATCATCTTAATCCCTATGGAAAAGAAAAAGAACAGCAAAAAATGTGAAGAACATAGGACATTGAGTCTAATTTCACATGCAGCCAAAGTCTTACTGCGGACGCTCAACAGAAGGATATATGGAAAGCTGAATAACTTTATAGGTGAAGAACAGTTTGGTTTCAGGAGAGGAGTTGGAACAAGAGACGCCATTGGACTTCTGAGGGTGATAGGAGAGAGGTACATAGAGAAAAACAGGAAGGTTTATGCTGTATTTATTGACCTTGAGAAGGCTTTTGACTGTGTCAGATGGGACAAATTGATGACAATCCTGAAGAAACATGGAGTTGATTGGAGGGATAGAAGGCTAATAAAGAACTTGTATATAAACCAGAGAGCAAGAGTGAGAATAGGAGATGAGTTGAGTGAAGAAATTGAATTAGGAAGAGGTGTAAGACAGGGATGCTCTTTATCACCGACACTATTCAACATCTATCTCGAAGAAATAATCAATGAAAGTTTTAATGGAAATAGTGGAGTTTGTGTTGGAGGTAGGAGAGTAGAATGTATAAGATTTGCAGATGATATGGTTGTGATGGGAGAAAGCGAACGTGAAATGATACAAATGTTAGATAAACTCAACATGAAACTAGAAGAATATGGAATGAGAATTAATAAGAAGAAGACCAAAAGTATGATAATTGGAGGAAAAGGTAGAAGTTGTCATATAAGTATAGGAGGAGAAGAAATAGAGCAAGTCAGTAACTTCAAGTATTTGGGAAGTATAATCAGAGATGATATGTATTGCACAACAGAAATTAAGAAAAGAATTGCCATAGCAAAAGAAGGCTTTAGGAAAAAATCAAAATTATTTTGTGGACCACTAAACAAAGATTTGAGGAAAAGACTTGCTAAGTGTTACATTTGGAGCATAGCGCTGTATGGCGCAGAGACTTGGACATTGAGAAAGAAAGATGAGAGAAGATTGGAGGCACTAGAGATGTGGGTATGGAGGAGAATAGAACGAGTGAAATGGGAAGACCGGGTAAGGAATGAGGAGGTATTACGAAGAGTTGGAGAAGAACGAAGTATTTTACAAACCATTAGAAGGAGAAAAATGAACTGGGTCGGACATTGTTTGAGAAGGGACTGTTTACTGAAAGAAGGAATAGAAGGAATGGTGAAAGGCAAACGAGGAAGAGGAAGGAAAAAATATCAAATGTTGGACAATATCCAAGGAAATAAATATTCGGACATGAAAAACTTGGCGCAGGACAGGCAACAGTGGAAGAGGTTCATCCCATGACAAGACCTGCCATAAGGCAGAATACCTAGATAGATAGATAGATATAAAATACCACACGTATCTGAGCTTAAGAACACATTATGCCTCATCCTAAACACTATGTGATTAGTGCTGATTGTTGTTAGGCACCACAGCTGACTTAGCCCTTTTCAGAAACTCGGACCATAATTTTTACTCAAAACTTCTGCCTTGCTGAACAGATTTTCAGATTAAATAGATTTTTCCAAAAAAGCATTGATCTCAACTGTATTTTAATCTGTGAAAAACTACAAAAGATTGTCTCATACTTTGTTTTCCTATGTCTAAAATGATAAAATGGGAAGCATCGCCTTAGAGAGTCTGCTATGTTTAGGAACACCCTACCAATGACCACCAATCATCAATTCCCTCTAACTAGCGAGGAAAAGGCAGAAATAATTTGAATATACAAGAATACAAAACCTGCTCTCAAAACCAGGAAATCGGTCTCTGTGATCCGGACGAGAGGGAGGAAGGACTAAAAACACGAATATTCTGGTTAAATTGGGGGAGCTAGCATGTCTGCATTACCGACAAATCTTTGTAAAACTGATTCACATATTTTTCACACTGAAAAGCACTAATACAAATAATAGTGTGAATATCATCGCTGGTGAAGTGCATAGGGCAGCCACGCTTCTGCCGATGAATTCTGTTCGAAGTGGTGTTCTTCATATCCCACATGTAATTGTTGTGAGGTCTTGAACATTTGGTGCCATTTCTCATGGGGTCTGCCTGGCTTCCACCTGCCTCTTGGTGGCTCCCATTGCACTGTGTTCTTCGAGTATCAGCTCTCCGGTAAGGGAAGAATATGGCCAGCGAGATGCATTTGATGTTCTACCACAATATCTTTTCGGTTCCTCAAGTCTCCCTGTCACAAAATGGCCTCAATGGCGCCAAGTGACACCCAAAATTTTGTGTAAAAAACACAGGTGGAATATATTAAGGTTCCATGTTGTCTGCAACATAATTTTCCATGATTCACTGGTATACATCACTGTTGGCATGAGTGGTGTTTTATAAAGTTTGAGTTTCGTTTCTTTTATAGAGCGCTAAAGAGGATCAAATGGGTCACAAGCGCTGACAGACTGCTGAGACTTTGCCAATTCCGTAACTGACAACTACAATACAGCCACAATGCCATCTTGCAATATGATGTTACCGAGGTAAGTGAATTGTATCACTTATTTGATTGGTTGCTTCCCAACAGTGATTGGTGTGATAGTAAGCATGATTACCGATCAGCATAGTTTTTGTCTCTTCAACACTAATGCATAGTCCAACTTCTCCAACCTTACTCTCGAAGCTGTTAGGCCGCGTTCACACTAGGGAGATAAAAGATAAGTGATATATTGTAAGCGTTACACGATACGCACAGACAGACACTTGAAATCTAAAGGGAGGCGATAAAAAAAGGTTCTTAACTGCGCGATTGCACAACATATCGCAAGTGACATATCTCTCGAAGTGCCACTTGCTAGTCTCTTCAGCAATTAGTATCGTATGATATTTCGAGCTGTGAACATGACGGGAAGAAGAGAAGACAATTCTGTAATACCTTTCATTAATTTAGTGGAACTGATTGATACAATTCGTAAAAAAAAAAACACAAATTAAAACTGCTAAATTTTATTAATACTGCTTTTTATATTCATATCTACTTACCTTATAGTAATCAGAAGTTTTCTATCTGAAGAAATGGCCTTTCTGAAGTGTATATCTTTATTTTCAAGGGTTCGTGACACTAGGCTTTTCAGAAAATGAAAGTTTTCAGGATTCATTCTATAAAACTCCCTGAATTTTGATTCATGTTGAGACAGCTTTCGGGAGCTAGGGTGAAGGTTGGTAAGATTGTAGGGATGTACTTAATATTTCCTTTTTCTTCTCATCCTACGCCTGAACCAATAAGCCACTACAACGTCCTCCTCACTTGGACTCATATTTGTAACTGATGTAGTGAGAATTGTGTTCCTACCAAATTTTTATTGCCTAGGTCGCGCCAATTTATTGCCCAGTGTCATGAACCTTCGTAGCAATATATTCCTTACTATATATCACTTATCTTATATCGCCTTAGTGTGAACGGCGCCTTAGTTATGTCTTGTGGAGAGGTACCGATTTCCACCAGCAATGCATCATCATCAGCAAGTTGCATGTGGTCATTCCAGGTGATTCCAGCACTTGGTCCAATCAGCACCTTCTGCATTACAAAATCAACGGTGAAAAGAAGCAGAAAGGGTGATAATCCTTGTATCGACGATGCAGTTAGTTGTCCTACTATTGGTCCTTGCACAACAGCTGCTGTTATGATGCAGGCTTTCGAAGACATTGATAAATCTGCCTGGGATACCATAGCTTCTTACAACGATCCACGATTCCCAATGGACACTATCAAAAGCTGTCCTGAAATCAATAAAATTGAGAGCTAGTGTTTTTTGGAACTCAATGTAACAGGGTGAAGATTTGTTCGATGCATGAACAATCACGATGGAACCCAGCCTGTTCCTCTTGCAACTTTGTGAGGACAGATGGTACACAATTTGATCACTCTCTCTGCTCCCCCACCCCCACAATGTTCAAAGTCTGTTCTCTACATATTATGACAGATCACACATACAAATTCGGAAATCGTGTGCACAGTGGGCGCCAAAACACTTCAAGGAAGAACACAACACCAAACGAATGGGCAGAGCATTGGCCATTCTCATGCGATATGCTGAGGAAGGTGATGCTGTGTTAAACCACACAGTTACGGGAGATCAGACACGGGTATTCCACACTAACCCTGAATCATAGCAGCAATCCTTGGAGTGGAGGCATTCAATGCCACCAGTGAGTAAGAAATTCAGACAAACATTTTTAACCCGGAAGATCATGTGCACGGTTTTCTGGGACAGTCAAGGCTTTTTGCTCATTGAATTCTTGCCTCGGAATGCAACAATCAACAAAGATGGATTCAGTGCAACACAAATATCTGTATTGTGTGATTCAGTACAAAAGGCTTAAGTTGGATCTATCAGGTAATTTTAAATTTTCTCTTGCTTAACTATGGTAAGTGGCCATTTAAATTTTGAATCAGGTCACTGCTTGCGACCAACCATTTTAAAATTATTCTATCCTTGTGTTTTTTAATTCTCCTATCTTATGCACCTTAGAGTGAATAATTGTGATTTTTGGCCCAATGTACATTTCTTTTCTTGTGTTATAGGCAGAGTGGTATTTAGGCATGGACCTTATGGGCTTGGAACCAGGGCGGCAAATTTATGGGGAGGCAAAAATGAAAAGGTCTAATAGTTTGAAACAAAGATTTTAGAGTACTTCCGTAGTACTCAAAAGCGAAAGCTCCCGACATGAATAATTCAATTTTCATTCCGCTTATGTAAAAGCTGTTGGTAAAATAATATTATAAATACCACCAAAATGGAGAAACACAGCCCCTCGGTTCTGCATATGGGTATCAAGGTAACCCCAGGCTGCAACTTCGTCAAGCAAGCGGAGAATCAACGCCACCTAGAGGCAACTGCGTGATGTTGAGTGAATCGCGAATTTTCCCATAATACCAGGAAGTCCGTGCAAGTGAAAGCCATTTTTATTCATTTTGCAAGTCTTTTTATGGTTCATGTTTGTGGATTACTGTAGTCACGTCCTAGTTCGTGAACCATGGGCAACGGCTGAGTGGCCTAGTAAGTGGTCCTGATAGTCAGGATACCAGTTGCTATGGAATAGGAGTGGGCATCTCGGACATATTCTGAGTCGTGGCCCTCCTTGTGCTCAGGCGGCTAGGACTATACAATTCACCGGTGGTCCATAACCCGTTAGAGGAGAGATCCTCACTTGGACTATGTGCAAGTAGGGTAGCATCCTGCTTCATGAATTTACCGAGCTCAGAACACTTTAAGCAAGCCTCGGACCTATGGGAGTAATGGAGTCCCACTCCCATTTGACAGGCGAGGGACTCCTTGGAAACAACTTGGCGAACGAAATGGAATTCGATGGGGAGCTATCAATATTAATGGGGCTTGTACCGGGCGGTACACCCCTACACCGTTTATTTAAAAGTTGCGCCAGTTGAAACTCCTCTTCTGGAGGAAGGTTGAACTTTATCTACTCTATTGATTTTCTAGTTTCTCAGAAGATGTCACCACGTGGAAAATTTTGAGTTTGTGAACTGTGTCATTTTTGATGTGTCTTTGTTTCGCTTGAAGTAAGAAGTGTGAACTTTCTCTTCTAGAGGACACTACTGAAGAATTACAATAGTGCAACCTAGTGCGAAATCAAAGAACTATTTTGTTGGAGAAATTTTTATTTCAAGAGTTTGTTCTTTGTTAAATTTCTTTCTGTCATGGTTTAAGTTGGCTGTATACCCCTCTTTTTCCCCTTATTTTGGATCTAGCCAATCCCGAATTTCTTTAATTAATTTTCCACCAATAATGTGTTTCTTCTTCCTCTATGTAGGGGTTTCTTTTCCCTAGCCAATAAAAACTTTGAGGGAGGGTGTTTTATTTCCCCTAACGCCTAGAATCTTCCGCGAGAGGATATAAACTGCTGATTTTGGGGTCTCCGGGCCACTTCTGTTCCATCTTCCAGTGTATTAAGTACATAGCAGGAGGCGGGAAGCGCCTCTTTCTTCTTCAGCCGTTCAACACCAGGTAATGGCCTATTAATAACTTCTTTTCTTGCTAGGTCGGCAGTTTAACACTCGCGGCGGGTTCGAAGCATTTCCATCATGTAACCTTTTCCTAAAATGTAATTACTCTTTTCATCTTTTCTTGTAAAGCTACATATTGGGATAGAGAGTGCTAACCCTCTCGAGCTCCCACTCACATTTGTTTTGAGGTGAACTTATTTTCTCAAACTATTCTTCGTTTATGTAATGTAAAGTGTTCTTCTCTAAGTCACCTCTGTAGTATGGGATTAGCCCTTGCGTTAGCGGCCCAGAGCCAGATTAGGTTTTAAAAAACAAAGTGTATTAGGAGTGCAAGATCGCCTCCTCTCAAATTGTTATTTTAGAGGTCATGTAATCAACCTTCTTTTCATGTAATAGACCTCTGTAGGTTGGGTATTTTACCCCTGTGAATACGTCCTTAGAGGACAGCTTGAAGGTAGAGTTTGGTGTGGCCTTTGAGAGGCTTAAATTTTAAGAGCGGATCGCTCTTTTGAAAATGGAGTGTCATATGCCTCGTGGAGGCTTTTCTGTGTAATTCGGAGCCAGGGGCTCCTAGGGATGAATGGGGTTTTCTGCCCCTCTGTTAAAACTTGTGTTTGTGGTAAAACTGAGCTGATCGCTGAAGTCAGGGCGTGAAGCCCAAAACCTGAAAATATTGTATCTCCCCTTGTTTTGCTACATTGTACCTGCCATGTTTGTTATTGCTTGGTTTTTGAAAAGAAAATATAACCTAGTTAAATTTTAAATTAATTTTACATTAACTTTGATTCCGTAGTTTGAAACCCATTCACGCCCGCACCTTCTTACGCCTCTACCTACCGCTAAAACACGGTAACAGGGCTTATGGAAGAAAGAAAGCAGAACTGGCTGAGTCAGCAAAGAGGATGCATTTGGATGTGCTAGGAGTAAGTGATGTTCGGGTAAGGAGAGATAACGAGGAAGAGATAGGAGATTATAAAATGTACTTAACGGGTGTTAGAAAGGGAAGGGCAGAGTCTGGGGTAGGGCTCTTTATCAGCAATACCATTGCACGCAACATAGTTTCTGTTAGGCATGTAAATGAGCGAATGATGTGGGTAGATTTGTCAGTTGCAGGAATTGGGACTAGAATTGTGTCCGTGTATGCACCATGTGAGGGTGCAGATGAGGATGAAGTGGACAAGTTTTATGAAGCATTGAGTGACATCGTGGCCAGGGTCAACAGCAAGGATAGAATAGTGCTAATGGGCGATTTCAATGCGAGAGTTGGGAATAGAACTGAAGGATACGAAAGGGTGATTGGTAAATGTGGGGAAGATATGGAAGCTAATGGGAATGGGAAGCGTTTGCTGGATTTCTGTGCTAGTATGGGTTTAGCTGTTACGAATACATTCTTCAAGCATAAGGCTATTCACCGCTACACATGGGAGGCTAGGAGTACCAGATCCATAATAGACTATATCTTAACAGACTTCGAATTCAGGAAATCTGTTAGGAATGTACGAGTTTTCCGGGGATTTTTCGATGATACAGACCGCTATCTGATCTGTAGTGAACTAAGTATCTCTAGGCCTAGGATAGAGAAAGTGAAATCTGTCTGCAAACGAATAAGGGTAGAAAATCTCCAGGACGAGGAAATTAGACAGAAGTACATGGATATGATTAGTGAGAAGTTTCAAACAGTAGACAGTAAGCAGGTTCAGGATATAGAAAGTGAATGGGTGGCATACAGGGATGCTGTAGTAGAAACAGCAAGGGAATGCCTAGGAACAACTGTGTGTAAAGATGGGAAAAGGCGAACATCTTGGTGGAATGATGAAGTGAGAGCAGCTTGTAAACGTAAAAAGAAGGCTTATCAGAAATGGCTCCAAACAAGGGTCGAGGCAGACAGGGATTTGTACGTAGATGAAAGAAACAGAGCGAAACAAATAGTTGTTGAATCCAAAAATAAGTCATGGGAAGATTTTGGTAACAACCTGGAAAGGCTAGGTCAAGCAGCAGGGAAACCTTTCTGGACAGTAATAAAGAATCTTAGGAAGGGAGGGAAAAAGGAAATGAACAGTGTTTTGAGTAATTCAGGTGAACTCATAATAGATCCCAGGGAATCACTGGAGAGATGGAGGAAATATTTTGAACATCTTCTCAATGTAAAAGGAAATCATCCTTGTGGTGTTGCGAACAGCCAAGCTCATGAGGAGGAAAATGATGTTGGTGAAATTATGCTAGGGGAAGTGGAAAGGATGGTCAATAAACTCCATTGTCATAAAGCAGCAGGAATAGATGAAATTAGACCTGAAATGGTGAAGTATAGTGGGAAGGCAGGGATGAAATGGCTTCATTGAGTAGTAAAATTAGCATGGAGTGTTGGTAAGGTACCTTCAGATTGGACAAAAGCAGTAATTGCACCTATCTATAAGCAAGGGAAGAGGAAGGATTGCAAGAACTATCGAGGTATCTCTGATTAGTATACCAGGCAAAGTATTCACTGGCATCTTGGAAGGGAGGGTGCGATCAGTTGTTGAGAGGAAGTTGGATGAAACTCAGTGTGGTTTCAGACCACAGAGAGGCTGTCAGGATCAGATTTTCAGTATGCGCCAGATAATTGAAAAATGCTACGAGAGGAATAGGCAGTTGTGTTTATGTTTCGTAGATCTAGAGAAAGCATACAACAGGGTACCGAGGGAGAAGATGTTCGCTATACTACGGGACTATGGAATTAAAGGTAGATTATTAAAATCAATCAAAAGTATTTATGTTGGCAATTGGGCTTCAGTGAGAATTGATGGTAGAATGAGTTCTTGGTTCAGGGTACTTACAGGGGTTAGACAAGGCTGTAATCTTTCACCTTTGCTGTTCGTAGTTTACATGGATCATCTGCTGAAAGGTATAAAATGGCAGGGAGGGATTCAGTTAGGTGGAAATGTAATAAGCAGTCTGGCCTATGCTGACGACTTGGTCTTAATGGCAGATTGTGCCGAAAGCCTGCAGTCTAATATCTTAGAACTTGAAAATAGGTGCAATGAGTATGGTATGAAAATTAGCCTCTCGAAGACTAAATTGATGTCAGTAGGTAAGAAATTCAACAGAATTGAATGTCAGATTGGTGGTACAAAGCTAGAACAGGTCGATAATTTCAAGTATTTAGGTTGTGTATTCTCCCAGGATGGTAATACAGTAAGTGAGATTGAATCAAGGTGTCGTAAAGCTAATGCAGTGAGCTCGCAATTGCGATCAACAGTATTCTGTAAGAAGGAAGTCAGCTCCCAGACGAAACTATCGTTACATCGGTCTGTTTTCAGACCAACTTTGCTTTATGGGAGCGAAAGCTGGGTGGACTCAGGATATCTTATTCATAAGTTAGAAGTAACAGACACGAAAGTAGCAAGAATGATTGCTGGTACAAACAGGTGGGAACAATGGCAGGATGGTACTCGGAATGAGGAGATAAAGGCTAAATTAGGAATGAACTCGATGGATGAAGCTGTACGCATAAACCGGCTTCGGTGGTGGGGTCATGTGAGGCGAATGGAGGAGGATAGGTTACCTAGGAGAATAATGGACTCTGCTATGGAGAGTAAGAGGAGTAGAGGTAGACCAAGACAACGATGGTTAGACTCTGTTTCTAACAATTTAAAGATAAGAGGTATAGAACTAAATGAGGCCACAATACTAGTTGAAAATCGAGGATTGTGGCGACGTTTAGTAAATTCACAGAGGTTTGCAGACTGAACGCTGAAAGGCATAACAGTCTATAATGATAATGTATGTATGCATGTATGTATGCTGTAAGTCTTTTCATGTTAAATACACAACATGAGTGGTCAAAGACGATTATGGAAGTAGCGTAAATTATCACAGATCAGTAGAAGAGAAGAGGAAGGGAAGTGAATTGTTTTCTTAAACATCAAAATTAGACTTATTTTCTTCCACAGAACCCAAAATGTAATTCAAACAACTTCCTCTTGTGCAATGACGAAAATAAGAATGATGGTAACAGCACAGAAAACTCTGATGAGTGTATGCCCACTTTTAGTTGCATTTCCATTGATCCCCTGTTGGAACTGTAAGTGAAAATCATGAATACCAAGAGAAGGTATTTCTAAACCAAACAATTACCTTTATTTTTGGCTTACGAATAATGTTACTAGAGACTACGACGCTAAAAGAGGATTGAATCAGAATCAGGACAATATTTCTGTAATTCTATGTGGATGGATCCAGACAATTAGAGATTTCTAAAAAACTTAGTTTGAGAGAAAGCTTTTAAATGGAGGCATTATGAAACGTTGAGTATCTGGTTTATTCCTGCAGCCATTGATCTGTTTTTGTGCTCCTTGTACACTTTTTGGAGGAACATTCCAATTTGCTACAACTGGCTTCAATGACTGGAAGCACCGAGATCAGCAGTTAATGGAATATGAGAATTTCCACTCCCATCGTGAATATGTGTGAACTGTGCAGAGTTGACAGCCGTGTGCCCTCTCAGTTGGAATTATTATTAATATGGTATTATTTAATTGTATTAATGTTTGATATTTTACCTTAGAGGTACTCTACTGTATTAGTTTATTCATTACATAAAAATAATAGTAATTGAATTTTGTCTTATCAAATTTGAGGAAGGGGAGGAGAAAACTATTTGGGCCCAGAGGCGTTGCAGTAGTCAAATTCAGCCCTTGCTATAGGGTACCTTTTCTTCTCCTGCCCATCTAGTCGTTTCTCAGTCAAGTTGGTATAGGATCAGTCCTTGTTTAATTGGTATTTTCCACCCCCTAAATAGCTTTTTCTTTGTGACCAATATTCTACTTGTGTAACACATTATGTAACCAGTTCCTGTATATGTAATCTATATAATAATAAAAGGAAGTGTTTGTCTGTCTGTGCGTGTCCGTGACAATGCCCAGAAAAATCCACAGCACGCAGAGATCTGAAATTTTGAACCTAGGTAGATGGAAGGGTGTCCGAATGCACCTCGAACCCACAATTTTCATTTTCGCTTTCATTAGCGAGTTATGAACGGAAAACCATCGAAAACATGTATTGGAATATGAAATCCACCGTGCTGTCACCAAGATTATATGCATAAGAGTCACTGTCGCTAGGCAATGTACATAAGGTAGGTAGAGAACGCATATCAAGGAGCCATTTTAAGTCCATGGCGTAGGAAGCCATTTTCTGTCCCCAACACGAGGAACCACATTCAATCCGTAATATCCAGAAGTGTTTGTCTGTGTACATGCGTCCGGTGCACAGCAAAATGTACGGCATGCAGAGATCTGAAATTTTTAATTAGGCGTATTCTTAGATGAATTTTTATGCATGTAAAGAGCTGTTTTCATGACGACATGACAAATATAGGATATCTGAAAGCAATTTTTTTTGCTATTGGCTGTACGTCGCACCGACACAGATAGGTCTTATTGTGACGATGGGACAGGAAAGCGCTAGGACTGGGAAAGAAGTGGCCGTGGCCTTAAGGTACAGCTGCAGCATTTGCCTGGTGTGAAAATGGGAAACCACACGGAAAACCATCTTCAGGGCTACCGACAGTGGGGTTCAAACCCACTATCTTCCGAATACTGGATACTGGCAGCACTTAAGCGACTGCAGCTATCGAGCTCGGTATATGAAGGCAAATCAAACACTTATTTTCTATGAATCTGCCACAGACAGGATCTGGCAAAGTTCCGTGGTCTTTGAGAAGGTGAGAAAATGGAAAAGTAACGGTAAATAAATAAATAATGCGATTCGTAGTGCATCACATTAAAAGGACGTGTTAAGTGATAATAGAGAGAATAACGATGCAAAACAGACCAAATAATAATAATAATAATAATAATAATAATAATAATAATAATAATAATAATAATAACAACAACAACAACAATAATAACAATAATAATAATAATACTTGGATATGAAGTTAAAAAATTCCGTAGAGATGGGCACTTGATGACTGAGTAACCAGCTTGACGGCCTCTAGCTGTGTGTCAAGCTTATTACCTCCGACAGCAGAAGCGTTATTTCAATGTGGTCAGGCACGAAGCCTCAAGGCGGCAGATTTACTGGCACTTAAAACAACTGTGCGGAACAAAATTAAGCCAGCTCTGTGTCTCCAAAAACATTAGAAGTAGTTATTGGTACACAAAATCAATAACAGTATTTAGCTCATAGCGTTCTGTTTCGTATCTCTGAATTACACACAGCACTACACGCTGCCAACCACTGCAGAAATACGCAATTATTCAATATATTCTTTTACACGGCGTTGGTGTCATGAAGGGCAATCAGATGTTAGGTCCCTTTAAACAACAAGCATCATCATCGAAGGACATTCGGTCGTAAAACCAGACCATGTTGACTCCCTAGGCCTCACAAACCGAACAACGTTGGGGTCAGATCACAGCAAGGGGCGATCATGCATGTATTCTATATTCTGTGTTCAGGAAACTATCAACATTAAAAATTTGGTTAGGTCTTGCAAGCCAAATACTGTTGTGATCGGAAGACTACATGGGTTGACTAAGTGAGGCCTGATAGAACGATGAAAGTGGTGAAGTTGGTAGAAGTGCGTGGAAGCAATATCAGACATGGGTAGGGGTCCCGCAGACTGAAGTTTAGAGCCTAGGTTTACCCTTTTAGTGTCCTCTTATGCCTTAATCAACGGGTGTATCTTCTATTTGTTTCCCTCAGCAAAGGAATACAATTCTCAAGAAACTGATGCCGAATATTATTGGAGCCACCGACAATATTGGACACGCCGCAGGCGATGTAGTATTCATTCCTGGGATTAAAATCATCCCTTCAGATATACCATTTCAGTTTTGACGTATTTGGGTTTTGCCATGTGCATCAAACAGGGACAAGGACAATCGCTTAAAGTTGTAGTTCATCTTCGAAAACGGTGCTTCTCCAATTCTGTTCAAAAATAAAATAATGTATTTCATGAAATTTATGTCAAAACGATGTGTGTTAAATTAATAAACGCGGGCAAAGCCGCGGGTACAATGATAGTATACTATATACTGCAAATTATTCCTTTGAAAGTTACGTTTACGTTTTAAAGCAGTATGTATTACCTATTGGATGGCAATCCCACATTCATACCAAGAATTCTGTGAGCCTCTCAACAAATGGAAACCCAGAAAGGCATCTGGACCAGACAAAATTCTAATGGAGCTGATTCTATATGGAGACTTATCCTCTGTCCATAGCTGGCAAACATCTTGCAAGTATTCTACTTACCCATCTCCAGATTGTTTCTCAGTAGATTCTTCCTGACTCTCAGTGAGGTTTCAGTGCCTCAAGAGACACAAGTAACATGATGTTCTGCACATGGCAACTTCCAAAAACATCCAGAGAACAGCAGCAACCTCTCCACAGTTTTTTACTGTTTTATGATCTAGAAAAGGACTTTTATTCTGTCTTGAGGCCTGCTATGTGGGTAGTGTTGAGATACTTTGGTTGTTTGATGGCCTGCTTCATGTACTCCACGATGGTATGTTTGGTCAGGTTCCCCATCAGAAAAAAAAAAAAAATCTCTGATGCTTTTTCCAACACATATGGATTGAGGCAACTGTGTGTACTTGCCCCAATGCTCTTTGCTCTCTATATGGTTGTTATGCTTTATTATATATCATGTACCTCTGGCATATATTTAAAGTACCATATTAACTTGCCTTTAACACCCCCTCATCTATAACAACACTCCTTAATTTTTTACTATTATCGGAGGGGATATCCGAAGAAAGGAATTGGGGGTGGGGGGGAGAAATAACAAAATATCTTTCAAATGACCAGGCAACAAATGCAACATTTTAGTTCATGGTAAAACCCACACTTCACCACTTGTGCACTGGCCTTGGCTACTTTCTTCCCTATCCCAGATTTCTCAATGCCCTTCCAGCTTCCGAGCTATGCAACCCATATGGCCACGTGTAATGTATAATTAGGAAGCGTCTAGTACACAAGCAGGAGTGAAAACGAGCAAGAGAACAAGTTTTACAGCATCTTCCAAGTTGAACATGTTAAAATATGTTACAGAAAATGGAGTGCGAGTCGTAAATACGAAGTGCGCCATGTAGGATTCATTACTGGCATAAACACACAAACTATTGAGAGCAAAGAGAATGTCTCATCTAATTCCATCTGTGGTGCGAAGAATGGAGAATAGAAAAATATGCGCATAAAAGTTGGAATCAGAACCAAGTATTTCCTATTTCAGACAGATGCTGCATGACAACATTGCAACACTGCACAGCCTTGAGCTCTGCACAACATTGTGTGGCTGTAGCTTAAGTCATGTGACTACTCACTTTCTATGTTCAAAAAGTATAGATCTGCTAATAAAGATAACGAAGTATAGATTTAAATACATTTTGTGTGTTGTTTTAAAGATGTTCGATGTTCCTCTTTCTACTTTTAAACCATGCCAGACCAGCCAATGATTACGGATTTTATGTAATTTGTATAGATTTTATGCTAATATTACGGTATTATGATGAAAGAAGAAAGACTGCCAATACAAGCACTAGAAAGACAGATGAGAGGGGGGAAGAGATGAGGGAGAACGATCCTAACATTAAACCAATGACAGTCATGGACTCGAGGTGATATTATTCTTGGAAGTATTTAATGGTAGGTTCATAGATATGTCTCTTTTCTGCATCAATTTCTTTAGGCTTGCACTTCTGGGTCTTGAATCTGATGGTGGGGTCTATAACGCATATACTGCTGCCATCGGTGGAGAGATCGTGTATCTTTTCATTAAACCCTCAATGGACTCTGGACTCATGAAGAACAGCATAGGACAATGGAACCAGGACTGGAACACAGTGTTGGAGAGACAGGACAAAGTGGAGAGGAATCATATTTCTTCCCACCTAGTATCAGCTGGGAAAGGGGAATTGATGATGATGATGATGATGATGAAGATTACGGTATTATAGTCGAACGTAAATTTATTTCGGAAAATCAATTTTTAATTTTTTTTAAAACTCTTTGCTGAGACTTTTTTTTGCTAGGGGCTTTACGTCGCACCGACACAGATAGGTCTTATGGCGACGATGGGATAGGAAAGGCCTAGGAGTTGGAAGGAAACGGCCGTGGCCTTAATTAAAGTACAGCCCCAGCATTGCTGAGACAGAACAGGAAGCAATAACACAGAAAAAATGAACTACAGGAGATAGCCGAGAAAACAGGTTTAAAAATTTCCTTCACAAAAACAGAGATAATGAGCACAGACAGGAATTGTGAAGAGAACAATGAAGATGAAATATGGCAAAGTGAGTCACAACGCACTTTAAATACCAGGCAGAGATTATCAGCAGCAACAGGATGGATAAAGAGGCCATAAAAAATAGGAGAATTAAGTTGGAAAGGCTAAATACTGCCACCAAAGCCATCTACAACAAAAATAATCTTTCCATTAATGCCAAACTAAGACATTATGATGCTGTGGTAAAACCAGTGATTCTGTATGGGGTGGAAACAGCAACTCTAACGAACCTGGAAAAACTACTAAAGATTGAAAGGAGAATATTAAGGAGGATTTACGGCCCAAGGGTGGTAGAGGGAAACTACAGATTACGATCAAATAAGGATACAGTAGAAGTCCGTTATAGCGAGTACGGCATATAACGAAAACTCTGTTATAGCGATGACCTTTTTCTGTCCCTTCAAAATTCCTAGATTAAACTGTGTATCGTCCTTCGTTTACAGCGAGAACCATATCACTGGCGGATCCGTTATTACGAGCGATTAAGCGCGCGCTATTTCTTCCGTTACTGATATTTATGCACCCCAACGATGATATTGCATGCGATCAATTACCTTCGGCATCGTTTCCTCGCTATGTGCACTAGCAATTTCTCTTGTCGACATTCGAAGACGATATCGGAGTCGATTAGTAATATCCGTCGAAAGCTGTTCCGTAAAGAAAATTCGAAATGAGAAAAAACATGTTTTCGTAATAAATGCATAAATAACGTGGCCGATAGCAGTTGTTAACTCGTTAAAAATGAAGACTGAAGTAAACAATATCTTAATTTTAATGTTATATACGGAAATTAAGTAAGAATGTGATACACCTCAAGATATGGCAGAGTACCTACATAACTGATTTCAGAGGATATTTCATATCTTCTCGCGTCTAGCTACGGCTATTTACATGTACATTTTTCGCGAGGAGGTTATTTCTCTACACGAGTTTCAAATATGTTTTCATAATAACTCGTTAAAAATTAAGGCTGACTAAACGACCGCTTAATTTTGAGGTCAAATACTGCAATTAAGTAAGAATGGGATACACCTCAAGATATGACAGAGCGTTTAATTGATTTCAGAGGTTAGTTTATATTTTGTCGCGTCTGGTTAAATTACGGAAAGGCTATTATGAAAATTTATAGCGAGAAAGGCATAATTTCTCTACTGGCGCTTGAAGGGTGTTTTCATCATACGTATAGTACGATAAAGTTAGGATACGTGACTGTTTGAATAAGAAAACCGAAACGTTTGCAACAAAATGCGATCGATCATCTTCGGTACGGTATAGTTTTCTCACTTTGTGCATTTGCGAGCTCTCTCGTCGACATTCAAAGGCGATGTTGGAGTTGATTAGTAATACCCATCGACTGCTGTTCTCTAAAGAAAATTCGAAATGAAAGAGGATAACACGTTTTCGTAATAAATGCGTAAATAACGCGGCCGATAGCAGTTGTTAACTCGTTAAAAATAAAGACTGAAGTATCTTAATTTTACTGTTATATATTGAAATTAAGTAAGAATGTGATACACCTCAAGATATGGCAGAGTACCTACATAACTGATTTCAGAGGATATTTCATATCTTCTCGCGTCTATAGTTACGGCTATTTACATGTATATTTTTCGCGAGGAGGTTATTTCTCTACATGCGTTTCAAATATGTTTTCATGATAGGCTACATATATGGTTAGGTTAGGTGATGCTGTTTGAAAAAGAAAGCTGAGGTGTTTGCCACAGAAATCTCTGGAGTTATACTGTATTTCTCCGAATCCAAGAATTTTGTCTCAGAATCTCACGCGAAAACTCAAGGGTTGTTACATTCGCGGCCTAACAGTAAGTTAATGGATACCACTGGCAACTACTGCGGTAACCACGCTGCTTCCTTTCACATGCACACAGAACTCGTTGACAATAAACGAACGCCTCTTTACTACACATTGCTAGCCGCGACAACCGGTTGTACAGTACCTGTGTGTTTCTCAAATCTGCAGAATGGCATCAAAACATGCGACCCTTCGAATTCTTAGAAAAGCCATGGCTACTCAGTAGCAGAGTCATAACGCGTCTATTGTACTTGACGCTTAGTAATATTAAGGTTTATAGACAGCAGGAATATTTTCCTGATGGATAGTCGTATTGTAAAGATACGTGAAAAAGGTATTGCCGGCATATTTTCAACGGGTTCTAGTCAATATTATGATGCCAATTTTAAGTTAATGTTTATTAAACACTCGGAAATGTAGAATAATTGTGCAGCCGCAAAAAATACGGCATAGGCCTAACTAAAGCCAATATTTGGCGTTAGCGTGAAGACAAAGAGCTAAAAAAATGTGTACAGTTAAAAAATGCATTCAGTGGTCTGCAACAAGGACGCTTTAAAGAAGTCGAAGATGAAATTGTGAGGTATGTGCACGAAAAACGCAAGGGCGGAATGGCCATGCCGTGGTGTAATAAACTCGTTCGTTGACTTTCAACGTTCGCGATTAGGCCTATACATCGCTAGCCGCTGAATTTGGCCGAACCCGACAAGCGAGACGTGTGTGTAGCGGCAGCCGGTTATATCTCACGCTGCGTAAAAGTAACAGTTTTATAGACAGCAAGAATAATTTCGTGATGGATCGTTGTATTGTAGAGACGCATGGAATAGGTATTGCCGGAAAATTTTCAATGAGTTCTCTTCGGTATTATGATACCAATGTTAAGTTAATGGTCCTTAAACCCACGGAAATAAAGAATAATTGTGCAGCCGCACACAAAAAAAAAAAAAAAGCGGCATGACGAGTCAATGTTCGGCGTCTAAAAATGCGTAGGTCTACTGTACAACAAGGCATTCATATGATTTTACAAACTTCTTTTTGAGCCTGATTAAAATTTTTTGAAGGAAAAAATGGGGTTCATCTTCGATTTAGAGAAATACGGTTCCAAATTTTTTTCAGAATGAAATTAAACACACACTTTCACGTAGTATAAGATTACAAAAAATAACAAACAAGTAAGCCATAGTGTGGATATCATCTGCGGAAACGCAAGTTTTGAACAAACTGATTGCCGTTTCATACTGATTTTAAAGTGCATGAAGGGTTTTCCGACTTTTATACAAAAATCGGATATAACGACAATCCGTTATAGCGAGTAAATGTTTCGCTGTTATGAATTCTCGCTATAACGGACTTATACTGTATATACAAAAGAACAGAAGGCCTGGAAACAACAATAAGGAAAAGACTGCTGCGATTCTATGGACATATGGTCAGAATGGATCCAGCAAGGTTAAATAAACAATTTTTTAATAAAATATACTACTTGAAGAGCCAGGGGGAATATGCCAAGCAGATGAAGGAAGAACTCAAGAGGTTAGGAATTGGTGAGGAAGTATGTCGTGATAGAGACCAATTCAGGAAAAGACTTTTCAACATAAAAGTTCTTGTGGAAGAAATGAAAGAGCGCAGAGGGGGAAGATGGACTGAAGAGGGAAGAGCGCAACATTCTGAAAGAATGAAGGCACTGTGGAGAAAGAGGAAGGAAGAAGGGATGGTAAGAAGGAAGTGAAGTGGTATTGGCATGGTCGTAAGTTTGGCCGGTTTGCAAGAAAGAAGTGCCGGGTGATACTGTAATGGCACTACGATGAGCAAAGAGCATTATGTGCACTCCCATCATGCATCGCTCTGGCCATCTCATTGGTCGTTAATCTTGCCTTTTGCAGCTTCACAGTATAGTGCCATATTCACTCAGTGATCACACGTTTCTTGTTCCGGATTTCTTATTCGAATTATTTTGTGCTTAAAGAGAGCTTTTGAGCTGCAACAATGCAGCGTGCCTATGCTTCCACAATAGGGCAGCAAATAAAAATCCTGTGCTCCAAAAGTATCATGATGTACAGAAAAATGGCCATATTTTGTATCTCTAAAAATGAATGTTTACAGCATGTTCTGTAGAATGTATTGTGATTTTTCTGTGGCCCATGGTGGTAGAGATGATTCTAGAAGACGCACTGAATCTGTGAAACACAAATCACATGGGAAAAATAAGCCAAGTAACAAGCCAATAACAAATTTCTTTATCAATAGCGGGAAAGGAGTTCTTGTAGAATATTATGTTCCAATTAAATGCAGAAAACTTGTTCAAAGCAATGTTTCCAGATTCAAAAACTGTGCAAAAGTATTGTTGTGGCACTAGTAAATTTTGAGGCTAGTAACACAAAAGAAGACATAGTTCGACATTTACAAAACATGGCCTTTTCCTTACCTACTGATATTAGTAACGAAGCCAATTAGGTCAAGCTTTATTATCCTTTGGCTGTTTTGTTTTTTAATCTAAAACGGGGTCAGGTGTGCACTTTTATTACAGAATGCTAAAATACTCTAAATATTCCTTGGGAAAATTGTATAAGTTTTGCTATAATTGGCAGTAATAAAGGCTTTGTCAAATATGTCCGTGACAAACAGTCTTCTATTTTAATACAGAGATGCCCATGCCATCAAATCAAATTAGCTGCTCAAAAAGCTAATGTTTATTTGCCAGTCAATACTGAACACTTTCTGATTCAGCTTTTCTGTTATCTTCAAAAAGTGTGAAAAGACTTAGCATTTTAAATTAAAACACACAAAAGAAAAGAAGAATGCTCACACACTAAAAAAAAAGCAATTGTAACCTTGTGGTGTTTTGAACCCAGAACATTGAGCCAGTGCACCCACCGAACCTGCTGAATAAAAGCATTATTCCGGGTAAATGTCTGCAATTGTAATTACTTGTGTATTTACCTTAGAAATCCAATGTCATGTCAGGAAATTCCATCACGCCATATTAAGCATCACCCCATATCAGAAATCCAATTTTGATACTTACCTACTGTATTCTTGATATTCTTGAAAGTACAGTAGAAGTCCGCTATAGCAAGCATGGGATATAACAAGAACCCTGCTATAATGTATTATTAAACTATGTATTATCCTTTGGTTACACTATCACTGACACATCCGTTATTACGCGCGAGTAAGCGTGCGCGATTTATCATCTTAGATATAGTTTTCCTAGCTATGTCCACTAGTCAGTTCTCTCGTCGGCATTCGAAGGTGATGTCAGAGTCGATTAGCAATACCAGTAGACTGCTGTTCCATAAAGAAAAATGGAAATGAAAGAAAAGAATATGTTTTCGTAATAAATGAGTAAATAACGTGGCTGTGAACTTGCATCGGGGAGATAGTGGGTTCAAATCCCACTGTCCGCAGCCCTGAAGATGGTTTTCCGTGGTTTCCCATTTTCATACGAAGAAAATGCTGGGGCTGTACCTTAATTAAGACCACGGCCGCTTCCTTCTAACTCCTTCCTATCCCATCGTCGCTATAAGACCTATCTGTGTCGGTGCAACGTAAAGCCACTAGCAAAAAAAAAAAAGTTGTTAACTCATTAAAAATAAAGGCACCGAGCTGCTTGCTGGTTGTACAGTCTAGTTCAATCCGTAGCAGGATGAACCTGGTCTAATACAATATGCCAGTTTATACTTGAGCATTGCACCACAATTCCAACTGCTTTACTACACTGCTGCTCTGCAAATAACCTCAGCCATTGTGGGTGGCGTTAACTTCCAATAAATAACCAGGGGAACCTGCCCCCTAGAGTGCATCCCCAGGTGGCGGATAGGGGGCCCCTACAGTATGTAGGGCTGGTTAAAATACCCAATACGACCCACAGACCAAAAGGTAGCCCAGTTCCTGGGGGCTCACCCTCTCTCCAGGGGTCATAAATACGGAGGGCCCTTGCCCTGGGTTATGGGTGAAGACCTCAACGGCATCTACGGTGAAGATGTGCTTTGGTATAGTGGAGATGGTGGAAGAGGCAGCCCAGATACTGGGGATTAATACAAGTGCAAAATCGTCCAATGGTTGAGCAGAAGGAAGAGGCTATGCCAGACGGACTGGCTACAAAGGCGCACTAAAGTTTTGTGGAGTCTGCGGCAGTTCGTTGCAGTTCCGAGTGCTTGATCCCGCATGTCTCATGCTATATGTGCCGCGGTGAATGGCTCTGGAATCATAGTGTGGCAAGTTGCAGTCCACCTTAAACAAAGTCACGCCAATGGCAATTTCACTTGCTATTCAAAAGTCCAACGGCAATGGGATAAGGATGGTGGGAGCAGGTCTTGGGTGAAACTGGGAGCTTCTAGTCTGGACCTGCACGTTGGCGATAGATGTGTGATGGCCCCCTTCCTGAGACCTAGTGACTACTCAGCGATCCGGTCTTGCATCTATGACTGGGCAGGCCTATTTAGGATCACCGCTGCCCACCCCGGAGAGGTAAGGCCCTAGAAAATGTGGGCTAATCGGTAGTCACATTCAAACCCGTCTGGGAAACCGCACACAGAGGGTCACCCCAATTCATGCGGTCGAAATCAATTGAAAATGAAGAACACAATTTTAAATGTAAGCACGTGGAATGTCAGAACACTACTTGACCTAAAGGACAATAATAGACTCGCAAGAAGGATAGCTCTTATTACCCATGAGCTAGCAAGGCTAAACATTGATATCGCTGCTCTGAGTGAAACAAGACCATCAGGTGAAGGACAAATCAGTGAAGCAACTAGCGTATACACCATCTTTTGGAAAGGAAGGGATGAAGGAGAAAATCGTATTCATGGTGTTGGTTTTACGGTCAAGACAAAGTTAGTGTATGAACATCAACTCACACCAACTGCAGTGAATGAGGCTTATGACCCTGCGTGTTCCTCTCTCTAAGGATAGTGCCATTGCATTTATTTCCGCCTACGCTCCTACTCTAAAAGATGAGGAAGATACAAAAAATCAGTTCTACCAATATCTGAAAACAGTTCCCACCAAGATACCTGCAACAGGTAAGATCTTATTGCTTGGCGATTTCTACGCTAGAGTGGGTAATAACCAGCAATGGGAAGATGTCATGGGAAATCAAGGTGTTGGGAATTGCAATTCAAATGGTCTATTACTACTTGGACTGTCTGCTGAACATGAACGGTTTATCACAAATGCACAATTCCGACTTCCCAACCGTTTCAAAATTACATGGATGCATCCTCTCTCCAAGCACTGGCACCTCACTGACTATGTCATTACCAGGCAACGCGACAGAAGAGATATTCCAATTACAATGACTACTAGAAACACGGATGACCATTGGACAGACCAAAAACTTCTTCTTAGTCGACTCAGGATTACTATCCATCAGAAACCACGTGTCCATCTCAGGCATCCTTCCAGAAGAAAATTCAACACTGTTAAGCTTCAGAATGAGGCAGTTGCCTCTGAATACCAGAATTCAATTTTGAACCACTTGTCACACAACCTAGTCAACAATGACGTAGATTGTGAATGGATCACGCTACAAAAAATCATCAAGCAATCAGCAGAATGTGCTATTGGCTTTGAGAAAAGGAAAAGACAAGACTGGTTTGATGATAATAATGAAGCCATAATCAACATTATCAATGCCAAGCGGGATACTTTTTATTCCCCGTACAAGATCCATCTTCTCAGTTGAAGAGATCACGATTTCAAGAGCTGAAGCAGAAATGTCAGACCAAAATTAAGGGAATAAAGAACAACTGGCGAAAAAAAAAAAAAAAAGCCAAAGAACTACAAAACTTGTCAGATGCCAGGGACCTGCAAAATTTCTATGCTGGACTAAAACCGATTTATGGACCTGTCCGTGCTTCGTCGGGAAATTTGAAAGCTGCCGACAATACCACCATTGTTACAAACAATCAAGACATTCTGAGACGCTGGAAAGAGCACTTCAATTTACTTTTAAACCGCAGTTCTACTGCTGCTGAACATTTTCTTCAGCATGTCCCACAACATCCTATGCAACCTTGGATGTCAATGCCACCAACCTTTCATGAATATAACAAAGCTCTTCTCAGCCTCCAACCTAGAAAGGCTCCTGGACCGGGCAATATTCCTCCAGAACTCATTCTTAAAAGAGGCCTACATCCCAAAACGAGGCTCTTCTCTCTGATCCTAAGGATATGGGAAACCAAATATGTACCTGCCAACATGAACTCTATGAAGTATAGTCACCATCTTCAAAAAGGGCGATCGAAGCATTTATGGTAACTACCGTGGCATATCCCTGCTGTCTATAGTAGGTAAGATATTCGCCAGAATCCTGTTGAGTCAGCTTCAAACTCTATCTGAAAAGTTACTCCCCAAATCGCAGTGTGGGTTTCGCACATCCAGGAGCACCACTGACATGATCTGCTGCGCAAGACAGTTGCAGGAAAAATGCAGAGAACAATAGACCCCCTTGTTCTTGGTGTTTTACGACCTGGAAAAAGCCGTCAATACTGTGCCTAGAGATGCTATGTGGATGGTGTTAACGCAGTTGGGCTGCCCCGAACATCTTGTTGGACTCGTTCGGGCTCTTCATGATGATATGGTTGGTCAGGTTTTGCTATCAAAACGTGTCAGAAGAATTTCCTATTACTAATGGACTAAAGCAAGGTTGTGTGCTTGCACCTACACGGTTTGCCTTGTACCTGACAGCTATGCTTTATGAGACATCTGGCAACAATGCACATGTAGAAATTAGTTACAGACTTGATGGAGTGATTTTTAATCAGTCAAGACTCCGCTCTAAAAGACTTACCCATCTCACCCGGGTTAGTGAACTGCAATATGCAGATGACAATGCTAGTCCAGCTCATTTTCCAGAGGACTTGCAATTGTCAGTCTATTGCTTTAAGGCTGCTTATGAGCATTTTGGCCTATCAACATTTAGAAAGCTAAGGTTTTAGCACAACCTGCTCCAGGAACTAGTTTGCCAGACTTCAACATTACATCTCAGATACATCTCTGAAACAAGTAGACTTCTTTTCATACCTTGGAAGTATTCTCTCGTCTCAAACCTCGGAGATGGATGTACAAAATAGAATATGAGCTGCTCATTGTGCTTTTGGACGCTTAATACCGTAAAGCCTTTTCTATTGAAGACCTAAATATATCCACTAAACTGATGGTGTACCAAGCTGTCGTCTCCACTTTATTGTATGGATGTGAAACATGGACTCTATACCACTGTGACATCAAGAAATTGGAACATTTTCACCAGCAGAAGCTTAGGATCATTATGAATATCAAATGGGTGAATTATGTCTCCAAGGTTGTTGTACTTGAAAGGGCACAGATAAACAGTATAGAAGCTTCTATCATAGGTCATCAGCTTAGATGGATTGGTCATGTCCAATGCATGGATGACAATAGGCTACCCCGACAGATACTATACAGTGAACTCAGTTCGGGCTGGAGGCCACAAGGAGCACCTCTGAAATGCTACAAGGATAAACTCAAAAAATCCTTGAAGAGCACAAACACTGACCACAGTAATTGGCACACACTTGCTGAAGATCGCCCTCGCTGGCGCACAATCACATCCACTGCTGTATTGCAGTTTGAAACAGAGCGTCAAAGACTGCAAACAGAGGCTCGTCTTAGAAGAAAACTCAGATAAACTCAACCACATCCACCCCCTTCTTTCAGGTGTGCCAAATGTGATCGCATGTTCTATGGAAGAATTGGCCTGATGAGTCATCAACGTCATTTACACACAACGGACTGTACATGAACTGCAAGTGAAAAACATACACTCCGATACAAGTAGTGGCCGACGATACACTGCTGACACAAATTACTGTTTTGTCATCAGATATAGGATTTCATGGCCTGCAGTCCATGAAACATTATTTTATTGTAAATACGCAAACATACACGCCATAGAATTCCAGAAATGTGAACCGAAAAACACACACTTCAGTTTTGTTTTCCAGATCAAAGTAATTATGTATTCATGTTCGACTCCTGTTTCTAATGTTATTTGCTTTATGCCCCACTAACTACTTTTATGGTTTTCGGAGACGACGAGGTGCCAGAATTTTGTTCAGCATGAGTTCTTTTACGTGCCAGTAAATCTACCGACAGGAGGCTGATTTATTTGAGTGCCTTCAAATACCACAGGACTGAGCCAGGATCGAATCTGCCAAGTTGGGGTCAGAAGGCCAGCACCTCAACTAATGAGCCACTCAGCCCCACCTCAACTGCTGAGCCACTCAGCCCAGCACTCTTATTTCTGTTCACAGTGAAAGGCATAATTCGAAGTTCTGCTGCTGTTACTGTGATCGAGTAAAAAAATAAAATAATTTTGTGTGGCTAGTGCTAGCCTGGAGCAGCCCTTGTAAGCCAGACCCTCTGACGAGATGGGCAGTATGTGCCGTTTATAAGAAAGTACATGTTATACTGGTAGAGGATAGTGTAATGTGTGGTTTATGAGTTGCAGGGATCTTGAGGACAGCACAGATACCAAGTCCCTGAGCCAAGGAATTCATAATCTGAATACTAAAAGAGTTTACTAAAAACAGCTTTGGCAAATCTGTCTGTCCATCCATTCTACTGGACTGATTTGCTTCATTTTAGTTTTATTCTTTCTGGAATTACCTGCTGGTAAATCATGAGACTTTGATAGGTCTCTTAAGTTCAGCCAACTTCTAGTATTCATAAAATTGAATCATTAAATGATCACTCTAATAATTGCAGGCGAAGGCTTACCCTATTCCGAAATACATTCTATACTTAGCAGGCTGCTAAGCGACATAACACTTTCGTTAATATTCGGATATATATGATTTTCATCCTTAGTAATGTTATTGCATGCAGCCATGTTTGATTTTTTCCTGTCAAGCCAGGGAGTATACACTTCCTCTGATCACAGAAGAATACTATTCCCTGCTAGATATTCTTTGATTCTCAAATCCTTCCCTGCTTCCAAATATATTCAACAGATGGCAGAGCGTTCCTATAATAACTTGTATGCTGATAACAGAAAAATAGTCTACATACAAACAGACCCATCATGACAATCACTCTATACATTATCTGGGAACACCCATCGAAGGATAACCTAGCTACACAAGAAAGTGAAGGCCATGTATCTTAACCCTAGAACTGCTGTGGGTTTACCTGTCAAGTGCTGCAGAAAATTCCCATAAAGCACGCACTAAAGGAATTTGGTATCTGTAAGCGGACTTTAATCATAAAATATAACTTATTAGACATCAATAGAAAGCTGAAAGACTGTTCTATATTATTTTGATAGAGGTAAAACTTTCAGAGTGATCAGTTTGAAATAATGATAAAAAATATTTTTTTTAAACTTTTAAAAAAAATATTGACTTTTCTGCTCTAGAAAACCATATTGCCAAGTTAAATGTGTGTCAGAGACATCATAAATGAAAAGTTCACAGTTTTTTGTTACTATTTCAAGAACCAGTTTTAAATTATCCCTGTTATTTACTAAAATAGAAAATTATTTTTAAAATATGACAGTTCTCGATTTTGCACATACATGACAAATGCACCTTCTGCCTTTTCCGTATGTCAGTTTCTTTCTGCCTGTATTATCATCAAAATCTTTGTAACATTCTATTACCTGGAAAGTCACTTTCATCGGGTTGTATATCAGTCCAGTTCACACTTACCCCTTTACGGCTCACATCAGGCACGTTTACACTGTCTGTAGGAACATGATCACTATCACTTGCCTTGAGGGGGATTTCCATAACTTGCAAGACATCCTGTTCACCGGTATCACTGCCACTGCTTTTACCATCTTCATTTTCATATGAATCCACACAATAATCACTGTCATCATCCGTACTATCACATGAATAATAAAAAATCAAGCACTCAGTTTCTGAATCGTCAACATAGTTGGCTGCCATTTTGTTCAATGCAACCTCAATGTCAACATGAAAGTACTTCCACTTCTGCAGCCAAATAATAGCCTGCATTCTGTCACTTGTTTGCCAAAGGCTTTCGCTATGAAAGATAAAAAGCATTGGGAACCAGCATGGCTTGAAATTAGTACCATCTGTTGGCTAACAGTAGTACTATACAGTAAAACCTGTTTTAACGGACACCTCTCACCGGCGGACGATTTTCTAGGTCCGTAATTAAATGCCATGTTGTGTATGAGTAATTTACCCCTGTTATACGGACACCCTTTATTACGGACATGGACACACCATAGCCACGAGAAACTCCAATTAAACCTCTCCTAACGGACACTTTCTTTTTCAAAAAATTCTCTATTTGTGTCCTGTACAGTATGTATTCGCTTACTTTATGCACAGACGGTACTTCCGAGAATCACAGACACCGTAACTTTTGATCCCGGCTGTACACATTCTTGGAAGGCAACACGAAGCTACGCTATCACTTCCGGAAGTTGTGTGATCTGACATGCTCGACAGCGCAGGAATTCGTACCTTGACTGTCAGGTTACTTTTCATTGACTCGTGGGCTTTTGATGTGTTCAATTTTACGTTAGTAAGTTGGTGTAAACATGGCTCCGAGGAAGTTTTTAACTTTAAAAGAAAAGGTAGGCATAATAGACTATCATAGAAGTGTGGTGTGTGTAAACTGTCCGAAGTGTTTAAGATTGAAAAGACACAGGCAGCTGAAATTGTGAAAAAGCAAGAGGAACTAGTGAAAGAATGGCATTTAAATGGCAACGAACAGCGCATAAAACTGTTTCAAAGTGGTAGCGGAGCTCTCATTGACAATGCAACGCTAGAGTGGTTCGCTAAAGTAAGAACTCAGAATGTCCCTGTGTCAGGACCAATGATACAAACAAAAGCGTTAGAATTTGCGACAGAATTAGGTATTGGAGATTTCAAAGCCTCGAATGGCTGGCTAGAAAGATTCAGAAATCGACATGGTATCAACTTCAGAGTGATTTGCGGAGAATCATCCAGTGTTAATGTGGAGATTGTTGACAACTGGCAAGAAAAAATACCTTCAATCATAGACGGGTATGCTCCAGAAAATATATTGAATGCCGATGAAACTGGATTATTTTTCCGTGCTTTACCTGACAAAAGGAAATCGTTGTATTGGTGGAAAAGTTGCGAAAGAACGTCTTACGGTCTTGTTATGAGCAAGTATGAGTGGAGAGCGGGAGGAGACCCTTGTGATATGAAAAACTGCAAAACCAAGGTGTTTTAAAAATATGGACGTTATGAAGTTTGGCATTCAATGGAAAGCGAATAGGAAAGCATGGATGACTAGAGAAATAATGACAGAGTGGCTAGGACAATTGGACAGAAAAATGATACGCCAGGAGCGAAAAGTGTTATTATTCCTCGATAATGTAGCATCGCATCCAGATACAATTAATTTGTTAAATGTGAAGATCGTTTTTCTCCCACCAAATGTAACATCAGTTTCTCAGCCGCTTGACGAAGGAGTGATCCAGAACTTCAAGGTAATGTACAGACAGTTAGTGATGAAGCACATAGTATCAGAACTTAACGAGAATGAAGTAACGCTTCAAACACTGACAAAGGGGCTGAATGTTCTCCAAGCAATTTCATGAATAACCAATGCATGGAAAAACGTCATGGCCTCAACAATTCGTAACTGCTTTCTGAAAGCTGGGTTTCCCGCTAGTGGTGGACATCCCGAAATAGAATCGGATACCCTTCCTGACAGCATGGAAACAACACAAGAGTTGATTAATGCAGCAGGTTACAGTGTACAAGTGAACACCTGTATCAAAATTGATTCAGATATTCCAACACAGTGTGACAGTGGAGACACGAAAACGATTCTTCAGTCTATCCAAGGGAAGAAGGACAAAAAAAGGAAGATTCTGATGAAAGCGGGAGTGAAGGTGATGCTAATGACGACTTTGAAGAAAATACGGTAATGAATGTGCTGCCAATAACCTCGTAGAGTGAGGCTCTCAGCTTTGTTAAGCGACTGAAAGAATTCTATTATAAACAAAATGATGAAAAAGGTGTAAATTTGACCCAGGATTTAATTGCACATAGTGAAAACATCATTGCTAAACCGAAATGGACAAAACAAACGAACATTAAGGATTTTTTCAAGTGCTAATGTTTTACTGTACTGTGCTAGAGATTGCTACATCTACATACTGATTTGAAGTTTCAAAAACTCTTATGTTCTTCTTAATTTTAACATGGCGAACGGTAATGGTGTACAGTGTGCTCAATAGAAGTGTTTTTAATACAGTGCATTGCAGCTGCAGCAGCCTATCTACAACTTTCTCATGTGAGTACAGTGCAGTATTATTATTATTATTATTATTATTATTTACATTTTATGGCCTTCATTGGACTACTCTAGCCAACTTTATACAAAGAATTTTTCAGTTTCCTGTCAGCCCAGTACTTCATTCTCTCTGATCTTATCCTTCTTTCTTCATCAGAAATCACCCTTCCTATTGTCTATTTATTGATTCTGATTTGCAGTCTGGTTTGTTTGTCTGTGAGTTTCTTGATTTTGTTGGTTTTGTTTCTTAGGTCTTCCACTGTAATTTGTAGTTCATCCATATCTTCCTTGATTTCTGTAATACACTTAATGTTGCACTTACTGTTCCATAATTTTTCTACTATTCTCCTGATGATCCTGTTCTCTGGTGTCCTGATTAATGTCCAAAAAATGAAATGCGTTTCTTCCTGATTGTGCTCATTACTGGTTCTATTTCCTTGTAGACTGTTTCATTAGAAGCTACTCTACAGTGTCCATCTTTTTGGTATGATTTGTTGATGCACGTTCTAATGATTCTTTTGCAGTATATTGTACAATACTGTATACAGTATACAATTAAAGGTACATTTGGAGAATTGTTAACACATACATTACATGGGTTATTGTATTCCAACTTGTGTTTAATGGTACCGGTTTCATAACCTCTCGCGGGCGGACATCCCTTCATAACAGACATTTTTTTCGGTCCCGAAGGTGTCCATTATAGGGAGGTTTTACTGTATTTGAATTCCAAGACAGTCTCTCAGGGAGACTACTGCACTTGACCAAACAGCACACCATCTTCCTGGAAGACGGTCCGCAGTTCTAGGGTTAAAAGGTTCTCTGCCTGGCAAAAAAAATGCTCCTTCGAGACTAACCTATGAGCTCACAAGACAATTGTTCTATGCAGAAGAACTGCGATTAAAAGTACCATTGCCTTCTACGACACAATACCAAGCTTTACATCAAGAAAGATCGGATAAAAAAGTGAATATATGGATAGACTAGCTGATGTACCCGTGCTTCGCTACGGAATTCTACATTGTATACAAAATTTTAAGTTAGGTAGAGTACAGTACACGTGTGAAAGACTGTATTAAACAGCATAGCTCTTAACGTTACCCTAGAAACGCAACGGAGAAGTCACCCAATGTCTTTTCTCATATGAAGACTGCGTTAGGGAATTTTCATTGTAATGGTAGGCTCGCTTGCCTACCATCGGTCACAATCAGGTTGGGGAATTGCATTATAATGGCAGACACTCACTCTCCAGCTGCCTTTTTACATCTTCAGAAAGACTGTCTTAGCGGTTTTCCCAACTGAAATGAACATAGGTCATTACAATGACGTCAGTAGGAATGGCGCGAGTAAAAGCAATGAATTCACATGAAATACTCGATCAAATGAAAAACTGCACATTTTCTCACTTTTAACAAAGAGTACCACGCTGCCGATTTAACAGTCCAAAATTCCAGAGCTGAAATGACCAGGCCACAGACAGCCGTGTTCTGTGAACACTCTTAGTTTTTCGGGGGGGGGGGGGTCGAATAGTGGAGAGTCCCAGGGCAAAAGCTATGTCCTTTTACTGATCTGTTTCCTAGGAGTCGGAAAATCTCAATTCATTACACTGGCGGCGGAAAAATCTATCTCACTTGGAGGCTGCTAATTTTAATTAAAATGAATGTAGAATTTAATAAAAAGTGAAGAGGAAGGAGCTCTTTCTACGAAATGGCTCTTTTCAAGGTTGAACTTCGAGTTATTTAGTGAATTGTGGTGCTTTAATTTGGAATATGCCTAAATCGTAATTATAGACCAGGTCATACTACTACTACTACTACTACTACTACTAAGTGAGCCTCTGCCTTAAGAGCGCACACTGCTCATTCAAAATAGCATGTCAGAGTAGGGATCGAATAGCTGGAATACTATAATGATCCAGTGAGTTACGTACCAGCAGTGCGGTATCAGGAAATGTATGAACCAGAGGAATGACATGCTAAAGAAGAAAGTTTTCTAACTCCCCAGCGATTTCTCACCAATATTCAGTCAGGCTGTTATACTCTGTACAGAGCAGTAATCCCATCTATTGGAGTTGAGCGGCAGCATACGAGACAAATTCAATATTGTAGGCCTTCACATTTAGTTTCCTCTGAAATACCATTCTTATAGTCGGTACGGTAAAATTGAAAAATTGTATAAAACATAAATGGTTGGAAATTGTATTCTCTATAACTTTTGTTATGTAGTACTTTTCAATAGGACCATTAACATAGGTATTTAAAAATTAAATTTTAGGTGCCTTCCCCTAAGCTGCAATTTTATACAGGGCGAATTAAATTGTTTATAACTTAGACTGTATTTTCTTATTCTGCGACTATATATTCCAACTTTCATTAAATTCTGTTAACCCATTTTCTCGTGGCTCGGCGTTGATATGGACTTGGCAACAAGAATACAAATTCATGAATATTTGTGTTATCAAAGCCGGTACGGAACAATGTATGACAGAAATGATCGGAAATTTCATTCTTTATAACTTTAGTTATGTAGTATTTATCGATAGGACCACTAATAATATAAATATTTGAGAATTAAATCTTAGGCCTTCCCCATAACTACCATTTCACTCAGTGTCACTAAAATTATTTATAGCCTAGATTGTAGTGGCCCATCCCCCGACTTCACATACCGATTTTCATTAAATTCTCTTCAGCCGTTTTCTCGTGATGCGTGTACATACATACATACATACATACAGACAGAAATTACGGAAATCTAAAAAGTGCATTTCCTTGTTACTATGGGCATGACCGATACAGAAATACCACTCTTTTCCAATTCTGAGCAATGTACAGACAAAACTCTTATTTTATATATATAGATTTCTACCAAACAGACGTCATGATGGATGAATTTTGAGTACAAAATGTGGCATACCATAACATGCTTCTTATTAAATGGTCATAAAACCATTAAAAGGGCAGGCAAAACAATATGACGACAGGCATATCAAGACGAGTTATTTGAGCTGTTTATAACCAATGCTGCGGAGCAGCACGAGTCCTCTAAGTTTAATATGAAAATTCCTGAGCTGGCTGGAAACTGAACTAAAGATCCTCTGAACCGAAGGCCACCATAATGACCATTCAGCCAGAAAGCTGCGCAATAAATAAAATGAAAGAATGATACAACTCCTGACAAGTCATTATCTACTGAAAGTGCTGTCAAGTGAAGTGTCAAAACCCACAACCCTCTTCTTTCACAATACTATTCTAAATACAAAAGCCTGGTCAACATTTAGATGGCCATCATGTTTGAAAAAGAAAATGTAGACGTTGCCAACATAGCTATTTTGTAGCTATACATAGTAATTTGGTGTTTGCATAATGTCAGTAGAAAGGGTTAGACGATCTTTAAGAGTGAGTTTCTTAATTATACAAGATCCATGTGGGACTGACAAATAATGCATTAGCAGCAGCAAGCCGTGAGAAGCGTGAACTCAGAACAAACAGCCGTGCTATCTCACTAGATATCCACAAGTCAAGAGATTACCCAGAATAAAGAAAATATCCACTTACCAACAATTTCATATCTACAGAATGTGTTTGAATGTTGTGAGAATCGTCCACAACAATACGAGGAACGGTTTTCAACAATCCACAGCTTGTAGAATCTTCCCAAGATGTGTCATACTTTAGTGTCGTCAGATCTGAACTCTCCTCTCTAAGAGTTATGGCAAACGCTGACATCCACTGAACACACTCGGCGATGTCACTCCACTGCAAACCTGGGGGAAAAAAAATACTTCAGAGAATATAGCTGACATTTCACTACAGCATTTCACCAAATTTTTTACATTCTTGAAGAGCAAATGAGGACAGGGGAAAGCAAAACAAAGAGAAACGAAAAAAGTAATACAGCTATTCATGCCAGAACTTCCTACGAAACTCAGTTCAGTCCTATATCTGAATCTTGTCCAGTAAGTGTGAGCAAGGCAACAGACAAGCAGTCAGCACTACTCAAACACTTACGGGATTGATGAGGAAAGAGCCAATTTATTCGATCTACTGTCCCTTTTGTGTTTACACATTTGTCAGTTTCTCCTCTTCCTGTTAGGTGGTTAATGTCCTAATATATCTGACAGAGCTCTAAGAATGATAATACCCTTTGCTACCACTTATAGATGTGCGAGTGGTTTCTCAACTTTGCAAAACAATTCCAACCTTTACATTAAAAGGCATTAATTAATTATTTAATTAATTAAGGAAGTACATTGAAATTGTAATCACGTATATTACTGTGCAATTTTATGATTAATAAAGGCTATTTGTATGCATGTGTTTACTTCGATAACATTTTAGGGCGGGGTGCGAGTAAAATCAGTTTCCCTAATAGATCATAGGGGTAACAAGATTGAAAAGATTAGGAACTGCTGGCGTAGAGGATAGTGTTCCTTTGCACATGAACACACAGAGATTAGGAAAACTTAACCTTTAGCAAAATCAATTCATAAGTAGCACACTGCTTTATGGGAGTGAAAGCTGGACATCAGATAAACGGAAGAAGCGCCTTGAAGCAGTAGATATGGTGTAAAATGACAAAAATGAGAAGACTGAATGGAAAACAAATCAAGAAGCATTAAGGGACATAAAGATTTTTAAAGTGTGACGTTATTAGGCGAATACATGTTTCATTAGTGAGTGTGAATGCTACCTTGCGAATATATGGTACTGACTGACACATGTCAGGTTAAAACTAAGAAACAATATAGAGAATTATGTAAAATATATTTAATATGTTTCTTTATTAAATAGTTTTTCACTTGTAAAGTGATGTGTACTGATTGAGTGGACCAAAACCTAACATTGTTTCTTAGTTTTAACTGTATCAATACGGATCTATATGATGAGGTTCATGGATTATACTACGTGTCAGGTTATCGCCATGTTTGTCTTCAAGATCAACTCAAGCATGAAGTTTATTATGTGTAACATTGAGTTTCGAATTGGAGGTGATGGATACACACAAAATACAATAGAAGTCTGCTACAGCAAGTACAGCCTACAACAAGAACCCCATTGTAACAAGTTTTTTCCTGTCCCTCAAAAATTCCTGTATTAAACAGTGAGAATCCTATCACTGATGCATTCATTATTACGAGTGATAAACCATAAATTATCTTTTTCCCCATTATCAATATTTATGCACTCCAATGATTATAGTGAATATCGATCATCTTCGGTATTGTTTTCTCACTACATGCACTAGCAAGCTCTCTTGTTTGCACTCTAAGGGGATGTCAGAGTTGATTAATAATACCCAGCGACTGGTGTACTGTAAAAAGAATTTGAAATGAAAGAGCAGAATATATTTTCATAATAATAATAATAATAATAATAATAATAATAATAATAATAATAATAATAATAATAATAATAATAATAATAATAATATGTAAATAACATGGCTGACAGCAGATGTTATCTTGTTAGAAATGAAGACTGAAGTAAACGATCGCTGGTCAACTCCAGTGTTTGGAAATACTAAGGACAATTTGCAACACACCACCCCTAGAGCCAATTTTAATTGACGGACCCCCTCCCTTGTCTTGTTAGATGAGGTGGTGTCCTCGCCTTACCTAAGTATTGTTATACTTCTCTATAGATTATCATGCAGTGTGGGTTTGATGTTCCTTGCCATGTGCTGCATCAATGACAGTTTCAGCAGACTAAGGAGAAATATTCTTTGCCTAAAGCTACACCAGTAAGAGCCCTGCGGCATCTAATGAAAATTTCAGAATGCTGGACAACAGTTTGTCAACTCTGAGTGGAGGGACACACTGTCTTGTCTTGTTTCATATTGTGCCAGTTTGTTTGAGAACTTTGGTGGTGGCATTACTAGCATTGTGTCAACAGTTTTAATCATGTGGAGACCTTAGGATGTCAATGTCATAGTAACTCTTGTAAACGGCACACCAAATGTTATTCCTGGTACTCGTGGTGGTAGTTCAGTGCACAGTATGGGAGAAGTGTGCCACAAAAGTCATTGATAGGAACACTAAATAAACAGTTGCTGCAAATAATCTGTATTGCGTATGATTACATACAGTGTAATAAAATAGAAAAGGCGCCAGTGTCAGAAACTGCTAAAGCTGTGGATTTAAGTAAGCAAAGTGTCTGTAAAATTGTGCATCTATTGTATCGTTATTACGTATTTCACAGCTTCGATATACAGTAAGTTATTTGGGTACTAAGGAACGCACAATACGCAACTCAACTGATCAAACCGTAAAATGAATATGAAGTGAGCAGCAAACTCTGAACAAATAAACACTGCATTGAAACTGATAATTCCTCTTCCCATCCTACTCACTTCTAGGCAGCCCTTTGAGATGCTGGCTGTTAACTTACAGAGAAGTACGATAAAAGCTGCAGCCTTCCTTGCAGCAGTCCATGTAAGAGATGATGTTGGAGGATGGTCAGCAATTCTCTGGCGAGTCTCTGGGAACACTTCCCGCCTGGAAATTAAATTTCTTTTCATCGCTCTACGGAAAGTTAGGAAGAATTTCTATTTTTCTCTATCCAAAATGTAGTTGACTCACCAAGACTATGTAAACTAATATGTAGCCCTGAAAACAACTTTCCGACCTTCAACTCTCAAACTGATTACTAAGTTACTGGTTTACATTCAGTGTAGGGTTAGTCTCTGTTAACAGGAATTAAGAATTCCAAATTAGATGCTATATTACGGTCTGGTTATAGACCATGTGGCTCAAATACTTATTGTTAAATTTAAAATATAATTGCTGCCTGCAGCCCCTTGGCTTTTCATTGTCCTACTGTGTATTTTATTAATTTCTGTAATATTAATATTTACCTGTTCGATTTTTTATTTATTTTTTTGGTCATTTAAGTGACCATGTTTTCTGATGTCTTAAATGCCACTTCACCACTTTTCATTTATCTATGACTGAACCTATTAATTCTTATTTGATGTTGAAACTTCTCCTTTGTTTCTTTACCATTTAGCACCCTGAGGAAATGGGGATGCTATTCAAGCGCTTAAGTAGGTGTTTTAAAAATTTATTTATTGTTTATTGATGACTTTTATAGTTCCCTTGTTTAGTAAATTTACAAGATTTTTTATTCAGTTACCTCGCTTACTGCTAAAGATCCCTTCTCACTCCACAATATATTTATATTGTATTTAACTTAATTCCTTGGTGTGGCCCTTTAAGGACTATAAAAGAAAAGTGCAAAGTGTGAAAATTAAATTTACTGGGTACATCATTAAGCACAACATTTTTGAAGGCAAAGTGTTTGAGAAGAGAGATAGGTCGACCTATGAAAAATATCTGAACATCAAGAGCAGTGTAGAATGTTAAAGTTGAACGAAGGTGAAATGACCAGCAGAAGATAGAGGCGGAAGGTTGTATCAACAGGGCACAGCCTTTACAACATGAATCAACAAATGAATGAATGAATGGGAAGGAAGCTGCCATGATCATAAGTAAGATAACTCCCTACTACTTTTCTTGAGATTGTTAATCCCAAACATCCAAACATTTCAAGGATAATAAATTGTGCGATACGATTTACGAACTGAGCTATTGGCCAATGGCTTTTACATATATTATGACTGCCACTACCGACATAAGAAGTAAATTAATGATAATTAAATGTTTTTGTAATTACCTGAGACAAAAAGTGATGTTTCCCGATTAAATACATAATAAATTGCTGATGCGGCGAGGGTACCATACTGGAAACGAAGACAGCCTTCATCAAGCATACAGAGGTCTAGTAGCTGTGCAGTTTGTACGAAAGTTAGTCCAGAATATTGAGGGAATAAGAACGTATCTGGGCTCCCAATCGTCTCAACACCATGTTCTTGATGTTGAATATTGGTCAAAAACTGTAGGTACATATTCAGCCAGTTGTTGGCAGTTACAGGAGAAAGATTCCAGTTCAAGGTCTGAAATATAAAACAACAAATGAGCATGCAGCTTTAGAAAGAATAATATAAACATGTATGGAAATGATAAGCAATGCTAATACTGCTTAACATAATTAAAAGTAATTGATCCAGAAACTTACAAGATAAAGGCAATAACTATAAAATCAAAGATCAGGCTTATCTGTCACAGTTGCTCTGCAATAGGCATAATGCCATGAAACTACAGACAAGACAAATGTACTTGCTATAATATTCCCAGTAAAATACTAATGAAAAGAAAATGAAGGAGGAACTTGTGAGTTCTGTTGATATTAATATAACAATTCAGGGACATCAATTCTTATGTGAAAACCAAACCACAGGAGCATGACTATTGATTTTGAAAAATCCCCATGCATTGACAAATTCAAACCATGGCCACCTTGGTAAGAAGGTAGCAGCGATATCACTCAGCTATTATACTAGCACACAAACACAGGAAATTAGTGCTAGTAATAACAAAGGATGGTTCTCTGTTGAATGAATTGGAGGAGGCAATTACTGTGCTCCATAACAGAAAATTAAAGGAAAACTAGCCAGCCCACTAAAAGCTCATTGGACAACCCCTAAATAGTTTTCATAAACAATTTATACTATGATGATGATGATATTATTATTATTATTATTATTATCAACAACAATAAAAACAACCAAAATCGCAGGCGTAATTTGAATGAATTCAAATGTCAATTAACAAACTGACAGAAACATGTATTCCACTGTTGTGCTGAAGAAATAACAAACGAGTTTGTATATCCTGTGATGCGATGAGTTTGAGTTCTAGCCAAATTAGATCAGCGTAGGCAAGTGTAACATGATCATAGCAACATCTGCCACATACATAGCAAACAAAAGTGTGTTAAGTTTGTCACGAAGAGTAGCAATTAGGTCATTGTGCACAGTAGTCTAAATGAGGTAATGTCATAGTACAAATTACGCATCCTTTTAATATTCAAGAAAACAGGCTGTTACAAACTTTTCTATGCAAGGTAGAATACTTTTCTGGAAATGCTGATAATCTCCGGTTACCATGAAAGGTGTTTATCTGTAACACTGAGATCTTTCATTGATTCACTGAAATGAATTGGTGAATTTTATAGGTGAAGTTTTGATAAAGTGAGGTTGCTTATGATTTTTGAACGAAGTCGTGGATGAGAAATTATTATAGCTTGATATTTTATATTATTTATATTTATATAAGTCTATGCGTGTCATCAGTCCAGTTACAAATTTATTGCCTCTAATGAAGTTTTAAATTTCAACACGTAAGTCTTTCCAGAAATACTCAGCAGCACACAGAAAGCATAAAGCTTTTACAATCAAGTCAGAAATCTACTTTGGGACTGCAAAATATCACAAAAAGCAGAACCAACCCTGTATCACACCTACTTCGTACCGATTCTCACGTGGTTTAAAGGCATGTACTCTACTAAACAATCACTACAGCAGAATTCAGGCAACAGAAATGAGAATCATTAGCACTATGAATTAAACTACTTGAAAGGATAAAATCAGGAATGAAGTAAACAGGAAGGTAGCTGGCATCGAGGTCTCTCTTACCGGTATAATAAAGACACGTAGACTTCAATGGTATGGACACATTATGAGAATCAAGAGCGAGATACCTGCCAGGCAATATTTCGACCTTACTGTCCAAGGAAAGAGACCAAGGGGAAGACCAAGGAAGCACAGGATACAACGAAATAATAATAATAATAATAATAATAATAATAATAATAATAATAATAATAATAATATTGGCTTTACATCCCACTAACTACTTTTATGTTTTTTGGAGATGCCAAGGTGCTGGAATGTTGTCCCACGTGTTCTTTTACGTGCCGGTAAATCTACCAACATGAGGCTGGTGTATATGAGCACCTTCAAATACCATCGGACTGAGCAAGGATCGAACCTGCCAAGTTAGGGTCAGAAGGCCAGCGCATCAACCGCCTGAGACACCCAGCCCGGCACAGTGAAATCAGGTGCAGAGGGAGGGCTCAACTGGGAAAATGTCCTGGAACAGAAGATATATTCAGACAGGAAGAAATGGCGAGCGCTTGTACACCACACCCAGGAAAATGGAGTTTGGAAATGACGATCATGATGTCTTTCTGGTTCACAGTGCAAGTGTAATTTTATATCAGAAGACTTATCCGCAACTGTTAAACGACAACATAATATTATTGATGTAACATATATTTTCAATCCATGGTAATCAAATTATGGCTCCCAACTGGGAACTTACAGTAATGTAGACCCCGTTCAATGCTCTGGTGCCATCTCATCACAAAGGTTTGGTAACCACCGTGGAGTAAGTTTTCGGTAAGAGAATTGTTAAGTCACTGGCAGAGGTTCTGCATCTCGAACTGCTCCATCCATGTCCATGTTTCCCTTCTATCTTGTCTTGTACGATCAGTTGAATGAGGCTGTATTAGTCATTTCTAAAGATGTGACCGAAATAGGCTGCTCTCCTGCATTTTGCAAGGGTTGAGGCATCATATGATTTCCGGGTTCTATGAAGTACCTCCTCATAGGTGACATGCTCTACCTGTGGGATCTTGAGCATTCTGTGATACATCCACATTTCAAAGGGCTGGAACCAGCTAAATGACTAAGCATTTAGTGTTCACTAGTAAACATCATAAAGCAGCACCGGTAACACGTAAGATTTCATGACACATCAACAAGTTTAATTGGAGGTGAGGGATACACACAAAATCCAGTAGAAATCCGCTAGTGAGAACAGCATATAAGAAGAACCCCATTGTAACAACAGGGTTTTTTTCCTATCCCTCAAAAATTCCTATAATAAACAGCGAGAATCCTATCACTGATGCATTTATTAGCAGCGATAAAACTTGAATTATTTTTGTCCTGTTATCAATATTTATACACTCCAGTGATTATATTGAATGCACTCTATCATCTTCAGTATCATTTTCTCACTACATACACAAGTGAGTTCTCTTGTTGACATTCTAAGGCCCGGTTTCATCAACACATGTTAGTACTTAACAAGGTGTTAAATCATTTTAACATACGATTTAAGAAAATTTGCGTTTCATCAACAAATGTTAACATTAACAAATGTTAAACTGCGTATTAAAGTTAACATCAGCCATTTCCAATGTTAAATGACTAACATTAGCATTTAGCAACCTGTTCCAAAATGGCTGCTGTGAATCTCGCTTTCGAGGCGGAATTGCTCTATTTAGATCTTTTACAAAACAATCCTGATCGAAGAAGAGTTCAGCGACGTAATGACTTTGAAAATTTGACGGATACGAAATTTCTTCATAGATACAGGTTATCGAAAACAGTCGTTGCTAAGGTTGTTGACGAAATTCAAGTGAGGTTAGAATATCCTACGAAGAGAAACTTACCTCTTTCTCCAATGTTGCAGGCACTGATAATATTACGAGTTTTTGCTACTGGTTATTTTCACATAATGGCCGGAGACAATGCTGGAATTTCTAAAGCCACTGTTAATAAAGTTGTTTGTCCAGTGTCTGCAGCAATAGCATCAATGAGAAGGAGGTGTATAACATTCCCTTCAGTACAAGAGCGTCAGCAAATTATCCGCGACTTCTATGAAATAAGCCGTTTTCCTGGTGTTTGTTCTACGTGCAATAGATTGAACACATGTAAGAATCCAATCACCTGGATGCAACTGGGCCGAAATATATCGTAATCGAAAGGGATATTTCTCTGTTAATGTTTTAATGTTCAGGTGATTAGTGAGCCTAACCTCCAAATCAAGGATATACTTGCTAGGTGGTCTGGTTCTGCACACGACAATACAGTATTTAATAACTCCCATATCGGAGCACAGTTTGAAGTGGGACAATTAACGAAGTGATTTTGTTAAGTGACAGCGGATTCCCGCTAAAAAAAGTATCTGTTTACCCCCATTGAAACCCTCGCGGACTTTTCCCGCGCCTCGTCCTTTTCTTTTATCGTCAAGCCATCTGCGCGCTTGCACTCAATAACTTATATATATATTTACTAACTAATTCAATTAACAACTCTTTTTCGAAGGAGGAAAAATTAGAACTACGATTCTGTTTCACTTCACGCGCCATATTTTACAGCTGTGCTCAAACAAAAGCGCATCGGAGCGCGTTGTAAAACAGCATGTTCGTACCACTGCCTCCTTGATTCGCACCAGTTCGCAATATTGGGAGAGTTAACAGTCGATTAGTTAACATTTCACAAGAAAAGTTTGATGAAACGCAAGAAACCTAACAAGATGTTAAATTTCTAACTCCGTATTAACTAACTACTTGTTAGTATATATTTAACATGTGTTGATGAAACCGGGCCTAAGGATGTCAGATTTGGTTAATAATACCCAGCGACTGGCGTACGGTTTGTTCAATTACGCTACACATCGATACAGATCATGAAGTTGATTACTTGCAATGGCAGGGGTCGAAAAATCTGGCGCCTGAATTTTCAAATTTTTTTTTTTGAAAATTTATTTTCAAAAATCTGGAGTTCCCTTATGTACGTCCCCACCACTTTGTAAAGTAACAAGTCGTAACTTATGGTGTTTTGCGTGTTTACTGTAGCTCATATATTCTAATATCTGCAATAAACATTTTCACTGCTTTTGGCAGTTTTGGAATCCTGTAATTGGCGCTTCGTACCTTGGAACTCGACGTTTAAGTTCTGTTTAAAGATAAAAACTTCATTGTTCCGTATTGAAATTATTGATGTTAAAAATTAAATAATTGAAAAGGAGGTTCAACCTATTCAATACTTAAAAGAAGGAAATGCAGTAATCACATTCCTATTTAAATGGGACCGGTTTCGACCTTAGTCCAGGTCATCATCAGCCGTAAAAAGATGTACAATGTTTATGAATATTGGAGGTCAGTTTCACACTTTGATAGGCACAAAGACACGACACCACATTCTGTATGCACAAAGTCACAACACTATCAACATGACCTTGAATGTGCCGCGCTGATCACCAGGAGCTAGCGGCTTTCTACTACAAATCTATTCGTCTGCGACTTCTAGTTATTTTTGATCTTCGTATATTAGTTGATATTAGTTGACCGGTCGTACAGTGCCTATGTGTAACGTCACTGGATCTCGGAAAATAGTGAAGAGAGAATGACATTCTATTATCCTCTACAAAAACGTTTCTCAAATCTGCATAATGGCATCAAAACATGCGAGCCTTCGAATTCTTAGAAAGGCCACGACTATCAGTAGCAGAGTTACAACGCGTCTGCTGTAACTGACACTTAGTAAAATTAAGTTTTATAGACAGCAGGAATATTTTCGTGATGGATCGTCGTATTGTAAAAATACGTGGAACAGGTATTGCCGGAAAAATTTAAACGGGTTCTCGTCGATGTGATGATGCCAATTTTAAGTTAATGGCTATTAAACACTCGGATATGTATAATAATTGTGCAGGCGCAAGAAAATACGGCATAGGCCTAATTAAAGCCCATATTCGGCGTTACCGTGAAGACAAAGATAGCTTAAAAATGCGTACTGCACAAAAAATGCATTCAGTGGCCCGCAACAACGACGCTTTAAAGAAGTTGAAGATGAAATTGTGAGGTATGTGCACAAAAATGCAAGGGCGGAATTGCCATACCGCGGAGCAATAAACTCGTTCGTTGACTTTCAAAGTCCGCGATTAAGACCTATCGGTATGCATCGCTAGCCGCTGAAGTTGGCCGAATCTGGCAAGTAAGACGTGCGCGTAGCGGCAGCCAGTTATATCTGACGCTGAGTGAAAGTAACAGTTTTATAGTACCGTAAGCAAGAATATTTTCCTGGTGGATCGTCGTATTGTAGAGACACATGGAATGTGTATTGCCGGCAAATTTTCAACGAGTTCCCTTCGATATTATGATGCCAATTTGGAGTTAATGGTTATTAAACCCAATGAAATAAAGCATAATTTACAGCCGCAAAAAATACGGCATAACTAAAGCCAGTGTTCGGCGTCTACAGTCTAAAAATGCGTACTGTATAAGAAAAGACATTCATATGATTTTACAAAGCACTTTTTAAGCCTGATTAAATATTTTGAAGGAAAAAGTTGTAATCATCTGGATTTGGAGAAATACGGTAATATTTATTTTTCAGAATGAAATTAAACGCACACTTTCACGTAGTATCAGATTTCGAAAAACAACAAACAAGTAAGCCGCAGTGTGTATATTATCCGTGAAAACTCAAATTTTGAACAAACTGATTGCTATTTCATACTGAATTTAATGTGTGTGGGGTTTTTACAGACTTTTTACAAAAAAATCGGATATAACAACAATCCGTTATAGCGAGTAGATTTTTCGTCATTATGAATTCTCGCTATAACGGACTTCTACTGTAGCTGATGAACATTCCAAATCAAACTCTTAATCTGTCAGTTCATTTTCAATAACCTCAAAGTCAGATCCGTCACTTCCATCTTTCAACAAATTTTGCACTACTTCATTACTCATTTTCCATAATGGAGTGAAGATTCCATATTTAGACACACACTGTACTAAAAATGTATATAATCAATCAACTATATATATAAAGTAGGTAAGTCGCACCAAACAGAAAACTGATGATGATGCTTGTTGTTTAAAGGGGCCTAACATCGAGGTCATCGGCCCCTAATGGTACAATATGAAATAACAAAAAGTACATATTCATCCACTGACCAAAATAAAATTTAAAAATGTCATGAAGAATGAATGTATGGACATGAACCCAACAAAAAACAAACAAACAAAAACAGTGGATCAAACTCAAAAAAAGATCGTAAATAATAGTATTACTGACCAAGGGACCACTTATAAAGCACAATGATGCTTGGTGTCTAAAGGGGTGCAAAATCCATGCCTAAGGCCCCACAGAATGGTACATGTCATGAGTAAATTAGAACCATGGTATTTGTCATGTTGGGGTACTAATCAAAAGTAGCGAAGACTCACGGTGTTCCACACAAGATGGTACTACTCACAAGTATTGTAGTTCGTACAGGGAACGCAGACCTATGGTGTTTCTCGCACAATGGCGCCACTCACAGCCAACGCAAACCGATGAGGCTCCTCACCTAGGTGTACTAATCACGGACGCCGGTATTCCCGTGGTGTTCCTCACATAGTGGGCACCAATCACAGGCAACGCAGACCGACTGTGTCGCTCATATAGCGGTACAACACACAGGCTACACCAGACCCGTGGTGTTGCTCACATGGGTACGACGCACGGGTACTGGAAACCCCCAGGGCCAGCCTCTTAACTGCTACAAATCGCAAACCTATTTCATACCTAATGTAGTGGTACTACTCGCAAGTACAGGCAACCCATGGTGTTCCCCGCATGATGGTACGAATGAAAAGTAGTTTCATGGTTCTAATTAAATCATACCTTGGTCGCCCCTTTTAGCGGCCTCTTATGACAGGCAGGGGATACCGCTGGTGTGTTCTACATGTGCATCCCCCACCCACAGGGGGTAGTGTTTTTGGTCCGCGAGAGGTATTTTATTTCCCTCAAGTCTGCTGGCAAGTCGGTTAGGACCCCCCTATCCGCCACCTGTGACGCACCATGTGGGAGTATCACCTCTCCCCCTGCTACACCAGCGTAGTAGGTTAAACGGAAAACTACAAAATAAAATGAAATAGAACAGCAAAGCAGAGCCCGTGAAGGTTTGGTTACAAACACTACAGAAATGGCACTCAAACAGATGGTCAGAAGACTGCACTCATTTATTTCTGTGAAATTGCGCCCAAAGAGGTTGTAAATATGAATGAAACTGAACTCACAGCTGCTGTGGACATCGAGAATGACAAAAAGTAGACTGTCATGACATCTGTTGAAGAAATAAGGAAATTACAAGAAGAAATACGAACATGTCGAACAATCGACAGTTGCCAGTTCTAGGGTTGTGTGATTAAACCACACACACTTAAATTTTTTTTAATTATTAGAAGAACTTTTTTTTTGCTAGGGGCTTTACGTCGCACCGACTAGGTCTTACGGTGACAATGGGATAGGAAAGGCCTAGGAGTTGGAAGGAAGCGGCCGTGGCCTTAATTAAGGTACAGTATGATTACCTAGGATTATCTACATTGAGAAGATTCATATCACCCTCCTCCTCACTCTTTATCATAGCTCTTGTATAGTAGCTTGAATTGTCACCATTCTCAAGAAGACTCCTCTTATGCCTAATCTTGAAAGAACAATTCAGAAACATGTTTTCAATTACCTTCAGAATCACAAGTTCCTTATCCAAGATTTCACTTTCTGTACATGCTCCATCAGTAACATAGGCAAATTCTATTATTTTAGGGGGATAAATTTCTTCAACCTTGGCAGCAATGAACAAGCAAGTAATACCTGTAACAGAAAATTCAATTTTATTACTTGTTCAAAAAAATTAAAGATCACACAAAACACGTTCATAAAATGTGTGAAATATCTTACCTATGAGCTGAAGTTGTTGTTTTGGAATGTTACTCTGGATGGATAAGTAACGGTCAATGAAGTCCATGGTGAGGTGGTAAGTTTCTCTGTGCAATTTGTACACTTCACACACCTACAAGAAAATTATATACAACTCAACAACCTCTAGAGAAAAAGGGAACATTTAAGGTAGCATAAAAATAATTCTCAGGATTTAAAAGGTTGTGAACGTACATTCAATTGAGAACTGAAATTGGGTTCAGAATTTACTATAACTTACTGTAATTTAAATGAATGGCATGCATCTATTAATATCAATTTTAAAAGGAAGAGTAATAACCTGTAAAAAGTCATTAAGACATTTCTGCACAGTTCAATGAAAAAGAATGTGGTCAATGACAAAATGTTCTAATAGAATATCCAATTAAAAACTACCTAAAAGGAATATTGAACCACTTGACACTTTTTTTCTCAAACATGCATGCATTTTACGTTGTGTATGTAAAGTGAAAGCTGTAAATTATCTACCATATCTGACAATGAGAGTAGAATATTAAAAGGTGTGAAAAACACTAGAACAAATACAAAATCCTTTTCCACTGGAGCCCATAAAAGTAACAACATTTTTGGGGTTGGGAAAAATGTGATTGTACTAAGCGGTAATAGTGATAAACAGTGATACATTAAATGAGGTACAGTGGCCTTAACGTAGGAAGGTGTGTGGCTCGTGAATGCATAGGCACAATCTTCCCCCCCCCCCCCCCCACCATGATCTATTTTGACAGCGAGTCATGTAAAGCTGCTCCTAAGTAAACTTAAATGAATGAATCAGCAACTAATTGGATGGAAAGAAAATGATACTGAAATTTAGTCACAATGTGAGCATTTAATGAAATTTAAAGTATAGTTTTGACACATTTTAGCAGATCATTGACGTTATTTTCCTTTCATATTTTTTTCCCTGCATAACAGACTGGTTTCTTTTGTATCGTTATCAATATTTTCCTATCTATGGGCTAACAACGAAAGAAAACTATGACAAATTTCAATTTTTTTTATAACCCTTTAAGAGGTGCACGGGTATCTTTTACCGAAGACAAAATGAATTATTAATAATTCATGGTCAAATGGGTATTTTGTCTTCTACCCCTTACTACTTTCCGAACTGATCCTTCCAAACAATCACTATTGCTTGATATTTTACTAGCACTTATTCAAGCTGGAGAAATGTTTGTATGTTGATGCCAGTCTTGGGTTATTTCTACCCAGCGTGGGTGCTAGCGTAAGATAATTGAAGCGAGTTTTAGTTTTCTCGTTGATTTACATTCACAGTTCGCAGTGGTCAGACTAGCTTAGCTGTGGAGTGGTATTCTCGCACAGCTATGGTGTAGAGTGGTGTAATGTAGTTGGATTGCTCACACCAATCCTGTGTGTTTATGTTTGCAAGAGCTATTCAGCTGCTGTGAAATGTAGTGGTCACCCGTCCATGCAGATTTTAGGCTTATTTGAACTGTGAACTTCTCCGATTACAAGTTAAGGTATGAAATTATTATAAGGAATGAAGAGTGCCGGCCTGGGAGTCGCTAAGCTCAGTGTATCACGTCGTGGAACAGAAGAAGCAGAAAACAAGTGTAGTTTGGACGTTAGTCTGGTAGTATAACGTAGTTCTGTTATGGTACAAAGATGCCTCAGAAACTAGTAAATAGGAAATTTAAGCTTTGTTTGGACTTTATTTATATGTAAGAGAGGTAATTTAAAGGGTCCATCTTTTCAATACAAATAAATGTTATAATGGTTAAGCTACAACATATTTACTTGGGACTAGTTTATACTGCAGGTCCCACACTGAACTGTAAACATCTTAAGAACCTTGGTTCAAAACTTGGTCTCCACCTCACACGTTGTTACAACATAAAAACACTAAACCACAGGCAACAGCACAGCCATGATGTAACACTGACTTCAAAGCTCTCAAAGGAACATCTTATGCAAATTGAATATTGTATTTCTGGTCGAAAAGTGACAAAATCTTTATTATACTTCTAGTCAATAAGTGATTTAATGAATAAAGTGACTAAAAGGTTGAACCCTTGACTACTAAGTTCAACTCGGACTTAAGCAAAGTTTTAAAGTGTTACATGTATTCTTAAAAACTAAGTTTGTTGAGTTCTTAACTCGTGTTTGTACGATCAGATTGCTATTTTAATTCACCTTCCATGGGTTGTTCCGATAATGACTGTCAAGTTCTGAACTTGTGACTGAAAATCTATTCAGTATTTTATTCCCCATTTTACTCACATTTAAGCATAATGTTATAATGTATTGTGTATGTATGTATATATGCACCTATGCTTTATTTCTCACATTTTGGCTGAAGATGATGCTAAATAGCGTTGAAACTATTCCCACATAAATATGTTGTAACTTAACCTTTAAATACGTGCGCTCGCAATATTGCGAGAGCGGAGAGTGACCGCTGCTCTGCTGCGCCCGTAATATTGCGAGCGTGACATTCTTCCGACTTTATCAACGCAATACTCCCCATTGTTGACATAAGAAGTCATTCAAACTCCGTGGGCGGATACACGCATCTCTCTGCAGTAGATAGGAGCTTACGAAATGACAATCTGTTGATTCATTCATGAGTTATTGAGATAAATACGACACTCTGCTTTACGAACTGCTCTGTGGTATGCCCGACGTGCAAGCTAGCAGTGAGGCCCGTGTCAGGGATGAGTAAGCTACAGTATGTCGATCGCCAGTAAAGTGCGCGATCTTACCGAATCCGAGGTTGTTAGAGTGCTATCCACATTAGAATCGGAAGATGAATATTCCGATTTTTAGTGATTTCGAGAATTATGATGATAGTGATGACACCGATTATAATGAAAGTATAATGTAGGCTACCCACAGTTTTGGAATTACCAGTTTTGTACAACCCTTGATCAACTGGTCTGGACCATTTTTATTTTGATATCAAACCAAGATGTATAGGAATTTATAATGCATTCTCAGTCTTTTATCTTGAATAATATTTTACCGTAAAATTTAGATACATTTTTACTCATTTTAGACACCCTTGAAGTTATTGTCTTCAGTTTAGTTATATATCGGTTCTTGGAAGTGGACAGCTGTAGCCACTGAAACATGTAAGTTGAGCTTTTTACTGTTATTTTTAATTATTAGTTCGATTTCTGTTCAATTGTTGGCCTTTTATGTCGGACAACCTTGAATTTCCTGCGCAACATATAGCTAATTTTGTGTTAGAATAATCAGTTTAGGACCTTCCATATTTAGTATAAAAATATATGACAAGCAGGCAAGAACCCTTTGGTTTTTCCCATCTTATTTCCAACTTTTATGTATTTAAGTTAATTATTAAAGATAATTCAGCACAGGGCTTTTACAAAAGAGAATTTATCTCAGCAATGAAAAGGTTAAGTATTATAACATTTATTTGTATTGAAAAGGTGGACCCTTAAGTTACCTCTCTTACGTTCTCAGTTCAATACGGATATAAGATGAAATTCTTAAATTTAAAAGGCTGGTATGTTGCGATAAGCTCATATATTACAATGCTCAGTGCATGTCCTGGTGTATTAAGTAGGTCATGTAATAGGTCTGTTACTCATGGAAAATTAAACCCGCCAATTACCATCTTTAACAGAAACTCATAATGAAGTCCAAGTATTATGACTCTATATTTATTTATTCCATCACAATTCAACACTTGCCCGAGATCCAGAGCTCTACTTTACTTCTAAATTACAGTATGCACCTGTACTTAAGGCAGTGTGTGCTCCTCTTTCGTCGTAATGCTTCCCCTCAGCGGACACCTTCCTAGGTTGAGGGCACTGTAAATTTTATACAGATTTAATAGACTGGAATAAGGAATTTGACTTTACCACATGCTATGCGAGCAAATGTCTTAATGAGGAATGCACTGATGAGGTTTCATACATTTTCAAAACCAGAATTTAAGGAGAATCTTACAACAATATTTGTAATGGAAAGGGACAAATTCCAGGGCCGAGAGGAAATAAATTTCAAAGAAATGGAATTGGTAAGGAGAGGGCCTATCCATATAAAGACAGTAATAATGTTATTGGTTATATGTGTCAGTAACTGCACCATTTCTAAGATAGCTTTCCAAAACCTAGTCACTGGCGTAAAGATCCAAAACAAAACACATGTGGTAGTACAACTTACATCCTCCTTCCTGTACGGTGGTACTTGTCAATCAAATGTGCTAATACTGCCTAGACTATTCTGACACTAACTGGTATTTCACCTGTTCATCATTCAATTAATTTTTAATATCGTGCCATGTGGAACAGCATGGGTTTAAGCAATAGCAATATGCCCTCCAGATTCTGGAAGCAGCAATAAAGAATAAATTAATGTGGTAAGTCATGTAAGTGATATCCATACTATTATCTCTGGAAACAATTGTATAAATGTATAAATGCGAATAATTCCTAATTTTATGAGGACATTTTGAAAAATATGTTTTTTGTGTGTTCGTGTAGCTTTGTTATCTATATTGAAAACTATAAATACTACAGTGTGCAATTTGATGCCCTGTATCCTTGGCTGAATGGTCAGCACAGAGGCCTTCGTTTCATCCCGAGTTTGATTCCTGGATGGGTGAGGAATTTTAATTGTGTATGGTTAATCCCTCTGGCTCAGAGATTGGGTGTTTGTGCTTATCCCAATACCATTCTGTTCATACAAACAACACACCACAGAAACATGCAATAGTGAGTACAACCCTCAACATAGGGCTGGCGTCAGGAAAGGCCATAAAACAAGGCCACATCCACATGATCGACACAGATCACACCTGTGACCCCACAAGAAGAAGAATTCTTCACATCGTAAACTTCATTAGTAGCCTATACTCCAGCGGCATTTCAAAATATACTAGCATCTGGTCTGCATTGCCAATTTACTAAGACTACGTATTCAATTTTCTGACACAAACCGATAACAAATCTGTAGAAATTCACTACCTTCCCTTCATAATTGGTTGGGAGTCATTGTGCAATGTTTGTGCTCATACGAAAGCTGAATTTATTTAGTTCAAAACCATGTGTCATCCATGGCTAGTCTTACACCCCGGAATTTAGCTTTCAACAGACACATTTCACTCATGGCTGCAAATCCAAACTCTCTTATGCCATATGTTCACATATCTTGTTTTAGATTTCTGGAAACTTTGCTTTTTGTCTGTGAAATGTCCGGCAGTTACTGTTCATCTGATGGAAGACTAGCTTTATATTGCCCCGATTCACATATACCACAACACTTGTCCTCATCTTACTTTCTTCCCACAGCAAGATTACTGATTTGCTCTCCCTCTCCAATAATGTGGAGCTTTCTTTAACTGTGAACAACCTATAACAAGAACTACTCCAATAAATATACCTTTGATAATTATAAATCATTTTGATTTGTTTCAAACTAGAAACATTCAATTTACATATACTAGCTAGATGTAGATATGGTGGCCATGATCATTATGGTATCAAGTCTAATGGTCTGACACCATGGTTAGCTGGTCAGAGTACCACTGGCTGAAAAAAATTTTACTATCAGAACGTTGGTAACAGGGTAGGAGAGGTAGTGGTATAAAATTTGTAGATTGCGTGCCAAACGCCTGGATCAAATGCCAAATTTGTGGAAGTACCCCACAGTCATCTATGGCAGTTGCATTAGATGAGATAAAACGAAGAATGCCAGCAAATATGGCAGCTTCAAAATAAGGGGTACCAAAAACTGTTCTTCTGTACAAAGCTAGGGGGAAGTATCCTGCTTATAATGTACATTATATTTGTAATGTCTAGGCTGTAACTTATAAACAGTGATTAGTTGATTAAAGGGTAATTTATTTTGTTATAGAGTATAACCTGTGTCAGCTATAGGTGCAAAAAGTGTCAGCCTTAGATGAGGAAAAATGAGGTGTCAGTTACAGGAACAAAAACACAAATTTTAAAAATTAATTTTAAGGGATAATTATTGATTACGTGAATATTTCCTTTTTCTTTTTATGTATCTTGTTGGCACAAAGAGTTCAAACTGATCATACATTTAGATAATGTGTGGCTTCCCCCCCCCCCCTCCCTGGATTATGTTAAAAAAAGCTGAAGTGTGAACTACTGGTGCATCTACCTTATACCTCATACCGTATTTCACGGCATAATCGTCGCCACCCGCGTAATCGTCGCATCCTTTATTTTCAATACAAAAATCAGACTTTAAACCTTTAATTACATAATCGTCGCACGTCCAAATTTTGTTCACTAATCTGGTTAAAAGGTAAATGGAACTGCAACGTAAGTTGCACATGAATGCGCAATTTAAATACGTGTATGGTTTATGGGCCATTTGGCAACACAGTCACGTTTGTGACATGTTGCACAACGTATAAATAAATAATACCGGTATATAATACGACGCATGGCTTACCGGTAGACTATCGGCAGTTTGACAACGTGGTTGCGAGACAGTGTACTATTTATTCACCACCTACATATTATGCTTACCGGTAGGCTATCGGCAGTTTGACAACGTGGTCGCGAGACAGTGTACTATTTAATCACCACCTACATATTATGAGTTCCCATTTGAAATACGTAAGGCTGTAAGTTATCGCTTATCGGCAACGTCGCCAGGAAATACCGGCTAGGTAGGTTGAATGGACCTCGAACCAGCCCTCAGATACAGGTAAAATTCCCTGACCCGGCCGTGAATTGAACCCGAGGCCTCCGTGTAAGGCTCCATGGGGCCGGCTCCTGTGTTATTGTGCACAAAGTGAAATCCAAGACGATAACGTAGATTTCCACGGAATTATTCAGCCGAATTATTTACGATGTCTCAGTTGTCATCGCTAAACTCTTATCTTACTACGTCATAAGTGTCCGGGCATGGGATGAAACCTTTTATCCAAGCAGTCAAGATAATTATTATCCAATGCTATTAAAGTTTTATTTTATAAACTCGTCAGTAATGTAATGTAAAATCATCAATAACTGGGAAGAAATATTAACCTAATTACCGTATGTTTAAAAGAAATTGAAAAAAATGAATGTTTGTTACTGACGTCTCGGAATACAGTCAACTATACAGTAGATCTACACCGCGCTAGCCAGAGCGAGCTTGCGAGCTTTGCGCATGCGCAGTAGTGTGTCGCAACCAACGAGCTAAACTGATAAATTGTTGCATGCTTCCTTGCTGCCTAACAGTATTGGCTGCTCTGGAATGGACAGATCACAGATGCATTTATTTGTTTCAGATTTACGTGATTACTGTAGACATGTGTGCGTGAGAATTTAAGTTTTTAATTTGTGTTTTGGGTGTTGGCAGAAATAATTTGTTTTAATAGTGAACAATTACGGAAAGTCATTTATATCGCAAAACATTAACGTGTGAAGCATTTATAAGCGATTATGGGTAAATATAGAAACTATTTTGCGGGCTTCAAGCTAAGCGTAATTGCCTTCGCTGAACAGCACGGGAACAGAGCTGCAGAAAGAAAATTTTCTGTGAGTGAAAAGTTGGTGCGTGACGGCGGAAAGTAAAAAAACAAGCTAAAAAGCACAAACCCTTCTAGACGCATGTTTAGAGGTCCTAAAACAGAGAAGTTTCCTATAATTGACGAAGAAGTGTTTAGGTACGTCAGTGAAATACGTAACAATGGCTGCAGTGTATCATATGAAATGTTACAAATTAAGGGACAGGAGGTAGCGCGCAAACACAACATACCGGTAACTCAGTTTAAGGCGACTCATGGGTGGATTAAGGGGTTCATGCGACGACACAATCTGTCAGTGCGAAGGAGAACAACACTAAGCCAAAAGTTGCCTGCTGATTACACGGACAAGATTGTAAATTTTCACCGATTTGTCATACGTTTGCGCAAGGAAACTTCGTACTTGCTTTCTCAAATCGGTAATGCCGATCAGACTCCAATCTTTTTTGATATGCCTCGCAACAGCACTATTGCGCTAAAAGGATCACGGAGTGTATTAATGAAAACTAGCGGTAGTGAGAAGATGCGATGCACGGCAATGCTAGCCATTACAGCTGACGGGAGAAAGTTGCCGCCTTACATCATTTTCAAGGGGAAAACGATGCCTAAGAATATGCACTAGACGGTTCCGAAGATGACGCAGTGTGGCAGGGAGACGAAGAATCTGATACTGGTATAAACAGAGGTGAGGACGGCGCATCAGATAGCGAAACCTGCGATAGCGACACCGAAGATTTGGAATAAATTGCGTACCGGTAAGTCCGCATTTCACAACAAAGCGATAATTTTTTGCAAGTGTAATATTTTAACTTTAATACTCAAATTAATGACAAATTAACTTAATACGTTCATTTTTATTTTCAGGTTGGAAAAACTTTCGCCGAATTGTTGCGAAAAATTATGAATTTTGTTTTAGACTATTTTAATTATTTTGATGTATAAACGCGAGTATTACGTGCATCTTAAATTTGTATCAAATACAATTTAGTTATAAATACATTTTTTGAGTAATACAAATACTGGTATTAAATATTCATCGTATAATGGTCGCACCCTACAATTTTTTTCGAAAATTTTGGTATAAAAAGTGCGACGATTATGCCGTGAAATACGGTATGTCATAATTAAAATATATTATAAATGTCATAAAAGAACACTAAAACTATATTATTCTATTTACAATTTTATTTTACATTCATAATATATTTTATTTTAATTATGGCACATTAGATTTCTATTAAGAGATGTTTAATAATAAGTAAAGAGGTCTCTGAGATAATTAATAGAGAGAGAGAAATACAGCTGACGAAGAGGACAGTAAGGTCCTCCAAACATGTACGGTGTATGAGGTGTTAAAAAATAATTAAGGAATTCTAGGTATCGACAAGGCTGATTTATAATTATCAAAGATATATTTATTGGTGTAGAAATATTAGTCAATATGGTCCATTAAAAAAAATCACACAACAATGGTTAAGTTAATAAACTCTGTAACAAGAACCCACACCACATGCTAATACTTGAACTGATGTCAAGCAAATGACGCACTATGTATGTGGCACACTTCTCAGTTAGGGCAAGGACAGAGCCTCCAACACAGTGGGCAGAAAAATACTTCCAGATTTTTGTATGTCAGGAGCACTGTACCATTCTTGACGCAAATAATACACACACCCCAACTTTTCGTCACCAGATTTTTAAAAAACAAACATTTTATTTGCATATATTTGGTAATGTGTACTATGTTTAATGATTTAATACATTTCAAATCATGAACCACACTACTTGTTGAATATAGACTAAGATCAACGTACACCAAGTTTGTTGTGTACTTTATGAGCTGTAAAACGGCAGTGGAACTAGATTCTGAATAGGAAAAATTATATTTGTTAAAAAACTGATGTATGTCATTTGAAACATACTGATTGTACGTCATTACCCAAGCAGAATGTGATCCTTAAAATGTGGCCATAGTTGTCTGGCAGATGAACAGAAAGACACAAAGTAGACGCATAAACATTTTCCCAGTTGGTACCAACTACTGGAGTAATTCTCACACCTGAAAAGTTGGTTATAGCATTCTAAGAAAAAAAATTGAGAGAATTATGCTGTAAATATATTTTGAACTACAGACAACGCGGATTATGCAAAAGATATTTTTAGAAACTTTGTGCTCACTATAAAAAATGTTCAGAACATCTGCTATAGAAAATGCCATAAATTTGGTTAATAATGTTCGACTATCTGTTTGTTCATTTAGAGGCAATGGACATTCTAGAAAATCAACCCAATTCACATATACGAGAGTCCAATAACTTACAGTGATGTCCTCTTCAAACAAAGTGAATAACTATGGATACTACACTAAAGATACAAATTAAGGTGCCTAAGTTCAAACCTGAAGGAATGGAATTTGGTTTTACAATCATCTCATTGTATCCACATCTGACTACTTGAATAAAGTGAAGTAATATCTCGTGATGCACTGAAAAATATCACAGATTCAAAGTTACAAACTCTGATAAATAAATTAAATTACCTCAATGAGCCAGTCTAGGAGGATGGATCTCATGCGAGCAGTAAGGAAGGGATGCTTGAGAAACATTTCTTCATCACGTTCACCCATAGACATAATATCTTTGTGGCACATAAGTTCCCACACCTCCTTGGAGTCTGCCCAATTCAACAATGGCATAGGTGATAACCTCTCATGACACGAGATTGGTGGATGGATAATTGGACACCTAAAAATTTCATTATATAAATATACAGTACTGAGTATCTCCCATTTCTCACATTTCATTATATAACAACACACATTACTTACTGGTTCCCCGACTGACTGCCTTCCGAATCCAAGGGAGTTTGCTGTCCACTGGCCGGTTCATTCTCGGAGCACAATTCGGAACTGGCGATACTATCTGGGCTGAACATAATTTGGGCACATTCCGCAGGCACATCCCACTGCTACATATGAAATACAATCATTAATAAAAGTACTGTGGACATGAATACTTGAACAACTACAACCACAGGTTCTAATGAAAAGTACAATTACTGCAGAGCATGACATTTACAGCTGAACCTCATTTATAGTATACCAAGCTGAACAGCAGAATTGACGTATGACTAAAAATTACACATCAGGTTTAAATATTATCTCATAATTATTAAAATAATTTTCTCTATTTTACAAAATAAGATCAAAGACATTAATTAACAACATAATTTTACCTACAACTCTTAATATAACAGCATTGTTGAATTTGTACCCAATTTTTAAAAATTAGTCTAAAACAGCAATTCCTTAAGTAATGGCTGTGCAAATTTCAAAACATGGTAACTCCAACCTGTTCTAAATCATTCAAAACTCGTCAAGCTACAACGAAAATAGCTCAACACAGGGCAGTTCCTTGGTAGGTACCTCAGCTCACCCTAATGAGGAAAAAATTAAACGCTTTAAGAAAAAGGTATCAGAGGACTATAGAAAACGAACCCTTGCAACAATGGAAAAGAAAATAGATGATGTTTCTATATATCGACCAATAAGTCTATTGAATGTAGTGGCCAAAGTGCTAGAAAAGCTCCTCATAAATTGAATAATGCACCACATTAACTCCAGAGGCCTACTAACACAGAAACCAGTATGGTTTCATGCCACAAACTGGAAGAGTCGATACAATGGCAGTCAAGCAGTTTGTTGAAGATAACTCAAAAATGAAAAGAACGTTGCCTTTGATGCAGCTTGGTGGCCTGGGATCTTGAACGCACTGAAAGGATTCAACTGCCCTAAAAACCTCTACAAACTCACGCAAAGCTATCTCAGTGAGAGGAGATGCATTCTGAAAGCCAATTTGAGTGTCATAGAAAGACGCATAAGTAAAGGATGTCCACAGGGTTCGTGCTGCAAACCGGGATATTGGAACATCCAGTACGACTTGCTTTTAAATCTGATGTACAAGGAGTGCATGAAGGCGACAGCATTTGCCGATGATGTGCTCATCCTAGTCAAAGGAAAGAGCAAATTGGAGACAGAAAATAATGCAAATGTAGAACTGGGTAAAATATCAACTTGGGCTCCACAAAAAGTTGTGTTTAATGAGCAGAAATATCAAACAATGGTAATAACACACAAGAGATCCAGCGTCAGGCAGAATTTGCAAATATATTTAAATAACAAGACAATGAAAGAAGTAAACACCATAAAATATTTTGGAGTCATTATAGAGAACAGATTTAAGTTCGACCAGCACATAGAATACGTAACTGGTAAATGCTCGAAACCTGTTCATGCTCTCGAAGTATGCCAAAATAAAATGGGGACTTCACCCTGACATTATGAAGATTATATATAAAGGAGCTATTCTACCTATCCTGTCTTATGGAATACCATTATGGATACAATCCACAACCAAGTCGTATGATGCAATGAAAGTAAGAAGAGTCCCACGACTAATAAACATTAAAATAGCTATGGCCTACCGTATAACATCACATGAGGCACTATGTGTCATAACCGGATTAACTCCCATCGTGATAGAACTTGGAGAGATTGCCAGGCACTATGACATAACAAAACGGACTGGAGAAATGGTAGTGGGAAAAGAGACACTGAAACTTGATTCCAGATCACACCAAGCTCAAATGGTTAAAATACAGGACAAAATCAATGACAAACACTACCCATTCAAGTCTATACAGATGGAAGCAAAAGTGACGCTGGAGTTGGATCTGGAATAATTCTGTAGTCACCATGAACCTCCTCAACAATACCAATTCAAATTACACAATTCCTGTTCCAGTAATCAAGCAGAACAATACTCAATAATGAAGGCCCTGGAAAAATTACAAGACTTCAAGCACGTAAATAGAAAAGCGAGAGCAGCAATTATTTACACTGATAGTAAAATAACCATGGACTTACTAAAAAACAATGGAAAAAGCAAAAATTTCGTAGAAGAGATCAGAAGGAAGATGAGAGACCTGCAACTACAAAACTGGGGAATACAATTCTCATGGGATTAAGGCTCATGTCGGCACAGAAGGCGACTAAACTGCTGATCAACTGGCAAAACAAGCAGTCAGCAGGACAGACCTAGAAGTGACTTTCTATCAAATTCCTGGTGGTGCAGTAAAAGAGGTATTGAATGAGAGTTCACAATTGTGGGAAGAAGAGCGGAGAGAAACTTCCAATGGATCAATAACGATAGCTTATTTTCCGAGTGTTAAAGCGAGACTTGACTCAAAAATTTCCTTAAGCCACAGTATGACGGTTATGATGACAAGGCATAGAAAAATAGGGACCTATCTGCATAGATTTAAAATCCAAGAGCATTCAACGTGTCGGTGAGGCAAAGAAACGTAAAGTGTGGACCAAATCCTATATGAGTGTGAATTATTAAAACACGAAAGGATAAACCTGAAGACAAATGTATTCAACTCATGAGGCCACTGGCCTACAAGCAAGAATGAACTTATAGATAAATATTTCAAGTTCTTTAAACCATTTGTGAAGTGCATCAATTTTGATAATCTGATGTAGGGCATAGTCATGTCAAGAAAGAACACTATCACTTAAATAACTGTAACATGTATCTAGGCTAGACACACTAAAATCAAACACGTAAGTAAATGTAATCACGACTACAAAAATAACACTAATGCATGTAGTATTACTTACATTGTAATGGAGCATGCGGTTAATGAATATGTTAATAAAAAAAAGGTGAGGTATAGGCAATTCCTACATCTCCAGCATTTCAATTCTAGTTTTATGTGGATTATTGTCAACGTCTCGTATAAATTTCACTTTCTTGTCCAATGTTTAACTTTTCTCCATCCATTCTCAGTGGTCGACTGAGAGCGAAATACAATTTCCACTGATAAAACTGCAGTTTTTATTACTCAATGTGGCAATATCAGCATCATTTTAAAGTATCTCTTTTTCATAACCTACTTACAGTCAGAATGGAAGTGTGTCCTATGTCCAGAACACGTGTCATGTATTCTTTCTACTTCAGTATTATGCCATAGGGTCACTTCACATGGCCTTCGCTACACCACCGCACCCCTCCGATACCTGCAACTCAAGTCCCGCCGCCACCAATCCCGACAGTAATGCATCACATTTCTAATTCACCTGTATTCAGTAATAACAGGAAATTCATATTTATACGGTACTATTTTAACTTTGTTACGTGCAAATCAACTGTCTTGTAATCTTTCTCTTTCACTAAATGTCGTCCAATCACTTTCCACAACCTTTGTTACACTACCACACCGCATCCCTCCGACATCTGCAGCTCAAGTCCTGCCACCAACAAGGATCGCATTTCCAACTTGCTTGTGGTTTGATAACAGGAAATTCATATGACAGTATTTAGACTTTGTTACGTACAAAATAAACTGCGTTTAATGAAAATGAATACGTCTTAAAAGAAGTGTTGGAGGCTAAGATAGAGGGGAAAGAGGGCAAGAGGGAGGGCCAGAGCAAGATGAATTGTCTCTGTCAAGAACAATATAAGAAAAAGACTGGAATGGAATACAAGTACTGAAGAGGAGATGAAAATTATCATGATGAATGAACACCGAATTAGTGTAAATTGATTACGCACAAATGAGGTTCAATTAACATGTTTTTATGTTATATTTTTCAGATACCTAAAGAAATTTAAGTATAAAACAGAATCACACAGAGCTGCCTTGTAACATCCTTGGGAAGGTAGTACTTAGCATAGACCTTGTACCTCGCATGTCCCGAGTCTTAAAAACCCAGCTTTAATATTATCCTCTACATTTCAATCAAAATACATACTTTTACTGTTTTGGTTTACACAAAATAATGCATATCTATCAAACAAGGCTTACCTATCTGCTTCAACAGCTGTATATTCCCAAGAATTATGTGCCAGCAGGAAAGAATAAAAAATACATAAACCAAAATATCAGCACTTACGTGAAACCATAAATGTGCCTTAAGTTTCCATTTTCCACACATACACCATTAGCCAGTGAAATGCTGCAACTAGAGTTTTCATGAGAGAAAGAGATTGCTGGATTACAGATATTTATACTGGTTGATGGAGACTATTTGAACTCTTCTAGGCATGTCTAAGCATGTGAGTGGGCATATGAAATGACAGTGTAATGCAACTATGTTAGATTACAAGTTCATGTAAGTGTACATATGAAAATCCACAGCCTGTTTCCAGTCATTCGACCGGATCAGGAATGGAATGAGTGAAGACCCCATCTAGCGGCGAGGATAGGAATTGTGCTGGTAGCCCAAGCTTGTCGCATTTCGCTGGGACAAGGATTAATGACCGACAGATGAAATGAAATGATACTGGAGTGTTGCTGGAATGAAAGATTTTAGGGAAAACCAGAGTACCCAGAAAAAAAAGTCTCACCTCTGCTTCATCCAGCACAAATCTCACATTGAATGACCGTGATTTGAACCACGGAACCCAGCGGTGAGAGACCGGCATGCTGCCACCCGAGCCACGGAGGTTCTCATATCTATCTTGTGTATATATAAAGGTTGTAAAATGAGATGACTTGATATGGTGAAGTGCAAGTGAGATTCAGGCATTCTGACTTCGCCACTACAAAAGTCGCAATAAATAAATAAAAACCAAGATTGAAGATCTGTCAAGGCAGCCTCTCAATGAGTGTCTATTTGAAGATAGCAGTGAATGAAGATGAGCATGTTCATATCTTTAAATATATACGACTTCATTTGTCACTTTGTTCCTTTGTTAAAACATTATTATTATTATTATTATTATTACACTGATCTTCTGAAACCAATCTAGGTTAATGTAGTAGATAAGCATCATGGAAGTATGAGATAATTAGACAGGACATGTCAGATTAATTGTATAATTTTTTAATATCTGTTTTACATTGCACCAACACAGACAGGTCTAATGTCAATGATGGACGAGGACAAGGAACAAAGTGCCTGTGGCCTTAATTAATACAGCCTGGCGCAAAAATCGGAAACCACAGAAAACTATCTTCAGGGCTGCCGACAGTGAGGATCGAACCCACTATCTACTAAATGCAAGTTCAGTTACGTAACCCCAACTGTGTAGCCAACTCGCTCGGTCAGTTATAAAAATTATTCCATACTACACATACAGCATCTCCATCAATGTATATGATACATAACTCATTGCAGGTCCTTTATGAGCAGATCAACTGCTTATCTTGAACCACATCTTAACTGATTTCAAGAATCTTAACACCAGACGAAGAATGAAAGTAATACAAGACCTTAAACACAAATATGGAACAAACCTCGAGTACATGGCTGCCTTGAGGTTCACAAGGTGGTGGGTTGTTCTCCTGCTCCTACAAAAAGAGTAAACTTAATGAATATGAGATATTTCTTTGATGGAAAAGAAAGAAAGAAACAAAGAAAGAAAAAGAAAGAAGCAAGAGGAGAAAAAACATTCTGCTGACCTCATCTGAGTATGTCCTTTTCCTCTTGAGCAAAGATGGTCGAGTTCCATGGTGACTAAAAAGAGACAAGAAATAAAACTACAAAATCTTCATAGTTTCTATTTTAAAATATTTGTACAGAATGTAATGACCACCAACCCAAAATGATCTTAACATAACTTTTAAGTTTTTTCAGTCTGTCGAAATATGAAATATACCTTTAGAACACTAACATACCTGTAGGAAAAAAAAAAATTAAGAACAGAATGACAGGTTTAATTCTACATCATCCTCAGATTCAATCCAATCACTTTTAACCGTGCTTATATATGTACAATATTGTTTATGCTGGGTAAACTTCGCAAGGATTGTGAAGTGGTGATATTATGAACAAGTGTGACAAATTATATGAATGTAGAAGGCCATTAGTAACAATGTAGTAAATTTGAAAAAAATTTCTGTACTTATTTTAAAACCAGCTTTGGCCCCATGTCTGTTATCCCCAGGGCTCCAGCTGGACTGATTACAGGTGGACTCCTAACTCAAACGTGTACACAGGGGTGGTAGGGGAAGGTGGAGGGGGCAACTCTCTTCAGCAGGAGACAGAAGTGCTATGTTACGTGGGTGTATTCTATTTAACTTTATGTGTATTAAAAAATGAATGAATGATGATTTTTGGAAGAAATTAATGTGCAGCAATAATTCAAAGAGTATGTATGACTATTTTGAGTGTTAAAATAATAATAAATATATGAAACAGTCTTGAGCGGTTAGCTGCTGCCTAAATTCATAGAATTTACTACAGACTGGTATAACCTAACCCATGTCCCAGACTACATTGCATCAGAGTAACCTCCATTGGGATTAATTACAAGATAATGAAAAATAGTGTGATATGTTGTTATATCAACATTTTTAATTTAGTACTGTGAAGGGGGGGGGGGGGGGGAGGAGGAATTTTTTCAGATGTGTGCGATTGTTGAGGTTGGTTTGGTTGGCTTTCCTTGTGACGTGTAACAATGATGAAGATCTGCATTAATGTCTGTAAAATGGCGGGAGCTGTCTTAACCGTTTTCTCCGAAGACTGAATACCAAATTTATCTAACAACATTCTTGTGTTGTTTGTACAAGATATGGAAATGTTTTTGTTTGTACTATATACATGGCATTGCAATTTGGTTCTTGACATTTGAGTTCATAAACTCTTCATTTGGGTAAAAGGTAATTTTTGTTTAGGTTGCATTTGCTGGTGTGGCTTTGTAGCGTGTTGTTCTGAAGTCTATTTATAGACCCTGCTTTTTGAAAATGTTGGCTATTGTGCATTTGTTGTTTTCAGGTGTAGTTTCTCTGGCATTTTTTCTTTATTTCCTCTATAGTCAATCTACTGTGTCAGTGGGTGGTTGTTTTCTTTTCGGATTTGTTTCATTGTCCATTTTGCTTTTGAAATCTGTTGTGCTCAATGATATGGATATTGCTCTATATATCATGGTATTCAGTCCTGATTGTGATGTCTAAAAATTGATCTTGTTAGTTCAAGGTCCAACGTGAATCTGAATGACCTGTGTAAGGAATTCAGTGTGTTTAGCAAGTGCTGCACATTTGTGACCATTGTTATATATACACGACACGTCATCTATTTAACTGCTCCAGTATAAGATGCCTTTAGATAGCAGGTTGGTTAAGAAATTTTAGTAAAAACATTTCACACTATTTTTCATTAGACCGAGCTCGATAGCTGCGGTCGCTTAAGTGCGGCCAGTATCCAGTATTTGGGAGATAGTAGGTTCGAACCCCACTGTCGGCAGCCCTGAAAATGGTTTTCCGTGGTTTCCCATTTTCATACCAGGCAAATGCTGGGACTGTACCTTAATTAAGGCCACGGCCGCTTCCTTCCCACTCCTAGCCCTTTCCTGTCCCATCGTCGCCATAAGACCTATCTGTGTCGGTGCGACGTAAAACAACTAGCAAAAAAAAAATTTCATTAGCTTTTAAATAATCCCACTGGAGGTTACTCTGACACAAGTACATCTGGAACGGTGGGTTGGGTTATACCTACCTGTACTAAATTTATGAATTTAGGTAGCAGCATGCCACTCAAGACAGTTTTATCATTGAAAATAGTCATACAGAGTACTCTTTAATTCATTGCTGCACAATAATTTTCTTTACACAAAAAGACAAATAGACTATAGCCATGCGGCACTTCTCTCTCCCTGCTAAACAGTGATAACCCCCTCTCTGCCTTCCCCTACACACAGCTTGTGTTGGCAAGCCACAATCGAGGCCAGTGATCTGAAATCAGCCGAACTAGAGCACTAGAGATCACAGATGTGAAGCTAGAATTGGTTTTAAAGATAAGTACAGAAAACTTTCTCAAATTCACAAAAGTGTGGTTTCTTTTTTTTTTTTTGCAGTAGTTTAATGTCACACTTACACATTGAAGATTTTCAGCGATTCAAGGATGGAAAAGGGGTAGAACTGGGAGGGTAGTGAGGTAGCAACCATGGCCTTAATTAACTATCAGCCCCAGCATTTGCCTGGTGTGAAAACGGGAAACCACGGAAAACCATCTTCAGGGCTTACCTGACAGAGAGATTCAAACCCACCATCTCCCAAATGCAAGCTTGCAGCTACGCGACCCTAACCGCACAGCCAACTCACTCAGTAATTACTGAAATATCAATAGCTGACTTCTATTTGTCATGCCTGTTCATATCATCACCAATTCACATTGACAAGTTTACACAACGTAAACAATACTGTACTTATATACGCATGTATTAAAGTGATTTAATAAAATATGAGGATGTACTTTTAGAATAAAATGTGTCACTCTGTTACTAATTTATTTATTTTATTTTTTTATTTATTTTTTATAATTTTTTTTTTTTTACACGTATGTTATAGTGTTCTAAGGGTTATATTTTGTGTTTCGACGACTGGAAAAACTTACAAGTTATATTCTGAGTAGACAATGAAAAATAATGGCTTCCTTCTAAACAAAAGTTCTTGTTAGTGTTAGAAATTCAACAATTATAAATTAACACTACGAAACTAACTTACCTTATACATGTTGCCCTAGTACTGTATTGTTTTGACTGTAATGAAGTTATAACTGAGTCGTATCATAAAGAAAACAGAAGTATGTTCAACTAGAATTCTGTCCACAAAAACTTGTGTTCACCTTTCATTTACAAATACTGTAATATGTAGTACCACTCCCAACATATTTTATAGACAGGGCATATCAGAAATATGCCTATACATTTGAAGTAAATGCTGTAAATTACGGTACACTGCAGATGGAAATGATGATTGGTATATTAAACTTGAAACTTCATTTACCCACTTTAGGTAGGAGTCATAGACTTCAGCTTACATCGTCATGCCAAAATGGTGCTCAACATCTAAAATACTTAGTTTGACCCGTCAGGGTGCCACATGAACTTGGTATCCATGTCAGTCCAGTCTGCCATGCTTTGAGAAGTACCGTTTCTTCAAACTGCTCTGTATGCACAAACTAAAAGGGGATGATCCTGACAGAGACTGGAACTGTGTGTATTTGTTCCACAAGGAATTGCGAAAACGAATCTAGGCTACACAAACTCCACTTTTGCGAGGAAGGTCTGTTCCATGTGAATGGAGATATTAATTGACAAAAATATCATAATTATACTACACAGAATCCTAGAGTTACACAACAATTACCTCCAAAATGTGGATCAATTACACTTCGGGTAATGACTAGATGGGAAGGATTGTATGGAATACAAATCTTACAGGAGAGCCAAGGAGTTTGAGGCAATTGGGCAAAGCTATGTATTATTCTTTAGTTTGAAGAACTACCTTTCCAACAAGAGTTTCTTCTCCGCAAGTCATAATACAGCCATCAAACAATGTGCCCAAATGTGTAGCCATATTTCTTATTCACCCTGTATATACCTGCATGTTTATGAGGAACTCTGCCCAGTTCTTAAGCATGCAACTAATAGACACAGCTCAGATGTCAGCATAGCATAAAACAACATATGTACCAATATTTAAACATGAATGACAAATTACATACATACATTTTTTTTTTTTTTTAGGAGAGGAATAGAACTGAAATTAATAAGGAAAGAAAAACAAGGTAGTTTTGAGATAGTATCTCAAGTCATGCCTACTTTCATAGCCGGGATCAAACCCTTATGACCTTCGAACAGTCCAGTACCGAATCCACTGGTCTGGTCCCCTTCATCCTATGGGCTTCCTAGTCATGTTTCATCTTCAGGAAAATGTTATTATTCATAACGGGGATAGATCAGTTTCTTGCAGTGTTTTTAACTGTAACGGTCACAAAGTCGGTGGATGAACAGTAAGCTACAATTCTTATCTGTTGGTCTACAGATTTTAACCATATCATTCTTCAGAGCAATTAGTTATATCATCATAGTGTAATACTGGAGGCACACTAGATATGAAAAAGAGTACTTTGAGCAGTATAATCCCATGAATTTTGCTGAAAAAGTAGCATCTTACCACAATACTAATCATGGAGAAGTTTTAAACATTGTAGAACTTAATATACGAGAGTGGTAATAGGAAGTAAATTTTACTTTGAGCTCTACAAGACAAACCAAGCCATTAAAAATGAAGTTGCTACAATTCAAAATGCCAAAAATGTTCTTTTCATACATTCATACATTCCCAAATTTTCATGAATCATTGGTAATAAACTTTTAATGATTAATACTTCTATCTCTGTAACACAACTTCAGGTGTAATAGCACAGGGTAAGAACTTACGTTGGTAGTGGCATTGTGATGAAGTCCCACGCAGTCAGGCCTTCTTAGAACTCTTCTACAAGAAGTGATGCTGAAAATATAAAGAATGAACAATAAACATTTTATTACATTATAGAATACAAGTCATCACTGTCATCATCAAGAAATACAACAATTCTACATAATTTGAATGAGGAATAATGAAATAATTCCCTACAATTTACAGGAGACGTTAACATCACAAAGACTACTTCTATGGTTTAAAAAAATTACTGTAGACCTCAGGATGCCTTTTTATTTGAACTGCATTCCTGGTGAAATGAAATGGTGTGTGACCGGAGAGGTGTGCTGCAGGTCTTTTGATTAGACACCCACAGGCGACCTGCGCGTCGTGACGAGGATGAAATGATGACGACGGCACATACACCCAGTCCCAGAGGGGAATTAACCATTTATGGTTACAATTACCGACCCTGCCGGGAATCTAACCCGGGAGCCCCGTGACCAAAGGCCAGTACACTAACCGTTTAGCCATGGAGCCGGACAAAACTTGTGTCTTCGTCCTGAGGTGGTGCAGCTCTTTTTCAGGCACACCCGCACTGGAGGTGAGCTGCATGTGCCATTTAAACCAGATACCAGCCTTCCGTCCATTCTTTGCTGGTAACCAATAGGGATTAGAATAGATTAGAATATACAATTTACTTCCTTTTTAAAGAGATTGTTAACCCTGATGGAAAAAGGTAGTGTTTGAAAAAGAAGCCTATAGGAAAGAGACAAGACAAAAAATGCTTGTTTAAAGGGGCCTAACATCTAGGTCATCGGCCCCTAATGGAACGAAATGACACTAAGTCTAATGACAACTCAGAAGTCCAAAATCATCCACTGAACAGAATTCAAAACGTGGTGATGAAGAATGCATGGATGAATATGAATTTAAGACAATCAGTGGATCCGACCCACAATGCCCCACCTTCCCAGAAAATATCTGAAACAATAGTATTACTGACCAAGAGACTGCTTCTAATGCACATTCTTGAAACGATGACATGTCTAAAGGAGTCAAAAATCCAACTCAACGGCCCCTCATAATGCTACTTATCGCTAGTAAAGTAGAACCATGGTATTTGTCATGTTGCAGTACTCATCAAAAGTAGCATAGACTCACAGCGTTCCACACATTATGGTACTACTCACAAGTATCGAACGTCGCACAGGTAACGCAGACCTATGGTGTTTCTCACATAATGGCCCAACTCATAGGCAACGCAAACCAATGGTGTTCTACAGCTAGGTGTACCAATCACGGGCACCAGTATTCTCGTGGTGTTCCTCACATAGTGGGTACTAATCACAGGCAACACAGACCCATGGTGTCGCTCATATAGTGATACTAATCACAGGTAATGCAGACCCACGATGTCACACATATAGCGGTACTAATCACAGGTACTGTAAACCCACACTGAAGCCACTCTCTGCTGCTACTAATCACAAACCTGTTGTTTACCTAACATAGTGGTACTATACGCAAGTGAAGGCGACCCATGGTGCTCCCTGTGTGATGGTACTAATCACAAGTAGTTTCATGGTTCTAATACAATCATCCGTTGATCGTCCCTTCCGTCAAGCAGGGGATACTGTGGGTGTATTCTTCGTCTGCGTCCCCCACCCACAGGGGTAGAGAGAGAAGAGAAGGAATCTGTCACTTCGAAAAATGAAGTAGCAGACGAAAGGCAAGGGCCATGAAGGGCGTGAAAATGAAAGTCTCCCTAGGCCTTGAATGCTCTAATACCATCGGGGTCGGAAAAGAGTTGACCAAAGGAGATCGGACAAGATAGATGAAAGTGAGGAGCCTGGCACAAGTATTGGAAGCAATGCCAAGACTCAGCTAAGGGCCCCGTGGTTGCCAAACCATGCTCCCAAGTTGAGACCCCTTGGGGCCCCTTTTAGTTGCCTCTTACGTCAGGCAGCGGATATCGTGGGTGTATTCATCGTCTGCGTCCTCCACTTACAGGGAGTGACAAGACATAACGACTGAAGAACAGGATCACAGCACAAGTTCAATAGATATAATGAGACAGTTCAGGGGACTATTGCCGTCTACTTCTCTTTAATTCCGAACACTTGGAGGAACAGCGTGATTGGTGGAGATAGTTCTTGTGCTAAAGGAAATACTAATTTTACAACTGCTAGGTATGATGAATATCAGAAATAAATGATCCTGTATATTACAGTACGTAAGGTAGACTGATGAGCAACTGAATAATTGGAGATAGCAGCCATAGTAGAGAAACCGCACAGTGCTTAGACCGGTGAATGTAACGGGAGACGGGGTGTATATAAAAGCAAGGGCATCAAACCACGCAGGAGGTGTATGAGTAACAGTTGACTACTTATGGGTAAGACACCAGAAGTCAGCTCATTCGATCACAGTCAGACTGTCAGTGCCAGATCAGGTCGCTCCATCTCTGTAGCTGTGCAGGCACCAGGCTTTCCAAGGCCACTGTATCAGGCAGTAGATGGATTCAGGCAAAACCGTGGCCACCATGGTCTTCTCTCTTGGTGTACAATGCATTGATGCTAGGGGTCGCCGTTGGCTAGTTTGGATGGTAAGAGCGGATAGACAGGCCACAGTGCAGCAGATCACTCATCAGTTCAATGCTGGACAACGATGACGAGTAGGCAGCCATACCATCCAGAACCATCTTCTCGCCATGGGGTACAGAAGCAAGCATCCCACAAGGGTACCTCTGCTCAACACCCATCACAAGGCACGACGACTGATATGGGCAAAGAAACACCACCATTGGACTTTGGACAGATGAGTTAAGGTACCAGTTGGTTCACGCCGATGGCCGGGTATGAGTGCATTGTCAACCACGAGGCAATGGATCCCTCTTGCCAGCAGGGTATGGTTCAGGCTGGTGGTGGTGGTGGTATTCTCATATGGGGACTGTTCATGTGGGATGAAATGGAACTCCTAGTACATCTAACAATGTCCCTTGCTGGTCAACTGCAGGGGACCTGTACCTACAGCAAGACAATACCCCACCCCATCACTCCCGAATTATGGCTGACTGGTTTGATGAAGACTTCATGGATGTGAAGATGATTGTCTGGCCTTTGAGGAGCCCCGATCTCAATCCCATTAAGCACGTCTAGAATGCTGTCAAGAGGGATGAACTTGCCCTGGACCCTGCTTCGACCAATCTTTGTGGATTATGGGAGGCTATGCAGCAATCATGGATCGGTATGACTCCCCAACACTTCTGGTGTCTTGTGGAGTCCATGCAGAGCCACATCACCACTATCATCATCGCTAACGGGTGAGCTATACACTACTTAACAGGTATCTCCAATTCAATTGCTCACAAGAGTATTTACCATATTAGCTTTGGGTCCAGTGCAGTTTAACTTATGTAGGCTTAGTGTCCTCTTTAATGGTGTGGCTCGAGTAGTGTGTTTTGCAGTATTTTTTGGCAAGTCAGAGCATGGTTGTAGCACTCGTGCACCAGTAACAGAATATGTTATCCACCCTCTACCAATTACAACACACCCATAACAAGAATGGGATACAGAATAAACTATATCACCTACCTACGATAATAAGATTTACATAACAAGAATAGGACACAGAATATGTATTCTATACTATGATAACAAGATGTTTTAACAATCAAGGTGTATCAAATACATATTCTATCCTCTACGTATGATAACATTTTCCTAAAAAAAAAAAAAAAAAAAAAACAACAACAACAACAGGATATAGAATATGTATTGTATCCCCCACCCACGATAGAAAGATCTTACCAACAACATACCGTTGTCGGACCTGTGAAAAATGCTGTGAAATATTTTCCTTAGAATTTTGGCTGATAAGGGTCTATCACTTAAGGTTCAATGCTGTGCGAGAAAGTCAAAGAATTCTCACGCTTGATAAGATATGTGACGTGGGTCAGTATTTCTAAAAAAAAAAATTTTAAAAAAAATAATTATCACACAGCAGTTTTTGAAGACGTAACAATATACAATAGGTATGAATTCTATCCTGTAGCTATAACAAGACTACGGTATAGAATTTTGTATTCTATACTCTACCTACGATAACACGACCTTCGTAACTGAAATATAGATAATGTATTTTACCCTCGTTTGCCGACCCATCGCTTAAGATGGAACGACGTGGGATATGTATGTGTATGTGTATTTTACCCTCTATCTAAGATAAGATCTTCATGAATGGAATGGGACATAGAATACCCATACCTGTCTATGATAGCATGACCTTCCAAGTAGAAATGGGACGTGCAATTTGTATTCTACCATCTATGGAAACATTACCATTGTAACGGGAACGGGACGCCGAGTATGTATTTTATTGTCTACCTAGGGGATCAAGATCTTCACAACAAGAGTAGGGAGAAAGGAGACTAGATGCTGATGATTGTTGTTTGAAGAGACCTAACAGCTCGGTTATCGGCCCCTAATGATACGAGGTGCAATAAAATTAAAACTAAAACTTCAAAATGTAGCCACTGACTAGAATGTAAAACGAATGATCATGCCAAAACAATCAGTGGATCCGATTCACAATGCCTTATTTTCTGGGCTGATGCTTGTTGTCCAAAGGGGTCCAAAATCCAGGTCACCGGCCCCTCATAATATTATTAATCACTGGTAAAGCAAAACCATGCTGTTTCTCCTATAGTAGTACTAATCACAGGTAATGAAGAATCATGGTGTTCCTCGAATGGTGTAACTAATCACAGATAATGAAGACCCAGGGTATCTCACATATAACGGCACTAGTCACAGACAACAGACTCACTGTGTTCTTCATATAATGGTACTACTCCCATTGTAATCTTCCCCCGATGATACTAATCACAGACCCAGCTGGAGGCAGTAGCGGTACGGGTTCCTCAGGTAGTACTGATTATTGATCTCAATTTGCTTTATGTCGCATCGACACAGATAGGTCTTATGGCGACGATGGGATAGGAAAAGTTTAGTAGTGGGAAGGAAGTGGCCGTGGCCTTAATTAAGGTACAGGCCCAGCATTTCCCTGGTGTGGAAATGGGAAACCACGGAAAACCATCTTCAGGGCTGCCAACAGTGAGGTTCAAACCCACTATCTCCCGGACGTAAGCTCACAGCTGCGTGCCCCGAACTGCACGGCCAACTTGCCTGGTGATTATTGCCCTACGAGAGAGCACAACCACACACATGTAGAAGTACTAATCGCAAGTAAAATTGACCCATGGTGTTAATTGCGTAATGGTACCAATCCCAGATTGTCTCATGGTTCCAAAAGCATCATCCCTCGTTTACCCCTTTTATTCGCCTCTTACAACAGGCAGGCAATACTGTGGGTGTATTCTTTATCTGTGTCCCCCACCCACAGGAAGGTAAAAAGAAAAGGATCTGACACTTTGAAAAATGAAGTACCGGAAAAAGAAGGACGAGAGCCACGAAGGGCGTGAAAACAAAAAGACTCCCTACGCCTCGAATACCCTAATACTGCCGGGGTCAGGAAAGAACAACAGTTAACCAAGGGAGGTCAGACATGATAGATGAAGTGAGAAGCCTAGCAGAAGTGGAAGCAATGCCGGGACTCAGCTAAGAGTCTCGTGGTTGCCACCCCACACTCCGAAGTTGAGAGCCCCTGGGCCCCTTTTAGTCACCTTGTATGACAAGCAGGAGATACCGTGGGTGTATTCATCTGCATCCCCCACCCACAGGGGGTGAGACTAGATGCTCAATGTTTCAATACGTCATTGGCGAGATGGCGTGGAATGATGTTAGTAGACTAATAAGCTTGAGCAGAGCTTTTAAAAGTAGGAAAGATCATAATACAAAGAAAAAGTTGGAATCCAAGAGGACAAATTGGGGCAAATATTCATTTATAGGATAAGAAGTAAGGGAGTGGAATACATTATCGAGGGAAAAGTTCAATAAACTTCCAAGTTCCTTGAAAACGTTTCAGGAAAAGCTAGGTAAACAACTGATAGGGTGACAGCCCTAAATGCACCTCATTTATGACTGATTGAGGGTAAAGAATATTTAGAGTGATGCTTTCTCAGCCCATAATTGTAGACAGGATAATAAGGTTTTGGGCTTTTGCCGTGCCAGTAAACAAGATGAAATTCTTTACGTTTCACTGGCAGGACCTTCTTAATAAAAATGGGATATAGAATATGTATTCTACCGCTTACTTACGATAGCCAAACCTCGCTACAATAAAACAATACAGGATCGTTAGTCCACACTTACCTATATCAAGACCTGCGTAAAGTAAATAGGATATACAGAAGAATATATATTCTACTGTCTATTATAACAATTCAGCACAACAGAAACAGAATATATCCTCTACCTATGATATCAAGTCCTCCATAACAACAGTATGATATAGAGTAAGATATAGATATATAAAAGATATAGCAGGACTTCCATAACAAGAATAGGGTACAGAATATGTATTCTAATAATAATATTATTATTTGCTTTACGTCCCACTAACTACTTTTTAAGGTCTTCGGAGACGCCGAGGTGCCAGAATTTAGTCCCGCAGGATTTACGTGCCAGTAAATCTATCGACACGGGGCTGTTGTATTTGAGCACCTTCAAATACCACCGTACTGAGCCAGGATCGAACCTGCCGAGTTGGGGTTAGAAGGCCAGCGCCTTAACCGTCTGAGCCACTCAGCCCGGCAATATGTATTCTACCTTTCATGTGAGACAGAAAAGTCCTTCATAAGCTATCATAGGTTGAAGAGAGAATACTGTGCATATCGTATCGCATTCCTGTTATGAAGGTCTTGCAGTCATAGGCAGAGGATAGAAAAATATTCTATATATCATTTCTGTAATGAAGTTACTGTATAACAGGTAATATTTATATTCTGTTTCCCTTTCTTGTTATGAAAGTCTTGCTTTTGCATGTAGAAAGAAGAATTCATGCTGTATATATCCTGTTCCCGTTACAAAGGACTTTGTATCATCATAGGTATAGGATATTCCTGTTATGGACATCTTACTGTAGGCAGAGGATAGAATACACGTTCTATATCATATGGAGATCTTGCTATAAGTGGAGGATGAAATCCCTATTCTATGTCGACGTGATAATAAGCTTTTGGGCTTTTGCCGTGTCAGAATACAAGGTAAAATTCTTTACGTTTCACAGAGAACTTTGCTTCATGTCTTCAGAAGAAAAACTCATCTGTTCAGGAACAATACTTTTCTAATAATAAAGTTTTGAATTTAAGAATGCTTTACTATTGGTCTATAGTAAGTGGTACGTTAATTCAGTCACTAGATGGCTCGCTGTGTGATAGCCTTCCGAGCTCTATTTAAGATGTTTCTTGTTTCACCGTTATGAGCATGCAAAGTAAACAGCAACGTCATCAGATGAAATAGGGATGAATGCTGTAGAAGTAATAAATAAAAATAAAATGCAACAAAAGACTAACAGGATAGAAGTACAAAATAGAGCTGAAGTTTAAAAGAAATGGTTATAGCACAAAAAAAACGAGAAAAATTAATGCGAGTCAGGCGGGAGGGCCAGTTAAGTAATATGTGGCTGCTAGCCATTAAGGATTTATGTATGTAGTTCTCTTCCCTATCCTTTCACTATTTTTATTTCGTTTCCGTGTTTTCCAAATTCGTAATGTTATCACTAGATGGTTCACTCTAGGCTGTGTGTTCAGGTAATACTTTCATTATCTGTATACACATGTTACTGTTTTATTCTAACTTCTTTTCACTCCCGTATCTTCAACCTCACTGTAGTACGTCCTCCTTTCTGCCTCCTCCCACCTGACTCGCACTCATTTTCCTTATGCTTTTCTGCTACAGTTTTCTTTCCATCTTCAGCTGTTCTATTTTTCTATCCTGTTAGTTTTAGTTTTTCGCTCCACTTTATTTTGTTTTTAAGTACTACTTCTACTGCATTTGTACCTGATTAGTCTGATGACCTTGCTGGTTACTTAACGAACATGTACAATGGAACGAGAAGCATCTTATTTGGAGCTCAGAAGGCTAGCGCACAGTGAGCCATTTAGTGATGAATGGAAGTACCATTTACTATAGATCAACAGTAAGGCATTCTGAAATTCATTACTTCATTATTAGAGAAGTCTCGTGAACAGACGAGATTTTCTTCTTAAGACGCAGAGCAAAGTTCTACCCTCAACTTATGATAGAAAGACCTTTGTATTAAGATTATAGATTATGCATTCTAGCCTCTACCTATTAGTGGTGGTGGTGATTATTGTTTTAAGAGGAAGTACAACTAGGCAACCATCCTCTATATAACACTAATCAGAGGGAAAAATAGAAGGGATCCGAGACTTCGATAAATGAAGATATCGGTCAAAGAAAGACAAGGGCCACAAAGGGCGTGAAAATCGACTCCCTAGCCCTCGCAAACCTAATAGCGTCGGTGTCGGAAAAGAACAAGAGTTGACCAAGGGAGGTCGGATAGGATAGATGAAAATGAGGAGCCTGGCACAAGTAAGTGGAAGCAATGCCAGGACTCAGCTAACGGCCCCGTGGTCGCCAACCCACGCTCCAAAGTTCAGAGCCCCTCGGGCCCCTTTTAGTCGCCTCTTACGACAGGCAGGGGATACCGTGTGTGTTATTCTACCGCCCCCACCTACAGGGGGACTCTACCTATTATAACAAGAATTTCCTAACTAGAACAGGATAAAGAATATGTATTCTACACTCTGCCTATGATAGCAAGAATAGATTACAGAATATGCATTACATCCCCTACCGCCTTAGACCCGCAAGACATTTGTAACTGGAATAGGATGGGGAATATGTATTCCACCCTGTGTCTATGATAAGAAGACCTTTGTAACAAGATTAAAGGATGCTTATTCTGACTTCAGCCTATGACAAGTCCTTTGTAACAAGATTAGAGTACAGAAAAAAGTATTAAGACCTTCATAACAAGAATAAGATCGTAATATGTACTCTATCCTTTATTTAGAGTTAAAACACACTTGTAACAAAAGCACGATAATGAATGAGTATTCTACCTTCTATCCATGAGAACCCGCATACAAGAATAGGATATAGAATCTTCTTTTCCTGCCGCTTTTCCCACGCCTGTGGGGTCGCAGGTGCAAAGTGCATAGCACATGGAGATTTGGCCCTGTTTTACGGACGGATGCCCTTCCTGACACCAAACCTATATGGAGGGATGTAATCACTATTGCACATTTCTGTGGTGGTTGGTAGTGTAGTGTGTGAATATGAAGAGGAGAGTGTTGGGACGGACACAAACACCCAGTCCCCGAACCAGAAGAATTAATCAGAAGCGATTAAAATCCAGGACCCAGCCGGGAATCGAACCCGGGACCCTCTGACCCGAAGGCCAGTACGCTGACCATTCAGCCAATGAGTCAGACAAGAATAGAATATGTAAACCTAATCCTTACTTATGGTAGAACGAACTTTGTGCAACAAGGAGCACAATTAGGTGATGTCCTCTTAGAGGTGGGTTAGATTCCTGTTGGTAGAGGATAGTTTATGCACTCTCTGCATACTATCCTCTACCATAGGAAAATTGAATAGGAGGTCTGGTATGTAGTAAACACATTCATTCCCAGCTCCGTGCGCGGCACTGCCTCTCGCAGCCCGGCAATTTTTAGATGCCACAGTGGAATTGAAGGCCGGCATTCCTTCATCTAGTGACAGGTTTTGCTCTGGGGTTTACACTAAAGGAATCTGGTCACTAAGCTGTAATAGTATTGACCTAATTTTTTACAGCCTCTTTGCAATGACGTGCTGCCTGTTGTCATTGAAATGAAGGAAGGACATTGTACTTTTGAAGCGGTTTCTAGGCATTGTTTTACAAAAACTGGAGTTTCAAAAGTGCAATCCTCCGCTCAGTACATTTTTATATCTGGCTTCCTAATAATACCAGTAATGAACATTAGTCCCAAAAATTGATTCATTTCTGACAATGAAACAGCTTTCCATGTCAGCATTACTGAATATTTTGTGAATGGGCATGGCGCGGTACTAATTACCTGTTCTGCGTACAGATTTGTCTGAACATAAACATGTGTGATAAAATCCACTGATAAAAATTTATTGACGAAACACATCACATCGTCACTGTTTTGAACGTCAACATTCAAACCCGCATTGGCCACGAACTTTGGTAAAGGGGGATGATAACTTGGCGACTCGCCAGAAAAGGTTGATAAGTCATTGTCAGTGCGAAATAAAGAAGTCTCTGCCTCCTCATTTTCACTATCACTAGAATCTAATTCCGGAATGAGATCACCCGAATCTTCAGATTGCAATAAGTTGGTCACTTGCTCGAGAGATATAAATTCTTTACTTGCCATATCTACTCGTTACATCAATCAGAGCCACTTGATTTTCAACTGCGCAGATAAGAGAACTCGAGACTAGCATGTGTTTACTTAGATCACAAAGCCCACAGCGCGGGAAATTACCCGCAAGTTGTCTGTAGTAAAAATGTTCATCTCCCCGCTATCTACTGGAAAACTTGAATGTACAAAGATGGCGTGAATTCAAATCCGACTAAGGTTGGATACAGTATTTGACACACACAAAACCTAATCCGACCATGGTCGGATACAGGAGCGATGCAGCTCACCACCATCAGGGGGTTTCCCTGAGAAGAGCTGCATTACCTTGGGATGAGGATATGAATTTACTTAAAGTAGAGACAATCGTATAATAAGTGTGGAGTAAACTAAATAAATTTTATCCTGAACCTATTCTGTAACAAGGGTGCAAGACAAAATATGTACTGAAACTTATCTATACAAATACAGAATAGATAACATGTACCACTCTTAACTTACGGAAGAGAGACTCTTGTAACAAGAATGGCTAACGGATTGTGTGATCCAGATGAGAATGAGAAGTGTGATGCAAATTTCATATTCTATCCAGAATCTAAGACAGATTCATGAAACACACAGGAAATGCAATGTGCGAATGGATATGTCTATTCCTACAACAAACCATAATATATATTCACCTATGGAAAAGGGAGTTTTTGAACAAGTATGGGAAACAGAATTTACCTATGATTGAGCCTTCTCTATAGTATGTGTATCCTACCTTTGCCTATGATTCTGTCCTTTATGCAACTACAGGATATAAGTGTACTATACAGTACTGAAAATAAACCCCATTTCAACCTTGTTTGCATCTTCAACACAAGCCGAGAGATGTGGTTTCTTGTGAAGGTAAGAAGGGTGGGTAAGCTGGTGCAGTGGGACAACTTCATAGGATTATACCTATAGCTAATGAAGGTTCTAGAAATAGACAGGTATAATTATTCTTCGTTGAAGGAAGAGTAGCAAGGAAATATTATATGCAGACAGTGTATTCTATTCTTTACTTATAACAGATTGACTTCCAAAAGGAGGGGTTAAGCAATGTGTCCCATGTGCTTCATCTTCATCACAATCTTACAAAAAAAAGTTGGTTGTCCCCTGAGTAGGTGGAGAACTGTGCAAGGTACAATCGTGGACTTTTATGGATATGTTTACAGAATTAAAGGTGAAATTTTTGCAATGGTTTAGGATGTCAGAAAAGCTTTGAAGATGTTATGAGTATTTTGTGGAGATACTTACCTCACAAAATATGTGTTCTCTGATTATTCTACCCACATCATATCATATTTAATAGTATTGGCTAGGATATTGATATTAGTAGATTCTGCCTAAATTATGTTTGTCACTTAACATACCACTATGATATACGTATGATAGTCAAGAAATAACTAGTTCAAAATATGTATGCCATTTTGATACACCCAAAATTTTACTGTACCTGTCATTAAAACAATCTGTTAAAGCCATAATGGGACGTCAAAAGATTTATAGAATTCCAAGTCAGCCATATGAAAACAACACTTCAGTCAGTGCCATGATTAATGAATTTTTACAGAAACGCTGAGGAACCCTTCTTCTTCTTCTCCTCCTCCTCCTCAGGATGCTGTCTCCCTACGAAGGTTGGTGATCCAATGGATTATGATTACAAGCGAAACAGTGGCTTAAAAGATTTCAATAGAAGTTCGTTCACACCAGTGGTGGAAGGCTCGAAGCCAGGAGTTCCTCTGTCTCCCCACAGATTGGTGCCCTTCACTTTTCCCCTCGATGAATTGGAGAAGTTCATATCGTTCACCTCTCATGATGTGCCAAATGTACCTTTTGCTCCTTGGTGGTTGTTAGAGAAGCTCTTTTTTCTTATTTTAAAAGTTGAAGACTTCCTCATAGAACGAACCCTTAGCATACCTTTATATTGCCATCCTTATGTACTGTTCAATTTTGCGGTGGCCTTACACAATATAGACCCCACTCTCAGCCCAAATGCAAACAGCGTAACAGAATAGACATTCTTAAGAATTAAGAACTCCAGGAAAACTTCCCAAAATTGTCTGCAATAACTGAACACCTGATTTGTTACTTACAAAAGTTACCAGCCATATTTTTTTGTTTTTATTAACTCTCTGAATCAAAGCACCGCAGCAATTCACTACAAAAGTCTTTTAGGGATCAAGTCATTGCTATCTATCGGGCAACACTGAAGGAGTATTGTGGCAGTATAATACCTCCCTTGGGTTTACTCGCTGAGAACATGGGACTATGGGACCACAGTCATGACCGGGCACTAACTTGTGCCCAGCTCCTTTCTTCCATCTTTTCTATCAAATATCTTTTGGTAGTAATAATAATAATAATAATAATAATAATAATAATAATAATAGGGTGGCATGGAAAGCTGCATCAAACCAGTCTATGGACTGATGACTCAAACAACAACAACAACAATAATAATAATAATAATAATAATAATAATAATAATAATAATAATAATAATGGCGTATGGCTTTGGGCCGAGATGTGTCCGAGGACTTTGGATCGCCAGGTGCAGGTCTTTTGATTCGACTCCCGTAGGCGACCTGCGCGTCGTGATGAGGATGAAATGATGATGAAGACGACACATACACCAAGTCCCCATGCCAGGAGAATTAACCAATTATGGTTAAAATTCCTGACCCTGCCAGGAATCAAACCCGGGACCCCTGTGAGCAAAGGCTACCAAGCTAACCATTTAGCCATGGAGCCAGACATCTTTTGGTCAACCATTGAAACTATGACTGACAGTAACACCTCTACGAGACCTTCATGACACTTCGCCATCTTTAGCCTATATCTTTGTTCTTCAAAAAGACTGACATCTTTAATTTTTTTTCCAAGATTAAAGACACCCTGATAATCTCATCAGGGTTTCATTTTACCCTCACAACAAAGGTCACTGCCTAACTTTCAAAGAGTACTATTTATCCTCAAACATAAGATTTTGACTTGCCATAGTACCTGCAGGAACAAAGCGTAACAATGCATTTTCACATTGTAAACACAAGTTGTGTCATTCCCTTTCAATTAAAATATCAAGGAGAAAAAAAAAAAAAAAAAAAAAAAAAAAACAGCTGCATAGGTCTTAAGATATATTTAAATTATTTTTGGGAAAGGTGCATTCAATAGCTTAATTAATAATGACTGCTTTAAAAAACCCTAGTCTTGGGGATTTAAAAGTACAGATTAATGGGCACTCTCCTGACGCCAACCATATATGGAGAGATATAATCTGCAACTCTAAATATCAGATCTTGTCACAATAAGTAAATTGTGAGAAAACAATGTTCTATAACATAATTATTTGTCCATTTAAACTACTTTGTGTATCAATAATAATAATTCTAATAATTCATGTATGAGTTAGGATTAGAAAATTTTATAACTAGTCTATACCGGAATTTACTGGAGTTCTTAATTCGTTTGAGATATCTGACGATATTATAATAGTTTTCTTGAGTTTCCTAAAGAGCACTGTCAGCTAGAATATACTAAAAAGTTCCTTTTTTTAAGGAGTTAGCACGTGACAGCATCAGTTACAAAGAAAACTTGCTAGAACAAACCACTTGAGCAATTTGTTTTCAGCACAATCTAGCAATGTAATATGTTATTCAGTACTTTTTGGTTTGCTGTACAATCTGCCGATACCAACAAGGTCAATTCTGACCAACGAAAATTTTTTTTTTGCTAGTTGCTTTACGTCGCACCGAAAAAGATAGGTCTTATGGCGACGATGGGACAAGGAAGGGCTAGGAGTGGGAAGGAAGCGGCCGTGGCCTTAAGGTACAGCCCCAGCATTTGCCTGGTGTGAAAATGGGAAACCACGGAAAACCATTTTCAGGGCTGCCGACAGTGGGGTTCGAACCTACTATCTCCCGAATACTGAATACTGGCCGCACTTAAGCGACTGCAGCTATCGAGCTCGGTAATGAAAATCTAGCCAAGTTGATAGAGAGTGATACTCCTCATTGATACTGTCCAAGGAAGCAAGTCCATCTTGTACAGAGGTACGAGAGTCTTAGGTTCATTGCTAGACATTCTTTGGACATATCAAAAATTCCCCAAAGGCTCCCAGATTGCTACAGTGAAATCAAATCCCATAATAATCACCACCATCAAGGTAAAGTGCGAAAAAATTTGTGACCAGACTGCCAATACAGAAGGCTTCCCTGAATTCACATAACCCCAGTTTGTCAGTAAATATATAGTACTGTTATCACATACAGCTTGGGTGTAATAAAATGGTGTGACAAGAACACCAAAACACTTCAAGTAATTATACTAATGAACCAGAAAGGGAGGCTGTGAGGAAATAATATTTGTATATATCCTTTTAAATCCTGCATTTCTATAACATATGCCAGGATGTCTGAATTTTGTCCCCAAAGAAGTTATTTAACACCCCAGAATCCAACGACCCTGTACCGGGCGGTACACCTCCACGCCGCTAGTTCAAATATTGCACCAGTTGAAACTCCTCTACAGGAGAAAGCCTGAACTATAAAAAACTGTATTAACTCAACAGTTTCTCCAAAGATGGCTCTGTGTGAATTTTGATGTGTTTTTGTTTGTAATTGATCAAGAAGTGTGGACATTCTCTACCAGATGTCTTTTAAAACTATGATTACGCACTCTGGTGCGAAGGAATGAACCTTCTTGAAGAAATTTTATATTCTTAAGTTTTGTCTTTACTACATTTTGTTCTTTTATTTTTTGGGTTGGCAATATTAATCGTTCTGTCCGCCAGTTCTGAACTCAGCCAATCCTGAATTTATTTAATTAATTTTTGACCAATAGTGTATGTCTTCTTCGATATGGATATGTAGCTCTAAGCTATCCAATAAAGGTGAGGGGGTGTGTCTATTCATTCTTGAAAGGTCTCGAATTTTCCACGAGGGTAAAAAAACTGCTGATTTTCTTGTCTCGGGGCCACTTCAGTAACATCTAACTTTGTGTGTGGATATGTAGCAGGGGGCGGGAAGCACCTCTTTCTTCAAGCAGCAGCTCTTCAACAAGGTAATGGCCTGTTAACATCTTTATTTCTCGCTAGCTCAGCAGTTTAACTCTCGGGGAGGGTTCGAAACATTTTAGTATGTAACCTACCTTTCAAATGTAAATTCCTTTCAATCTATGTAAAAACTACAAATATCTTTTACTGTAAAGCGGGGATAGAGAGTGCTTTACCCTCTCGAAATCCCCTTCATTTTGAAACTGAGGTGACTACGTTTTCATAACCGTTTCTTCTCTTCCTTAATATATTAAAGTTTTCTCACACGGGTCACCTCCTTAGCTTGGGATTAGCCCCTGTGTTTCGGCCTAGAGCCACTTAGGTTTTAAAGGTGTATTTTGGAGTGCAAGTTTACGCCTCCAGTTCCTTCTGTACTTTGGGCCAGTAACTCATCCTGATGTTTAGTTTTCTTCATGCAAAGGCCCTGTAGGTTGGGTATTAGATACCCCTGTTTCACTGTATGTGTGCCTTGAGGGAAGTTAGGAGTAAGGGTTGTTGTGGCCTTTGATAAGGCTTGTAAAACTAAGAGCAGGTCCGCTCTTTCTGGTATTTTGGAAAGTGCCTCTAGGAGGTTTAACACTGTAGGTAGGAGCAAGTGCTCCTTGGCATGATGGGGTTTTCTGCCCCTTTGTTTAATTCTGTACTTTGGTAAAATTGGGCTAATAGCTCAAGGATTGTAATTGTGGGGCTCGAAGCCCAGATCTTGTAATTATCCCCTAACACTTATAATTTCTTTGTACCTGATTTTGACTTCTTGTTGACTTGTTAAGTTTTCAAATTCTATGTCACCACTGTTAAGTTTTGAAAATATAACCTTTGTTGAAATTTTAATTCATCTTTCGAACTTGTAGTTAGACCCATTCCAGCCCGCACCTTCTTCCACCTCTGCTGATCCACCAAAACACGGTAACAGACCCAATGTCCCGTTTACTCTCAAATATCACCGACTTAAGCTGGGTTCAAACCCTCTATCTTGGGAACAGAAGATCTACTAACCAACTGCGTTGCAGAGTTTAGTACTGTTTAACTCAAGCTTGAATATATTCATATTAAGAACAGCAGATTGGGTCTTTCTCAGTAAAATGGTGCCAGCAGTTGGAATACAGACATGCAGATTTAATTGACGCTTAGAGAGAACTAAGGCTAATAATGGCAATCACAAAGGACATTAAAGCGGCAACGATTAAATTCATCAGATTTCCCAACAGATTGATGTAGAAATTAGAAGAGGTATGTCAGTCAACCAGGGATTATTAAATTATCCTTGACCATCACGACTACTGTACATTGGTTATGTTTCCTATACTTACAGATATTTCCTACACAAAAATGTTTTGTTCCTTCCACACTTTCAACAATGCTGCTTTGCAGATGGCAATGATTTCCTTAGCTTCATCAATGAAGATGAGCAAGGGTTCATCAGGGGACTTCAATGCATATGAATATTACTTGGCTAAGTTGTAAGCTGTAAAAGTCAAAGTCAGTGTCAATCAAGGCTGAAGGAGTTACTGACCTTTTGTGGTCCATTTTGGTGTCAAGCCTACCCACTATTTGTTAACCCCTCCAGAATCTTGTACTTTCCATGAGAGATGCAATAATATATTTAGTAACTCACCCCTTGTCCGGCCCCGAGGTGTAGGGGGCAACACATCCGCCTGTCATCTGGCGACCCTGGGTTCGATTCCTGGCCGGGTCAGGGGTTTTTAAATGTAAATGATTAATATCCTTGGCCTAGGGACTGGGTGTTTGTGTCGTCCTTAATGTTCCTTTCCTCAAATTCAACACACTACACATCCGCAATTCCAATTACAGGCAGGTTCATATATGGTGCAAGTACTGGCAAAAGATCCACAGGGGTCGATGCCACGAACAAACAAACAAAAAAAAACCAACCTCTCACCCCTATCAATCAATCACATGTGACATTACCTTCAAAGTCAGTTCAAACATGCAAATTCATCCAAAATGTTCACTTCTAGCCCTGTATTTACCTCCTCACTATGATTACCTTCCTGCCTTTTTAACTTTATTTCGTTCTGCCACCGTTTCACTAAGTCAATTCTTTTACTTTCAAAACTGTAATTCAAGCTTACACTTAAGGTATTCCAAATCAACATATTTTAAGATATATTATGCATAAGTCTGACATAACAGACATAATAAAGATGAAAAACTGAGCAAATACATTGTTTTCATTCACCGGGCTGAGTGGCTCAGGTGTAGAACGCTGTTCTTTTCAGTTCAAGTTAGAGAGTTTGATCCCAGCTCAGTCTGGTGGTATCTGAAGGTGCTCATATTACGTCAGCCTCGTGTGGGTACGTTTACTGGCACTTTACAGAACTCCTGCAGGACAAAATTCCATCACCTTGGCGTCTCCAAAAAACCATTAAAGTAGTTAGTAGGAAGTAAAAGCATCAACATTATTATTGTTTACAATTACAACAACACAATATTACAGTTGTGCATTACAATATTTGCTCCCAAGGATACAAGATATCGCAGCATCAGTATATACAGGGTGAAAGGGAATGTTGTAAAGTTATCATATGAAATAGATGGGCTATTTGCAAGATGTAAGTGAAAACTAATTTTATTTTTTGGACGTGATAATTAGTGTTACTTTTTTTTCCATATTTATTTTAATTTGCGCTAACAATGACATGTATTTTGGCGACGATGTGATAGAACTGGAAAGAAATCGACCATGGCTCTAAGGTACAACCCCAGAATCTGCTTTGAGTGAAAATGGGGAAACCACCTCCAGGGCTGCTGACAGGCTCAGTTGTAGGTACCGGCATGATGTAAGGTAAAACAATAGCTAAGAAGAACTAGAGCTGTACAAAGCGACAAGCAGACTCACTCAAACTCATTTATAAGAAAGTTAAACTCTTTCAGAGCTTCCTGCTCAAGCACTCTGTTTATTGAGTGTTTGGAAGGACCAAACTTGAAAGGTGCTCAACTTCACTGTCAGATGTTCGAGGAAAAGGCCTGAACAATACACTCTGTATCTTAGTCATCCTCAGTTTTGTTTCCCCAGTAGTCTTCCTACTCCAGAAACACGATGTTGTATTCTTCTACAAGAGATGAAGATTCAACAGCAATCTTTTTTGTCCTTTTATTTGTTGCTGAAAATCATTTCTGTGAAGTCAATTTTGAAGCTTGTTTGGCTTCCGGCAGAGTGGAGGTGGCATTCTTTTCTGATTTCTACAGAATGAGCTGAGCTTTGTACGGTGAACTTGCAACATCACAAGATGTTCCAGCTCTGGATTAACTTGTCTCTACCAATGTGTTTGGCTGATCATTCATCGTTGGTATTTGAATATAAATAAATTAATAAAAATATTGACATATTATTATTCACCTAGTGGTAAGTTATTTTGGACGATGAATAAGCGGGAATCATTCTAATAACATTTATATCATAACGAATAACGCGAGTTTCCTAATAGGGGGTACGCACAATACGTCATCGCTACCCCATGGTAGGGAACTTGCCATGTTAGGTTACTCAAGCTTCCAGCTAAAGAAATTGCAGTTAGGCCAAGATCTAAAGAAGCAACCAATAGCTTCATGTTCTTACTGTCTCTCAAAAAAGGAGTTTGTTGCCAACAAAATTTACCCTCCTATGGGTGTAGGCAAAGACGTCAGTATCTACAAATTATCTCAAAGAGCAAACTTTTTTCTTCAATTCACTATAGTGGTCTGACATGCAAGAATGCAGAGGCGTACCGGCAGAACGCGTTTCAGCATGCGCTTTAGTAGTTCGTTCAAGTCTCAACACGATTTCAATACCTGTTGGCTGAGACATTGAAGTACCCCATATTAAGAACCATCCCATATTAGGATACTTTCCTCTACAACACTCATAATGCACAAACATGAAGCAGAAATATGGCAATATTTGGAGTTAACCACCTACCGAGTGATTGAACAACTGAATGGACTGGTAGGTATACTGAGCCTGGTTTCGAGTTTAGGTTGACTCGCACATCCATTTCGACTGAGCAGAAATGATGATGATGCTTGTTGTTTAAAGGGGCCTAACATCGAGGTCATCGGCCCCTAATGGTACGAAATGAAATGACGACAAAAAGTTCTAAATCGTTCACTGACAAAAATAAAAAAATGTCATGAAGAATGAATGGATGGACATGAACCCCCCAAAAAAAAAAACCACTAACAAAAAAACAGTGGATCGAGCTCAAAAAAAAAAGACCACAAATAACAGTATTACTGACCAAAGGACCACTTATAAAGCACAATCCTGAATCGATGATGCTTGATGTCTAAAGGGGTCCAAAATCCAAGTCTAAGGCCCCTCAGAATGGTACATGTCGCGAGTAAAGTAGAACCATGGTATTTGTCATGTTGGGGTACTAATCAAAAGTAGCGAAGACTTACGATGTTCCACAGAAGATGCTATTACTCACAAGTATTGTACTTCGTACAGGTAACGCAGACCTATGGTGTTTCTCACACTATGGCGCCACTCATAGACAACGCAAACCGATGAGGTTCCTCACCTAGGTGTACTAGTCATGGGTGCCGGTATTCCCGTGGTGTTCCTCATATAGTGGGTACTAATCACAGGCAACGCAGACCCACGGCGTCGCTCACATGGGTACGATGCACGGGTACTGGAAACCCACAGGAGAACCAACTCTGCCGCTACTAATCACAAACCCATTTCGTACCTAATATAGTGGTACTACTCGCAAGTACAGGCAACCCATGGTTTTCCCCGCATGATGGTACGAATCAAAAGTAGTTTCATGGTTCTAATTCAATCATCCCTTGGTTGCCCCTTTCAGTCGCCTCTCCTGACAGGCAGGGGATACTGTAGGTGTATTATTCGTCTGCGTCCCCCACCCACAGGGGGTAGAGAGAGAGAAAAAAGAAGGGATCAGTCACTTCGAAAGATGAAGTAACGGACGAAGAAAGGCCAGGGCCACAAAGGGCGTGAAAATGAAAGACTCCCTAGGCCTCAAATGCTCTTAATACCGTCGTGGTCAGAAAAGAACAAGAGTTGACCAAGGGAGGTTGGACAGGATAGACGAAAGTGAGGAGCCTGGCACAAGTAAGTGAAAGCAATGCCAAGACTCAGCTAAGGGCCCCGTGGTCGCCAATCCACACTCCCAAGTTGAGAGCCTCTTGTAGTCGCCTCTTACGACAGGCAAGGGATACCGTGGGTGTATTCTTTGTCTGCGTCCCCCACCCACAGGGGGTTGAGCAGAAATGAGACTGGTTTGAATCTGTCCAGACTCTTTCATTTATGAGCCTGTCTGTACATTCTAGCAGCAATGGCTTGTTACTGTACGCTCCAGTCACAAGGGCAAGCGACCTGTTGTGACATACACACCACACCTGCAAGAAGGTCAAAGTAGTAGAGTGAATCACAAGTACACTAACTGGTAAACGTGGAAACTCATGTCCTCATCCCAAGGTGGTGCAGCTCCTTTTAGGCACATCCCCAATGAATGTGAACTGTGTGTATCATTTTAACTACATACCAGCTCTCTTGCCAATCTTAAATTTCTGGCAATACCAGGAATTAAAACTAAGCCTCAAAGGATGGCAGCTAAGTGTGCTAACCATTACATTATGGAGAAAGACACACACGAACTGGTTATATATGTTGATGTTTACAAATACTAACTGGGTAAAAATTAAATGGCGTATGGCTTTTAGTGTCGGGAGTGACCGAGGACCAGTTTGGCTTCCCAGGTGCAGGTCTTTTCATTGGATGCCTGTAGGCGACCTGCGCATCATGATGAGGTTGAAATTATGACGTGGGCGACACATGCACCCAGCCCCCGTGTTAGCGAAATCAACGAATTATGGTTAAAATTCCCGATCCTGCCGGAAATTGAACCCGGAACCCCTGCGACCAAAGGCCAGCACACTAACCATTTAGCCACGGAACCAGACACTAACTGGGTGTGAAATGGAAGTGGCGTATGGCTTTTAGTGCCGGGAGTGTCCGAGGACAAGTTCGGCTCGCCAGACGCAGGTCTTTTGATTGGACCCCCGTAGGCGACCTGCACGTCATGATGAGGATGAAATGATGATGAAGATGACACATACACCCAGCCCCTGTGCCAGTGAAATTAACCAATTAAGGTTAAAATTCCCGACCCTGCCGGGAATCGAACCTAGGATCCCTGTGACCAAAGGCCAGCACGCTAACCATATAGCCATGGAGCCGGACACTAACTGGGTGTTATAGACACAGACACCAGTGCAATGGTAGTTTGATGGATACCTGCACACAATGAATATGCATGTGTTTAAAAACACTCGCCACACAATGTAACATAAAGCAAAATGGAAAACACTGACTTTTATTCTTCTGAACAGTAACAGGACGTTGACAGCTGTACCATATTGTAGCAAATACATATCTTATACACTTCTCATGTTTTCAGTATAGCTTTTTTACATTCTGTATAGTCCCTATCTTATTATTATTATTATTATTAATCTTCTTCCTGTGCCTTCTCCCCACTCAATGCTAGCAATCATCAAAGAACAGATAACCACATTTCGTGTTTACCACGTCAGAGTTGCCATACTGTGAATGGTCAATCCAATACAAGACATTCCTTGCCAGGATAATCTTTTCCGCCCACATCACTTTTCCTTTCTTTACTCTCCATCTTGTACCCAGTAACTCATATTAACATGGATATGATTTTTGGCTGGGGGGGGGTCTATCTTCTGGAATTAGCATAAGCAGTTTAGCCTCGTAAAAAAAAAAAAAAAAAAAAAAACACCATAACCAGGCAACCAGTGTACATCACATAGATAGAAGAACAATGTCATTTTGGTGGACAGAAAGGCATGTTTTTGTTGGACGAATTACACCAATAAAGAGAGGCTATAAACAAAACAATGGCAAATAATTTTAATGGGAAAATATTAAAATTCTGAATACTGCAGAAGAGAAAATTATTCATTTTGATTTATCGGAACTATCTCCCCTGTGGGTGGAGGGAAAGGATGCATTCATCATCTGTACCCTCTGCATGCCATAAGAGGCTACTAAGAGGGGAAGAACCAAAGAACATGTACTTGTTCTCTCTTCTAAGCCTCAAAACATATCCATTATTCTAATGTTTTTTTTCTGTGTAGCGGAGAAATTTACATTTACCTTCTTTATTTTTCCAGCTCAAACAATGCTTGGGTAGACAAGTCACCAATGATGAGCTTTAGATGCTTGGAGAGAAATGTTAAAAATCTAGGAGGAACAGAGGAATGTATCTGCAATGTATATTGCATAATGGCATCATACAAACGAAGATTAATCAGATGTGATTGACTCCCAATAGGAGAAATAATACATCAATGAAAACCCAAGTATCAAATCATTATATCCCTTCAACGTAAGACATTTTAATTAGTTCCCAAAAGCAACTAATGAACACTGAGAGATGTATTTAGAGAGAATTTTTATTTACTGTGCAAGCGCCAAGCAGTCAACTTCGCTGCCACCTTGACAGTAGTGGCTCATAGCATCTTCCACACATTGCCAACATTTCCTGGACTATTATGTGCATTCCACATCCTCCAGTGGTGTACTTTTTTTGGTCTAGGGCATAAAAGTCATTTGTGGTAGCTGTGCTGTGATATTGTTCACTTTAAAAAATATATAATTTGCTTTTATGTCGCACCAACACCATTTGTGACCAGCACATTAACTACTTAGCCAGACACTAACTGGGTGTTATACACACATATACCAGAGAACAAGTACATATTCTTTGGTTCTTCCCCTCTTAGTAGCCTCTTATGGCATGCAGGGGGTACAGATGGGAGGGAAACGGCCATTGCCTTAATTAGAGTACAGCCCCAGCATTTGCTTGGTGTGAAAATTTTAAACGGAAAACCATCTTCAGGGCTGCCAACAGTAAGGTTCAAACCCACTATCTCCCGAATAGTGGATGCACTTAAGCGACTGCAGCTGTCAAGCTCAGTTTATTCATTTTTAATGTTTGTGAAATTACAAAAGAGTTTGAGAGATTTACTTTGAAACAGCATACATTTACCAGCAAAATCATTTTGTAAAGAAAAAAACGTGCAAGAAAATGTGAGCATAAATTCCCAAGCGTTTGATTTCCACACAAAAACACATTTCTGTGTATCAGTAGCAAAGTGTGCTAAGTCATGTTTTTCCAGTAATTTTTTAGGAGAGCCAGTGATAAGACAACATACCCAGCATGGAATATGGACAATATTATACTTCTTTATTTTGCATTTAATACAATATACCTCTGCATAGAGTGCAGAAATCTTAATAAAATTAGATGAAGCCAAACTAGCTGTAAATAGACTTTACAACATTTTGAGTCTGGTGTACAAAATTCATAACTTGGTAAAGAACACCTTTTCAACAAGATCACAGTTTCTTACACAGAACTTTAACAAAATTTACTTTAAAAATCTACCAGAAATATAACTCGGTACACAGGACTTAAGTCAATTGTCCAATGGACCACCATAAAATTTTTAAAGCTGGAAGCACAGAAAAATATATCAGTGCATGAACCGAAACCGTACGTTTCTGTAATTAGATTCTGCAGGTGATTCAAATGGTGAAATATACCTACCACTGATTATTCTTTTCTGATTAAGCCCGGTTCAATCTACGCACGGTAAGCAATTCACAAAATAGGTACAGGTCAATAATGAATACATCTTTACAATGAATAACGTATAAGGAAAGTTATTGAGCAAATCAGGTTAGAGGATCAAACTACTTCTCAGAAAGAACTAAGAATCATAAGTACATCAACAACATACTGTGCCGTTTTTTCAAGGTTAACAGACCAAGAGAAAGCCTACATGTGGTTTCAATAAGGTTCTGAAATGACACTCATAATTGGGGCTCGGATGTCTATGACATGACATCTTTCATTGAGTGATCAGGTGCAATATATATACAATCTCTATATACATAATATTGTATAAGCTTTTGGGCTTGTGCTGTGTCAAGAAAATAAGGTGAAATTCTTAACATTTCGCAGAAAACTGTGCTCTGCGTCCTCAGAAGAATTCTCGACTGTCCACGAGAAAGGCTTCTTAAACAATGACACTTTTGAATTTGGAACGTTATAATAGAAGTGAAAGTTCGTTCACTCCAGATGGAAGCTGACCAAACTATCACAATCAGACTAAGCGGTTCACATAACGTGTTTGCGTAACATATGACAGGTGTAAGACATAAACATAAGCCTGAAATGAAACATCTGCGACGAGGAACGTACGAATTTGGAAAACCCCGAGACGAAATAACAATAGTGAAGGGGCAGGGAAGGGAACTACCTACATAAATTCTTAATGGCTGGCAGCCAGGTATTACTTAATTGATAGCTGGTGTCCCTGTTGAAATTTCACCTTATTTACTTGACACAGCACAAGCCCAAAAGCCTATAAAATATCATGTCTATAACTACGGGCCATGAAAGCATTAATGGCAACATATACAAGCTCTGTTCATGGCACCTCAATTACAAATTATACCCTTTTAATTTTGCATTATTTGCATTTTTTATATCTTAAGAGCATTTTCTTTAATTTTGGAGAATTTTGTCTCTAGGTCGTTTTGTCCCTTTTTTCATACTGCCACATTATTTTATGAAATTACATCTGAAAGCCTTAACTAGTAGTTATACAAATACTGAAATAAAACATTTCAATATAATATTACTTTGCTAACACAGTCCCATTGGTGGAAATGTTTTAAGGCACAGAAGGTTACAGTAGACGACTGCAGAAGTACAGGACAAAAATGTCTGGAGGAGGGATGACGTGAGTGGAGCAATTGTTTCGCGCCCACGAGCGGATGACAGCTGTCATTACTCTTCTTTCACGATACAGACTTTATACATTTGCTTTTCCAGGAAACAAGTTATTTGGGGACTGACATGTCTGAAATGTTACCTGGAGTCACCAAGACTTCTCTGACACCTACAGCTGTAAAGGTTAGGGTGGAAGGGGAAGGTGTAGATTTTCTGTTAACAGTATTGCTTCAGTCTCATACAGTTCATAACATCCAGTACTTGAAACCATTCAAGTACCAATTTGAAAATGCCTAATATTAAATCACACGTGCAAGTTCATTTAAAATAAATAGTAGCCGAGTTTGGTGATAATGTGTTTTCTACTGATGGAACCATACCATATTGTAAGCCGTGCAAAACCAAAGTATCGGCTGAAAGACGGTTTACAGTGACACAGCACATTGGTCGTGAGGAGCATGTGTGTCCTCTTGAGCATTCGTCAAAGAAAGCTTCAGTTCAATGCTTGCTATCTACTATTGCTTCGACATCCACCAAGTCCTCACAGTTTAGTAGTAGTAGTAGTATATGGCTTCACCTGCAAGGTTGCAAACAATCTCAACTGGTGTTACTGACACAGCCTGCATACCAATGCTCTGATTGAATCAGTTCTCTATGTTACAGACTATGAATCTCATTGTAATTGTATAAGCAGTTCTCTATGAGCGAAGTGAACTCCACCGAGTTAATGTTGTTGTGTGGGTAATGCTACACGCATTTCAAAAATAGATTGCCTCGTCAAGGAAGTTCCTTCTTACAAAACTGTACAAAAACTGTTTTAATTCTCCTAGTCAATACTATATATTTTACATCCAATTAAGATGAAACTTGACACATAAATAGACATGTTTTGACCCGGCACTGCATCATCTGCAGTAAGACATGTATGATGAATTAAAAACACAGGAAACACACAAAATAAAAAGTTTTTAAAAAATGATGAAATTTAAAAAACTGCAAAATGTTGATCGTTAAAACAGTCGAGAGCTGGACTCTGTAGTCAGAGAACACGGGTGATACAAGTGGGCCACGTAACACAAATCAGACGGTTCAACTTCAATAATCCTTATGTATATCACCCATGTCGGAACACAACAACTAAGTCAACAGTATACAGATACCAGTTGAACCACACCAAAGGACAACAAAAAAACATTGAAACAGAAAGACCTCCAGCTCAAGACTATTTCAATGATCAACATTTCACAGCTTTTTTAACTCTCAGTATGTTTCAAAAAAAACTTTAACAATTCATTTTGTGTATTTCATATGTTTTTAATTCATTATACATGTCTTACTGAGGATGATCCAATGCCAGGTCGAAACATATCTATTTATGTTTGGTTTCGTCTTAATTGGACGTAAAATATATAGTACTGACTAGGAGAATTAAAACAGTTTTTGTACAATTTTGTAAGAAATTCAACCGTCAATACAAATTTAACATGAGATTCATAGTCTGTACAGGAAGTTCCTTTTTTTAAATCAGTACATCACTGCTCCAGTACTTGCAGTTCTTTGTTGTTGTTATTTGCTTTACGTCGCACCGGCACAGATAGGTCTTATGGCGACGATGGGATAAGAGTGAGAAGGAAGCGGCCGGGGCGTTAATGTACAGCCCCAGCATTTGCCTGGTGTGAAAATGGTAAAACACGGAAAACCATCTTCAGGGCTGCCGACAGTGGGGTTCGAACCCTCTATCTCCCGGATGCAAGCTCAAAGCTGTGAGCTCCTAACCGCACAGCCAACTCGCCCAGTTGCAGTTCTTTGAATCTTAAGTCTAACTTAGGTGAATCCATGCTCTGCACACCCAACATTAAGCACAAGATCTTTGGAAATCTTTTATCAATTTAATTACAATTTGCTTTACATCACACAGACACAGGCAATGATGGGATAGGAAAGGGCTAGAAGTGGGAAGTGACCATGACCTTAATCACAGTACAGCCCCAGCATATGCCTGGTGTGAAAATGGAAAACCACTGAAAAACCATCTTCAGGGCTGCGGACAATGGGGTTTGAACCCACTAACTCCCGAATTGAATTGAAATCTTTCTCAGCCACCAAGCTGTAGGATTGTCTCATAAAGAACTTGAAACAATGTCCTGAAACTGTTAATAAAATTATTTACTTTTCTTTTTTTCAAGCAGTTTAGCATTGCACTAACTCGTATAGGTTTTCAGTGACAACAGTATAGGAATCTATTACAGAACTATTTAAAATAGTTTTACTTGAGTCCGCATTATCAATACACCTTATAATGATAGAAAACTATTTATTTTACCATACATATTTTGGGAAAATCATCCATTCCCTTCATTAGTAATAATAATAATAATAATATTTGTTTTACGTCCCACTAACTACCTTTATGGTCTTCGGAGACGCCGAGGTGCCGGAATTTAGTCCCGCACGAGTTCTTTTACGTACCAGTAAATCTACCAACCCGAGACTGTCGTATTTGAGCACCTTCAAATACCATCGGACTGAGCCAGGATCGAACCTGCCAAGTTGGGGTTAGAAAGCCAGCGCCTTAACCGCCTGAGCCACTCAGCCCGGCCCCTTCATTAGTGATGTCATTTCAAAGAATAAAACAATGATAGTTTTCCATCATTTTAAGGTGTATTGACAAGGCGGACTCAAATAAAACTATTTTAAATAGTTCTGTAATAGATTCAGACAAGTCAATACAGGATCAAACATAATACCTATTATGGTTAAGTTTATCGACAACAGTATAGGAAAAGGCTAGGACTGGGAAGGAAAAAGTCATGGCTTTAATTACGTTTCAGCCCCTAAATTTGCCTGGTGTGACAATGGAAAAACACAGGGCTGTCAACAGTGGGGTTTGAAACCAACTCCCACAGCGAACTCACTAGGTAAAATAGTATTTCTTGAATCAAGCTCTTATTTAATGTTTTTTTCTGCAAGTTCAATCTGGAGTTCAATTATACCACTACATCAGCTCAAGAGCTAGAAATAATAAGAGACATTTCAACATATACCTAATCTGAAGGTGCATGAATTACAGGGACATTGTTTTATCTATGCAAGGGATTGTCACTCGCCCGGTCGCCTGCGCTGCGAGCCTGTCTCCCGCTGAGCCATTTGCCACAACGTGGCCAGCACTCACCCAGCACTAAGCCATGAAGTGTTTTCGCATAAGATTTTCTGTGCTTTATTAAGGTATTATGTATATACACACACGCTCACGTAATGAAAATGGCATTGGAAGAACAGAGCGAGCACTAAACATGTGAACACTTTAGTAAACTGAGCTCTCAGCAGACTGCAAAGGAGGGGAACTTGTGGTGCCAAGAAGCGCATTACAGAAAAGTGCTTGGTGGGAGACAAGCTCGCATTGCTGGCAACCAGGTGAGCGACCATCACCGTCATGGATAAAACAATGTCCATGTATATGGCTTAGCTACTGGCTAAGGTTCGAATCCATATGGAATTCTCATCTGAAAAGTTATATGTAGCCTTACCAACAGTCCCAGGCCAACTCCCACTAAAACCTAGAATGAGTCAGTTGGCACCAGCAACCCCAGAAATAACTAGGATAAGCTCCCGGAAGTTGTTTAGCAGATTTTCTGTCTATTTAGCATATTAGAGAATACAATAATGTGCCCACCTGGTGGCCGTAATCGTTAAGCCATGATCTGACACCATGGTTAGCTGGTTCAAGTCTCGTTGCTTGAGAAAAATTCACCTCCTGGCCCAGTCCGGTGGTATTTGAAGGTGCTCAAATACGACAGCCTCGTGTCGGTAGATTTACTGGCACGTAAAAGAACTCCTGCGGGACTAAATTCCGGCACCTCGGCGTCTCTGAAGACCGTAAAAGTAGTTAGTGGGACGTAAAGCAAATAGCATTATTATAAAAATTCACCATCAGAATGTTGGCCGGCAGGGTAGGAAAGGTAGTGGTATAAAATTTCCAATCACTAGATTGCATGCCAAAAGCCTGGATTCAGTTCCTCTCTGCAGTGGTCACATGGAGTGAGGGTGTAGGACACTTAATGGTGATTTGTCCATCTCATGGGGACGTTAAGCCTTGAGCAGACCACTTGGTACTATTCGACAGGAGTAGGCTATGTGCTGGCACTGGGTTTCAGCCTCTCCCTTCCTAATATCAATAGCACATCATTTACTTCATCTCAGTAACTCCTCTGATGAGATTGACGTCAGGAACAACATCCAGTCATAAAAACTCTCTACAAAGATTCATCTCGCTTCATACCCGACCCTATAAAGAATCAGGACAAGGGTTGGACATACAGAGAATACAATAATGTAATATTTAGTATTTTACAGTGAGTAATTAATCCAGTCAGGCCTATTCTGCTTGTCCATGAGAATATTGCAGGCACTGCTATAAACAGACTCCATTGTAGACAACCTCCAATCAGGACCAGGCAGACATTAACATCCAATCTCGTCTGGAAGCCAGAATGGATTAATAGCTCTCCAGAGCAGTATTTCTCAGAGGCAGTGTTAAGCCTGATACTCTGAAGTTGTCTTCCAAACCATGGATGATGCTGAATAAGATCAGAACTAATCATGGCAAATGTGCAGACCTACTGTACAAATCTTGTGTGTGTGTGTGTGTGTGTGTGTGTGTGTGTGTGGGGGGGGATAATCACAAATCCAACATGCATATATAGAATTCCCATACAATACAATCTGTTTTATGTCCCACCGACACAAATAGGTCTTATGGCGACGATGGGATACGAAAGGCCTAGGAGTGGGAAGGAAACTGCTGTGGCATTAGTGATGGTACAGCGCCGGCATTTGCCCGGTGTGAAAATGGGAAACCACAGAAAAACCATCTTCAGGGCTGTCAACAGTGGGGTTTGAACCCACTGTCTCCTGGATGCAAGCTTACAGCTGCCCGTCCCTAACCGCACAGCCAACTCGCATGGTAATTCCCAAAAAATCACTAAACATACTGATAAGGAATGTCCCGTCTTCCTATTGAGAAAATGTTCTGGATTTCTTGGATGCTACTCCTAAGGCTATACAGTAACTTATAAACTAGACATTAATTTGTAATGCCCTCCTTTGTCTTTCCTTACATTGTATGTTAGTCATGTTTGTAATATCATATGTTAAATATATATTCCAAAATAGTAATGTCCTTTACACCAAAGCATTGGTCTCTACATCCCATTTATTATAATTTGCAACCTAGATAAAGTGGCTCTTTTTACCCTTCATAGGTTTCACCTTGGGAAGGTATATTATTATACACCCTACCAATATTTGAATCCATTATAACATTTTGGCTCTATAAAAATGCTGCCCTACTCAGCTCAAGATGGTTAAAGGGATCCTGCCCTGAAAGTCAGCAAGGGACAACTGTTCCACAAGATAACAGTAGGACTGCTGGGTAATATTCTCACAAATGTACACGAATAACATTAGAAGCAGAATCTCCAATGACTAAAACTGGGTTTTAAAAGACTGTCTGGTTAAAAATCACTATCAGATGTGCAGTCCTCACTCAAGTACTCTGCCACACTAGATTCCAATATAAGTGACAATCTATTCTTGCCTCAGTGGATCAGTGGCAGTGTGTCCAACTCATGATTCAAAGTTCCCAGTCCTGGCTGAGGTATTTCACATGTGGGTGCCTGCACGCTCTTTCTGACGTCAACCTCATCAGAGGAGTTGAAAATCCACAGACTGTTTCCAGTCATTTGACCGGGTCAGGAATGGAATGAAGCTCCCATCTAGCAGCAAGGATAGGAATTGTGCTGGCTGCCGAAGCCTGTAACACTTCATCAAAGGAGTTAATGAAATTAAATTAATGACGCGATATTCGATAGTAAGAAGGGAGAGCACTCCTGACGAATAGCACCAAGAGCTCTCATCAAGGCTTAATGTTTCCAACCGACGGACGAATCACCATCAACAGCACTATATGCACGCCACGTGAACACTGTGAAGAAGTTTGGAATTCAATCCAGGCTTTTTGGCATGCAATCTAGTGATTAGAAATTGGATACCACCACCTCTCTTATACTGCTGGCCAACATTCTGATTGTGAATAATTATTTTTCCACCAACAGGGCTCGAACCGACTAAACACTGTACTGGACCATAGGCTGGACCTCAGGGCCACGAGGTGAATCTTTTTTTTTTTTTTTTTTTTTGCTAATTGCTTTACGTCGCACCGACACACATACGTCTTATGGCGACGATGGGACAGGAAAGGGCTAGGAGTGGGAAGGAAGCGACCGTGGCCTTAATTAAGGTACAGCCCCAGCATTTGCCTGGTGTGAAAATGGGAAACCACAGAAAACCATTTTCAGGGCTGCCGACAGTGGGGTTCGAACCTACTATCTCCCGAATACTGGATACTGGCCGCACTTAAGCGACTGCAGCTATCGAGCTCGGTAGGTGAATCTATTAAACTTTTGTGATCCTGACAAATAGTGTCAACTCAAGTGTACGTGAAAGAAAGCGCTGCCTAAGCAAACAGAGCCAACCTTGAAAATGGCCCTTCAGCTTCTTGCCCCGCTTGGTCTACTGTCCACAAATTTCAACCAGCTCTGCTACACATGTCCTTATGTACATCTGTCTGAACCACAAAGTTAGTTTAATGCTACTATTGATGACACCACTTGAGAAGGACTGCAACTTGGTAGCTAAGGCCACGCGATTACGATTTTATTCTATAAATTAAAGAAGAATCTTGGTTGGTCAAAATATGGAGGTGATCACTTAGGAAGTAATACGTATGAGAGGTAGAAAATGGAAGGATACGTGTCTTTGATCACCCTATACTTTAATGAGAAAAATATGAGCTGACTAAGGTATGTTGGGCAGGATAAATGAGAAGAACCCATCACTAGTCAGAATACAATAGGACTGTTACTCCTTTGGCCTCCTCAGTTCACATTCCAGTATAAGTCCATTGGTCAGTGGTGTGAGAAACGTAAACCATCCAACATTCTTGATTTTTAGTGCAGAAGGTAGTGTGGTCAGTACCTGATCTCAATGAGCCTCCATTCTAATTTCCTATCAGCAAATGGAGAAAATCCTTGGTAAAGGTATATAATTTCCCCTCAGCATGAAGTACAAAGGTTAGAATACGAATACATGTTATCTCGTATAACATGTTGGCAAGGGAGGGGTGTGTTAATCGCTAATGCTAGGGACCCACCAACCCACCCCAGAAATATATTTACTTTTACAGCAAAAGATCAGAAATCACGCTGACGTTTACCATACATCCCAAATGAAGCGCCACTGCAATAGGCTGAAATGTTTAAAATGTTGCATCACTTCCAGAATTCAATAAGGACTCCTTTGCAGTAGGACAATGGTCTGACACAAAACATCCTTTTGAGCAGCTTTATTCTATGCACATTTGACATTTTGACATTAACCAGGAGGTGCATAGATCAATAATTAATATAGGCCTACAGAACTTGGAGTGTTCAGGCACAGATGGTGATAGTGACGAAGTAAGGTATGCAAATGGAAAGAAGAGAACAATGCCATGCGCAGCGTGCTCTACTGGACTTAGCTGAGTGGAAATACCTTTGTCAAAATCCATATATAGAAAATTAGAGTTAATTGTTTACTTCAGAAATAACTTACAGTAAGAAAACAATTTTCATATGCAGAATACATAGAAGAAACCATTGAATGTAAAGCTCTTGTAAGCTCAACTGATGAGTGGTAAAAAACCACTACCAGATAATCAATATACTAGAAGTAAGAGAAAATGAAGGATGCGCAATGCCTCTACCGTTACATCATGACCGATAACATCAATACTGACATCTCTCCTTCACAGAAAGGATGGCAGTCATACACTACGGAAGAGATGAGCAGCAACACATGATGATACGGTACATCAACAAATATTACTATGAAGCAAACATGAAACCAGCTACATCAGTTCTCTCACCAAACATAAATACCTACCTCTGAAAATTACTTCAACTCATCCAAGACATTGAAAACAAGCATTTCCCTCCAAAATTTAAAACAAGTCTAAAAACCATTGAAGTTGACACAGTTTGAGGAATCAAATTCCAATAGACGAGGAAGCACAATGATAAAATTTACTATAACAAGACTACTGATATGAATAGTGCTCCATGGTAAATACTGTATGAAAGTTATGTACATAAGCCTGTCTTATTATACCGTAATTCATATATTTAAAAAAAATAACACTGAATACAAGATATAAGTTTTAATTTCGTCATACATCCTTCACCAATAAGGGCGATTTCTAATGCACTATATACACAAAAACACGGCAAGAGACAAGGAAGATGGAAAGAACCTAAACTATAATAAATGGGTATGGCAACAGTATCATTATCAAGTGCACTGAAACTATATAAATTATTCTACCTTGTCTGTATGACCGATGATCATCCAAAAATACCTAACCTAACACACCTAATGGACTTGCTGGGGAAAGGAAGTGATGAGACTTCTTATCAAAAATTGTAATTAATGATAACAATCCACTTTAGAAATATCCCTGTATAACTGGGGAACGTATAAACTGCAAGTAATGTCACGATATCAACCTAAAATTCGTAAGTCACCTATTATAAGGCGCCACATAGGCTTACGCCATTCAGCTCCCGCCTGAATTGAACAATAGGATACGAAAAACCACTGAGTTTTTGCTTCAAAATTGAATATCGATTACACAGAGCTCTATTTAAGGACATACAAGTTAGAACATCGGATACACCACAGCAAAAATTACCAAATTACACGAAGAGTTGTGAACCTCAGTTCCCTCCATACGTGGAACGCGCGCGAAAATGATGCATCCCTGTACACCCCGACGGCGTTGTTTATATTCAATTTTATCTTTTATAGGCATTATGTGTGTATACGCTTCTTACACAATAGTAATTTCACATAAAACTACCTTGAAATAGAGAAATAATCCCAAGAACAACAGTATTACACAGTAAACAACACGCAACTTCCAAATACACTGTGCCGGCGAATAAGAAAAAAATGCAATCCCATCGAGGTTCAAAATTGCACTTTACACATAATTTACTTTTAAAACTGAATCTTCGGCAATTAAAAATCACATAATTCAACCCAATAAGCTCGTAGTTTAGGTTATAACACGTACATACCGCTCAGCTTTCTCCCAAGATTGAATAGTACATTTTGTTACAGTCTATATTTTCTTGGAGTTCAGCAAACATTGCTCTTAACCACACAGAACCAATATTAAATTTCATAGACCCTTCATTAATTCACTAATTCATTGGAAAAGTCTTATCAACAAAACAAGCCGAAGAGTCGTTATTACCACCGCAGTCCTTACTTTGAAAGTTTGCCAGACTAAGGCAAGAAGTGAGTGGAGGGGAATCAGTACAGGCGAGGAGTGCAGCGGGAGAGAGGGGTATTTTGGGAATTAAAGCTTCCTATTGGTGGATATATGGCGCACAAAAGCCGATTGAAACGTTCACAGCTGGCGCTCAGCTGATCGCCGGTATTGCTTGAAACTCACGCGGGAATGAGTTCTACTGGAGATCTGTAAAGCGGGATCCTCGATTCGAAACCCATAAACTGCAGTGATAGTTTTCGTTTCTAATTGATAATTCCTCACTCGGTTATTTTCACTGTCACTCAGTATTGTCAGTTTCTCGACTGTAAGTCTTGCCAACTAACAGTTTCTAACAAATATGAACCGATATGTAGGCCTGATTAACTCAGAAATTGGAGTTGTTGGTATATTTGCAAAAATAAATATATAAGTGCTATTGTAATTTGATAGAGGCTGTAAATCAATAAATTAAGTAAGCGTATAAATTATAGATCCATGGTTTCTTTACCCCCTTGCCAGACGAACATTCTTTAATTTTCAGGCAATGGTGGCATCTTGAAAAAAAGCTTTAGTTCTTTGGTTTTACGTAGGAGATTCCTACAAACCATCCTACTCGTAAGTTGGTTTTGGCGGCCGCGGGAACCACCCAGCCACGACGCGTGGGGTGAACCATCTCCCCGGAATTCCGCTCCTTGCTTGCTCGTGCCGAACACGGCAGCACACAACCTTGAACCCGCCTGTCTGCCCGTATGGAGTACCCGTTCAAAAGAATCGCGTTCAGTAAAAACCTGTTCATATTTTTGCTGACTTCTGAATTTTAATAATATACAACACCGGAACCGAACAGGGTTTAAAAGAAGTTGTTGTCTTTTTTTTCTTCATGAAGGCTAATCCAAAAATCGCAATTTCTCAAATACCGTATTGCTTTTGAAAGGTACTTAGTATTTGATTTAATGTTAAAAGTGAGCTGTGACTGAATGTAACTCCTAATGATTGTGTATAAAAGCAGAATGGAAATAGGTTGATGGCTTCTTTAGATGCTATGACTTACAGCGTTACCCCTTTAAAGTTCACATAATAACTTGGGCCTATGTCGTATGTTGGGTATTCAGCCCGAAGGCTGGTTTTATCCTCCACAGCTCCGCCAACAGCTGTCATAAATAGCCGAGGCGTACTAGGGAAATGAGGAGTGAGGTAGTTTCCCGTTGCTTTCCTCACCGAGCCAGAAAATGCTATTGCATCAGTCTTCCAAGCCCACTGAAATGGATACACCAACCGATCCTATGAGCGATATTTTTACTCCATTCATGACAGGGACTGGCTGCATAAAGAATGGTATTACTAGCATCGCTCATACCTCAGTCACTTTCATATTGTTAAAGCCAAGGATGAGACTGAGCCGGTCAATGAAAGAAACAAATTTATTCTAGCCCATACCAGAAGACATAGTACACTGTAAACACTACATCTCGCCAGCAAAGGCATCATCACGTGATAATATTTCCAAATTTATTAAGTGGGAGGGGGGGGGGGGGTTTGAGGAGATCAACTTCATGAAAAAACTCTTATTTGATAGAAATAAATCAAAACCAAAATTTATAAACGTCAATTGTTTGGATAACGGCAAGAAATTGAAATGAAAGTCATAAAATGGTGAAAGTAATTATAAATGTCTCAAAATGATTAACACCAGACCGAGCGAGTTCGCCGTGCGGTTAGGATGGCGCAACTATGATCTTGCATTCGGGAGATAGTGGGTTCGAACCCCACTGTCGGCAGCCTTGAAGATGGTTTTTCATTTTCACACCAGGCAAATCAATCAATCAATCAATCAATCAATCAATCAATCAATCAATCAATCAATCAATACTGATCTGCATTTAGGGCAGTCGCCCAGGTGGCAGATTCCCTATCTGTTGCTTTCCTAGCCTTTTCCTAAATGATTTCAAAGAAATTGGAAATTTATTGAACATCTCCCTTGGTAAGTTATTCCAATCCCTAACTCCCCTTCCTATAAATGAATATTTGGCCCAGTTTGTCCTCTTGAATTCCAACTTTATCTTCATATTGTGATCTTTCCTACTTTTATAAACGCCATTCAAACTTATTCGTCTACTAATGTCATTCCACGCCATCTCTCCGCTGACAGCTCGGAACATACCACTTAGTCGAGCAGCTCTTCTTCTTTCTCTCAATTCTTCCGAACCCAAATATAAATGCTGGGGCTGTATCTTAATTAAGGCCTCGGCCGCTTCCTTCCCACTCCTAGCCCTTTCTTAAACCATCGCCGCATAATACCTGTCTGTGTCGGTGCGATATAAAGCAAACACCAAGGAGAAAACGACAAATATTAGATTCGTATTCTTCTCTAACTTTTCTCACTCACTGGTGGCCGTGTCACACATGTGGACTTGGCCCAGTTTTACGACCGGATGTCTTCCACCCACACCCCCCGTTGGGATCGGGGTCTGCCACTGCTTTCACATACTGTACTTGTGCCAGCCTACTTCCTATCCGACCTTCCGAGATCAACTCTTCCGACCCCGACGGTATTAAATTTGCGAAGTCTAGCGTCCCGCCCTTCGTTACCCTTCACTTCTTTTCACGGATATCATTATTCTTGAGAGGATCGGACCTCTTCTATAATTTTTCCTTCTTAGAATTGTTGAGATGATTGCCTAGTTATACTTCCCATGAAAATAATAATTACCACCACACCCTTTGTGACGCTGTGTGGAAGCATGTATTAATTGTTGCATATTTCTCTGGTGGTTGGTAATGTAGTATGTTGTGTGTGAATGAACACCAGTCCCGTCCAACTAATCTATGTTGGCACCCTCTGAACTGAAGGTTGTTACGTTGAACATTCATCCAAGGGGACGGACACATAAATTAGATGATATCTACTGTAATCTTGCGTTAAAGAGTGAAATAACAAATGTCATGCGTTATCAGTAACATATTATAATCAATTTCCCTGGCTCTGATTGCCTGACAATCGAAACATTTAAGAATCGGTTGCCTAGTTGTAAGTCCCCTTAAAATAATGACCACCACAATCACCGACAACCCCCCCCCCCCTCGCTCTTACTACTAGATTACAGTATATATAATCTGAAGTTTGTAATTATCTTCCAAGGGGCTTATTATTTTGTATCATTTTTTGTTTATTTTATTTTTTTCGTCTTATTTATCGAAACAGTTGGTGTTATCCATTTTATACCTAACGAGTGTTCATTTTTACATTGTTGACCTACTGAAGAACCCAAGTTATTATATTCTCCCCTGATTGACGAACAGGAAACAGGCAACAATCACTTCTAGCTGATGGCAAAATAAGGCGGTCAAAACTTTTAAGATGATGATGATGATGACTCTTGATTAAATGGGCCTAACATCTAGGTAATCGGCCCCTAATGGTACGAAAAGAGACGATATGTAAGGACAATTAAAAATCCATAATTCTCCACTGACCAGAATTCAAAGCGTGAGGACGAAGAATGAATGGATGGATATGAAGTTAAAACAATCAGTGGATCCGACCCGCACTGCCCCACATTCCCAGAAACTAGCGTTAAACATTAGCATTACTGACCAAGGGACTGCTTTTAAAGCTCAATACTGAATCGATGATGCTTGTAGTCTAAACGGGTCCAAAATCCAGGTCATCGGCCCCTCATAATGGTACTTATCGCTGTAATGTTGCGGTACTAATTAAAAGTAGCGGAGACTCGCGGTATTCCACACATTATGATACTATTCACAGGTAGTGTAATGCACACATGTAACCCAGACCTATGGTGTTCGCTATTTACAGGCAACACAAACCTATGGTGTTCTTCACATGAGTGGACTAACCACAGGGACTCGCACTATCCCGTGGTGTTCCTCACATAGTGGGTGTATTCTTCATCTGTGTCCCCCACCCATAAGTGGTTGTGTGGTTGGTCCGCGAGATGTATTTTATTTCCCTCAAGTCCGCCGGCAAGTCGGTTAGGACCTCCTATCCGCCACCTGGGACGCGCCACGTGAGAGTATCACCTCTCCCCCTGCTTCGCCAGCGTAGTAGGTTCGTGGAAACTTTTAAGAAGCTGATATGACAGGCTGGCCACGCGGTCTAGGGGTAGCGTGCCTGCATCTCACCCGGATGACCAGGTTTTCTTTTTTTTTTTTTTTTCCGGCCATCTCAGGGAATTTTACCAGGACCTGAGGGTTTATTTGAGGTCCACTCAGCCTACATGATTACAATTAAGGAGCTATCTGATGCTGAGATGGCGGCCGCGGTCTAGAAAACCAAGAATTACGGCCGAGAGAATCCGTTGCATTCACCATGCGTCACCTCGTAATCTGCAGACCCTCGGGCTGAGCAGCGGTCGCTTGGTAGGCCAAGGCCAATCGGTATTGTAGCACCATACGATTTGATATGAGAGGCACACCAAATAGGTTCGCTACATTTTGAGTGTCATTCCTCCCCTCTTACTATCCACGACCACGCTACCGCTTCGACCGAGGTTCGTACCCCTGGGACTAAACAATAATGTCTCCAGATATGCTTGAACGCATTGCAGTCACATGTATTCACCAAGCCGCATGATGAAACTTTCAAGGAACAAACTTTACAGTAGATAGTTCCGGCATATCCGCACTATAATAATCCTTTATTGAACCTAGAGGAAGAATCATGTCAGATCTTCATCTTTCATTTTCAATAATCCTTTCACGATTCCTTGTATTTTTTAAATTCCCCTATTTTCGTCGAGATTCTGGTCAGTTGAACTTCTTGGTAACAACTGAACGTTATCATAGCGTCTTGCACAGAAGAGTTCCGTTCTCATTCTAGCGTGGAGAATAGCGCCATGTGAGTTTCACCTCATAACCTGTTATTAAGGTGCTTGTTCCTGTGTGTGTATGTGGTCGGCAGATGCAGAGTGGGTCTCCGCCCAGTAGTGGTCACGGCTGGTCCGTGGTCCGACAGCTCTGCACTCCAACCGGCCAACCGAGCAGAAGAATGTCACGGCTCTGCCGTGGTTCTACGCCTCTGTATTCGGGAGACGGAGAGAGGCTGGTCCCCACCGTCGGTTGTCCTGACAATGACTTTCCTTGCCTTTCCATTCTCCTGCATTGAGGCGAACGCCGCAACAGTTCCTAGCATAGCTTACGGCCGCCAACCCTTTCACGTTCTCCGCACGTCTCCTTCTCCGATACAAATCTCCTGGCCTGTGAGACGGTGTCACCGTCTAGGAGGCCCGCCTCCTCCTTCAGGGGAGGAATGAAAACTTTTAGTATTAGTAGTAGTAGTAGTAGTAATAGTCAGGGCCGGATTAAGGTGTTTGGGGGCCCTGGACTATTTAAAAATGGGGGGCCCCTTCTTCGTAACATCACGTAAGACTAGCATACTGAAGTCGTTATAGAACCACTTCCACTTAAATTGATGAATAGGGAAGTGTTGAAATAGACGGCAATTTTTCTCTATTTGTCATGTTAACATTTCATAATGCCAAAACTTATTTTACATTTGTCTCATCATCACTATCAAATCGACATACAAAACAAAACTTCGTTTTTTGGCACCACTAGGATATTTTCTATCCATTTTACAAGATCATTACAGTTGTAACCTACGAATGGTTCAATAATCAGAGGTGAACTGGAAGTTCTCTTCCTGATGCAAAGATATACTATACCATGCGCATTCCACCGTGCTTCCCCTGTCCCCTCCCACTCACTTCCTAGACCTCTTCCTCCCTTCCCCCTCTGCCCGTACTCGCAAACTGCCAGATTTAAATTTTCGTCAACAATAACCTTTACAATAATTACAGTGCATAAGTAGCGAGGATTCGTGTCTCCGGACGGTAACTGATTCAACTGTGATGAAATACTAACACGGACAGCTGATAAGAAGGAGGGAAGAGTGCGTGTTCGATATTTTGCGAGCGTAAATATTCATGTACATGCACGGAGGTGGAGCAGCAGGCCTTTTTATACAATTTTAGGTTCGGCGAAGGGCCGGGGCCCCTTGGCACGCGGGGCCCGGGGCTGTAGCCCCTTTAGCCCCCCCCCCCTTAATTCGGCCCTGGTAGTAGTAGTAGTGTGTGTATGTGTGCGAGAGAGTACCTAATTAATTGTGTTTAGAATGGAAAGGAAGTGACCATGTCTTGATGAAGATACCGACCCAGCATTTCTTTGCAGTGTCCGGCTCCATGGCTAAATGATTTGGGTTCGATTCTCGGCCGGGTCGGCGATTTTAACCTTCATTGGTTAATTCCAACGATTCCAATAGCTCGGGGACTGGGTGTGTATGCCGTTTCCAGCATCAAAATTCATCATAGACAGGGTCACACCCTCACAGCCGCGCAGGTCGTCTATAGACTATGGTGTCTACTCGAAAGACCTGCACCAGGCCTCTTCGGCGGCCACTCGCCATTATTATTATTATTCCTTTGCAATTGAAATGAAGAACCCCGGAAAATCCTTTCGAGGATAGATGATGGTGGCGTTACAACACATCCGGCTCGCGAGTCTTATTAATACCAAATTCCGAGAAATTTGATCATATTTAAATTATTATTGTAAGTTGTTGGACAGTGTAAAATATTGAGTGTTATAATACAAGGACATGTTTCTCATAGCCAGTGGAACAATTTGAAGCTGTCCCTCATAACTTCCGAATACAATACTGGTCGTGGATATTGTCTTCCATCAATTATTGTTTATTAATTGAAGTTTGTTGTTGTTGTTGTTGTTGTATAAGTGACTTGAAACCTTGTGTTCCTCGTTTGGTGATAATTTTGTAGTTCATTCATTTGTACTTTTTTTACAAAAGAAATAGCCTATAGTACTGGTACCCACTTTCTTGCATCCGCAAATGAGATGCATAAACAAAGCTAGGTCTACTATTTATATTACGCCTGAATGAATGAATGAATATGCCCACCTTATAGTTGCTCTTTTTCTTTTCTAGTTGTTTGAACGTCGCACTAACCATTGAAGGTTTTAGGCGACGTAAAGATAGAAAAGGGCTAGTATTGAGAATGAAGTGGACGTGGCCTTAATTAAAGTACAGCCCCAGCATTTGCCTGGTGTGAAAAAGGGAAACCACGGAAAATTATCTTGACGGTGGGCCGTGTAGTTGTGAATGGCCATATTCTATTCATTAAAATTGAACTATGAAATTAGTGAAACTTAAACTTTACTTAATATCCAATATTGCGTAGGAGATGTAAATGATAAATCCCTCACCGAAATGTAATTGCAAACAGTTCAACTCGGTGAGTGTCATCGAACGGACTAAAGAAATTATCTCGTTCAAAATGAGTACCGCAAATAAAATCCAGAGCCAACCCCATGGTGTACCTAAAGGTAGCCTGTCTGCCTCTTTTTCAGAAATTTCAGGTTCCGTTCCTGATCACCCTAAGGCTTTTCATTCTGGACTGAGGGTTGCAACTGGGTTCACTCAGCCTCCTCAGATCAACTAAGAAGCTGTGATATGGAAGGTAGCGGCCTGTTCTCGAAGGCTACGCAATTGGCTCGAGATGTCATTACGCTGACCAAGAGGAATTCGACCAGCTGCAGGCCGTCTGATTGAGCAGTAATCGTTTTGGCAAGCCAAAGCATTTAAAGCAGGCATCGTCAATCGAGAGCGAAATGCCTTCGGAGCCAGTTTGCTCCCCGCTCTCGAGGAACGAGAGCAGCTTAGCGAGCAAGTAGGGGAAGAAGTAGGGGAAGTGCATGACGTAGTATGTACTGAAGGCCAGTGGCGCAAGTACAGTACGGCCACGGTATGTAACCCGCCTGACTGTTGCTCTCTTGTCACGTGACAAACACCCGTCCCGAGCGGAGCAAGTAACACCGGCTCCCTAGAGCAACTACATGATGACGTCTGATTTAAAGGACTGTATGCTATAGAAGAAATTATTTCTTAATTTTACATATTTTGGATACTACTATCATTTAAGCCCGTCCGGTTGCCATGACAGTTAAGGCTTCAAGTCTATATGGTCTGACGTCGTGGTTAGCCGGTTCGAGTCCCATTCGTCGAAAAAAATCACCATCAGAATATTGGCCGGCAAGTTAGGAGAAGTGGTGTATAAAATTTATAATCATGATATTGTGTGCCAAAAGCCTGGATTCAATTCTAAACCTCTTCGCAGTGCTCATGTAAAGTGAGGGCATATGACGCTGTTGAGGATGATGATGATGATGATGATGATTCGTCTGTCGGATGGGTACGTTAAGCCTTGACCAGACCCTTTCGTGCTATTCGACAGGAGTAGGCTATGTGTCGGCACCAGGTTTCATCCTTTCCCTTCCTACTATCATGTATCACGCAATTCATTTCATCTCACTAATTCCTCTGATGAGCTTGACATCCGACCCCGTAGAGAAACGGAACAAGGGTTGGCCATATACTATAATTATTTATAATTTGAAGTACTGTTCATCGAGCGAGTTTGCTACGCGATGCGGCCTTGTATGGATCTAGAGACAGTGAGTTCGAGACTTACCGTTGAAAGTCCTTGAAAATTATTGTATAGGGAGTTTCAATCCGAACATCTCGGAAAACTTGGATTTGTCAGTGTATCATTAAAATGAATAATAATAATAAGAAGAAGAAGAAGAAGAAGAAGAAGAATGTCCGTCTCTGTGGTGTAGTACAGTAGTTAGTGTGAATAGCTGCCACCCCCAGAGGCCCGGGTTAAATTCTTGGCTCTGCCAGGAAATTTTAAACGTGGTACGAGGATTGGAACGGAGTCCACTCAGCCTCGAGAGGTCAACTGATTAGAGGGAGTTCGATTCCCACCTCAGCCATCCTCGATGTGGTTTTCCGTGGTTTCCCCACCTCTCTTCCAAGAAAATGCCGGGATTGTACTTAACTTACGGCCACGGACGCTTCCTTCTCTCTTCTTCTCTCTTCTAGGACACTACCCGTGAGGCGATAGAGGTGGGATCCCTCTCTGAGTCCGAGGTGAACGTTAAACAGACTAATAAATAAATAAATAAATAAATAAATAAATAAATAAATAAATAAATAATGACAATAATAAATGTATGGTCTCAACTATGCCATGATTAGTACAGTGGCTTAGCTGCGGGCTTTCCACCCGGACGACCGAAGTTCGATCCTGGGTCGGATATTTCACCTGAAAACTGACGTAGAGACAAGAAGGGCATCCGGCCTTAAACCCCGGCCAAAACCGAAATGAGCTTCGGTGGCTCCAGTGACCCCAGGAATAACTAGTATAAGCTGAGGAAAGTTTAGTATGGTCTCAACTACTGTGCGCAGGCATTTTAATATGAAGTCATATAGGCAGCCTGCATGTCAATTTCGACCCGAGTTTTTAATTTAATTTATCGGATAAGTACAACAAGTAAAGCGTCTGTGGCTCAGGTGCCAGCGCGTCGGCCGTTCACCTCTGGGTTCCAAGGTTCAAATCCCGTCAACTCTATGTGAGATTTGTGCTAGATAAAGCGGAGGCGGCGCTGGTTCAGATTTTTCTCCAAGTACTTCTTTCTTCTTTTTTTTCTCTACAAGTTGCTTTACGTCACACCGACAAAGATAGGCCTTATGGCGACGATGGGATAGGAGTGGGAAGGAAGCGGCCGGGGCCTTAATTAATATACAGCCCCAGCATTTGCCTGGTGTGAAAACGGGAAACCACAGAAAACCATCTTCAGGGCTGCCGACAGTGGGATTCGAACCCACTATCTCGCAGATGCGAGCTCACAGCTGCGCGCCCCTAACCGCACGGCCAACTCGCCCGGTAAAAGTATATTTAACAATGCCTAAAGTACGAGTATGGGTATGATAAATAGCACAAGGTGGAGCTTCGATCCGAAACTGATATTTAAATTTAGTTATTTCTTTAATAACAGTTTTATTATCCATGACAAATGATTAAAGAGCTTCAGACTGTTTTTTTTTTTTTTTCTGTCTTAATAAATTTGTTTGTAAAGAATTGGTAAGGGCAATAAATAATTTTGAAATGAAGTACAAGGAACTGCGTTTTGTTATTTTGGTTGCGTAATATTTTACATTCAGTGAAAAGACGCATTTTGCTCTGGCGTATGCCAAGATATAGGCTAGATGGATTTACTTATTACTAGCCGATGTACCCGTGTTTCGCTACGGTTTTCTACATTGTATACAGAATTCTAGATTAGGTAGTGCACACGTTGTAAGATTGTATTAAATTGCATAGCACTTAACGTTACCCCAGAAACGTATAGTGAAGGTCACTATACACCTTTAATCATGTGAAGACTGGATTAGGGAATATTCAATGTAAAGGCAGGCCCTTTTGCTTATTACCAGTCACAATCAAGTTATGGAGTTTTCATTATAATGACAGACACTCACTTTCCACCTGCCATTTTACGTCCTCAGAAAGACTTCTTAGTGGTTTTCCTAACTAAAATCAACATAGATCACTACAATGACGTCAGTTTTTTGCCATTTGCTTTACGTCGCACCGACACAGATAGGTCTTATGGCGGCGATAATGACTTCAGTAGGAATGTCGCGATTAAAAGCAATGGTATCATATGAAATGCTTGCTCAAATAAAAAAAAACACGTATTTTTCTCACTTTTAACGAACAGTCCAAAGTTCTAGAGCTGGAATGACCAGGCCGCAAACAGCCGTGAAACACTCCTCTGCCATGTTTCCGTTAAGTGTGAACACTGCTCATTCCAATCAGCGCCTCAGAGTAGAGATCGAATTGCTGGAATACTATGATAATCCAGTGCGTTACGTACCAGCAGTATCAGAAAATTTATGAACCAGAGACTTGGGATGCTAAAGAAGAATGTTATCTAACTCCCCAGCTACTTCCCGCCTGGCTGTTATACTCGGTGCGCAGCAATAATCCCATTTATCGGAGATGAATGGCAGCAGAAGACACAAAGCACATCACAACAAACAATGGTCAATATAATATTATTGTTGATCAATTTCATGAGCTTTCGATATTGTGAGGGGCTGCCTGACCGAGGCGGTAAAGGCGTGCTCGGTTCGCCCGGAAGGACGTGGGTTCGAATCCCCGTCAGAAAGTCGTAACAATTTAAGAAACAAGATATCCACTTCCGGAGGTGCGTATGGCCCTGAGGTTCACTCAGCCTAAACCAAAAATGAGTACCAGGTTAATTCCTGGGGGCAAAGGCGGCCGGGCGTAGAGCTAACCACTCTACCCCATCACGTGCCGAGGTTAACAATGGTGGAAGCCTTTACCTTCCACTCCTCCAAGGGCCTTCATGGCCTGTACGGAGGCGACTTTACTTTGTTTTTCTTTGCTTTCGATACTGTAGGCCATCACATTTAGTTTTCTTCCGACTTTGAAATACCACTCTTAACATAGTCGGTATATAAGTGATCGGAAATTGTATTCTCTATAACTTTTGTTAAATAGTACTTTTCGATAGGACCAATAACAGGAATTTAAAGCTTACATTTTAGGCGCCTTTCCCTAAACTACCATTTCATCCAGAGTGAATAAAATTATGTATAGCCTAGACTGTAGTTCCTTATTCCCTGACACTGCATACCGATTTTCATTACATTCCATTCACCCATTTTCTCGTGGCTCGGCGTTGATATGGACTTGAGAACACAAATACAAATTCATGAATATCTCTATTATCATAGCCGGTACGGTAGAAATGTATATTACATAAATGATTGGAAATTTAATTCTATATAACTATGTAGTATTTATCAATAGGACCACTAATAACATAAATGTTTGAGAATTACATTTTAGACCTTCCCCCAAAACTACCACTTCACTCAGTGTGAATAAAATTATTTATAGCCTAGATTGTAGCGGCTCATTCCCCGACTTTACATACCGTTTTTCATTAAATTCTCTTCACCCATTTTCTCGTAATGCGCGTACAGACAGACAGACAGACAGACAGACAGACAGATGGACACGGCCGATACAGAAATACCATTCTTTTTAAATTCTGAGCAATGTACATACAAAACTCTTATTATATATGTATGAATATATGTAGATTATTCTTGCTTAGAAAAATGAGGTTTTACCGGGCGAGTTGGCCGTGCGTGTAGAGGCGCGCGGCTGTGAGCTTGCATCCGGGAGATCGTGGGTTCGAGCCCCACTGTCGGCAGCCCTGAAGATGGTTTTCCGTGGTTTCCCATTTTCACACCAGGCAAATGCTGGGGCTGTACCTTAATTAAGGCCACGGCCGCTTCCTTCCAACTCCTAGGCCTTTCCCATCCCATCGTCGCCATAAGACCTATCTGTGTCGGTGCGACGTAAAGCAAATAGCAAAAAAAAAAAAAAAAAAATGAGGTTGCCGTAAGAACAAAAAGTAACTTTTAACAATTGGCTCTACGTCGCACCGACACAGATGGGTATAGCGGTAACGATGGGTTAGGAAAGGGCTAGGAGTTGGAAAGAAGCGGCCGTGGCTTTAATTAAGGTACAACCTTGGCATTTGCCTGGTATGAAAATGGGAAACCACGGAAAACCATATTCAAGGCTGTCGACAGTGAGATTCGAACCCACTATCTCCCGAATGCAAGCTCACAGCTTCGTGCTCCTGACCGCAAATATATGCAAAGTTATTTTCTCGGTCAATTGCGATTATATTTATTCTCCGGTTGTTCCCACCGTCAGCAACACGTGGCACCTCTTACAACCGTGGTTATGGAATTCATACCAGACTTCTTTGTTGTAAGGTCAGCCGCTATGATTGACAAGGTCACGTATCCGCATTCGCCCATTGTTGATCATGCTGTCTATCTTTGTGTCTTAAGGAGCACAATCCCTTTGTTATTAAGTTATCGGTTATAATTTCATCATTTATGACTTTATTAGAATATATATTATTTGCCTTACGTTGCACCGACACAGATACGTCTTATGGCGACGATGGGACAGGAAAGGCCTAGGAATGGTGAGGAAGCAGGCGTGGTCTTAATTAAGGTACAGCCCCAGCATTTTCCTGGTCTGAAAATGGAAAACCACAGAAAACCATCTTCAGGGCTGCTGACAGTGGGGTTCTAACCCACTATTTCCCGGATACAAGCTCACAGCTGCGCGCCCCTAACCGCACGGCCAATTCACCCGGTGAATAATAAATAAATAAGACCCCTTTCTCGACAGTTTAGCTAAGCGTTGTCATTCATGAGTATTGCCTCCGGGCAAGACAAGTTCGGCTCGCCACGTGCAGGTCTTTTGAATTGACTCGCGTAGGCGACCTGCGCGTCGCGATGAAGATAAAATGATGATGATGAAGACGACACATACACCCAGTGCCAGCGAAATTAACCAATTATAGTTAAAATCCCCGACCCTGCCGAGAATCGAACCCGGGACCCCTGTGACCAAAAGCCATGGAGCCAGACAGTGCATCCATACTATTACATATTTTATATTACATATTATTTTAATTTATTTACTACATTTTTGTGTACATATTTCACACGTTGATGTTACATACATATCCGGGTCCTATTTATAAGTAGATTATATACCCCTTTCCCATCCCATTATATTATTTTGTGCCAGTTGTGACGACGATAAAAAATATATAGGCCTACCCGTTAATCCATCGACACATGCACGCCCTGCGAGTGGTGAACGTGTGACGTCTGCTGATGGAGACGAGTATATATGAAGACAAAAACCTATACCAGTGTGCAAGCTATAAATTAACGAAACTAATCATCAGTTAGATTCTTCTTATTAATTTTGGTTTAGTTTCTCACTTCCTTCAAGTTCTCCCTGTAATTTCCTTTACGGCACTGAAACTATAAAAAATAAACTACTTAATTACCACTACTGTGCCAGTATTTTATTTAAAATACTTAACTATCGTCTGAGAACTACATCGTATGAGCTGCTCATCACACTATGTACTCGTAATAATACAGCTAACTGAATTCACTGCTCGATTACTCACCGACTGAGCAATATTTTATTCCACACCCTGAAGAGGTAGGACTGGTCATACTTGATTATATGACGTAAATTTCTGTGGCCGGGAGAAAAAACGAGAGGATTCACATAGCATACATCTCTGCACGTGATATCATGTCCACCAACTTAACAAAAAGAACACACGGTAAAGAGTGTGTCTTCTACAATGAAAAGTATTAATTTTTTATTTGATTACCTTCTGGTATGGGCTAGAATAAATTTGTTACTTTCATTGACCTGTCTCAGTCTCATCCATGGCTTTCACAACACAAAAGTGACCGAGGTATGAACGATGCCAGTAATACCATTCCTTATGCAGCTAGTCCCTGTTATGAATGGCGTAAAAATATCACTCATAGGGTCGGTTGGTGCATGCATTTCAGTGAGCTTGGAAGACTGATATGTAATAGCAACTTCTGGCTCGGTGAATAAAGCAACGGGAAACTACCTCAGTCCTCATTTCCCTAGTATACCTCTTAAGTGACGCCTGGGTTATCTGTTGGCGGAACTGTGGAGGATCAAACCAGCCTTCGGGATGAATACCCACCATACACATACTTTTCTCAGTATTTTTCAAAAGATTCTTATGTTTTGGAGAGAATTCAGATATCTGTTCCAAAGTTCCTTTTGATAACAAAATGAGGCAAACGACTCTATATGTTCCTATGGTTGACAAGGGTTAACTATAATAGGGATCGCTGATCTTCAGTTTTTCCCAGGACAGTCCCGTTCTTAGGAATTTTGTCCCTGAGTCCCAACAAAGACTAATCGGGACACAAAAAGTGGGGCGGAAAATGTCCTGTTGATACACTTTCCAAGGCCCTAGGTAGGCCCTATGTAATGTAGAGTGTACGCAACTGCAAGCATCCGAGCGACGAGTTCTTCCTCGGATTCAATTGGAGTCTCGTACTCTCTCTCTGCTCTAAATGTACTGTCAGAGCCCAAGAATTGTATTCTTACGTCATGGCATGTTTTTTATTTTATTAATTTGCTTTACATCGCACCGACACAGATAGATCTTATGGCGACGATGGGATAGGAAAAGACAAGGAGTAGGAATGAATCAGTCGTGGCCTTAATTGAGGTGCAGCCCCAGCATTTGCCTCGTGTGAAAATGGAAAACCACGGAAAACCACCTTCAGGGCTACGGACAGTGGAGTTGAACCGACTACCCCCTGAATGCAAGCTGACAACTATGTGACGCAAACCGCGTAGCTACTCGCTCGGTCTCAGAGCATCCAGTTTGGTACACCCTGTAGATGGTAGGCTTAAGCATACCATTATCACATATCTCAACTATAAGATGGTTTATTTTCAGCTTACGTTAATCATCTTAGTGCTAGACCAAGTTAGGAAGGCTTTACACGTAGCAATTATAAATGAGGTAATTTTTTTCCGAAAAAATTGGGACTAATTTTTGTGACCTCAAAGTGGATAATCGCGATTAATCGAGACGTTCGGTCACCCTAGATATATGGTTGAAAAGGTATACGCAGCTTGAAAATAACTGCACTACCTCGTGGAATACGAAGGAGTGTTATTATTATTATTATTATTATTATTATTATTATTATTATTATTATTATTATTATTATTATTATTATTATTATTATTATTATTATTATTATTATTATTATTATTATTATTATTATTATTATTACGGGGTTACCCGTGGAGCAGAAAGAGGTTAAAGAAGGTGCCGGGGTGAATGGGTCTAACTACAATGTCAAGAATTGGATTAAAACTTTAACACCGAGCTCGATAGCTGCAGTCGCTTAAGTGCGGCCAGTATCCAGTATTCGGGAGATAGTAGGTTCGAACCCCACTATCGGCAGCCCTGAAAATGGTTTTCCGTGGTTTCCCATTTTCACACCAGGAAAATGCTGGGGCTGTACCTTAATTAAGGCCACGGCCGCTTCCTTCCCACTCCTAGCCATTCCCTGTCCCATCGTCGCCATAAGACCTATCTGTGTCGGTGCGATGTAAAGCAACTAGCAAAAAATAAAAGAACTTCAACAAAGGTTATATTTCTTTTACGACTTCAAACTTAACAATTTTCATAACAATGAAAGAACAGGTACAATGACAAATTTTAAACAAGACAAGGAAAATCCAAAATTTAGTGATTTTTAACAAATCCTGGGCTTCACGCCCCTCGCCTTACAATTCCTGAGCTCCTAGCTCAAATTTACAAATTTAATCAAGGGCAGAAATACCCTAATTCATGGAGCACTTGCTCCCAAAGTCATTCTAGCCTTCCAGAGGCATTCTTTACAATTACAAAATTTGGAAGAGAGCTAACAGGCTCTCAATTTCTTAATGCCTACTCAAGGCAACATTACATTAATCTCGGGTCACTGAAACCACCAATTACAAATGGAACTTACTATTACAGGGGTATTAAATACCCAACCTACTGGGCCTTCGTGGGATAAGAATAACAGGTTAAATTAATGGCCCGAACACAAACTGAATGGAGGCGTATACTTGCGCTCTTAATATGAACACTTAAAAACCTAAAAGGCACTAGGCCGATGGAACAGGGGCTATTCCCAAACTTCTGAGGTGACTCGTATGGAAATTACTTTAACGCATTACAGAAGGGAAAACAGTTTCAAAACGTAGTCACCTCAAACCAAGATGAAGGGGAGCTCGAGAGGGTACATCACTCTCTATCCCCGATTTACAGTTAAAGATATTATGAAACTTTTTACATTAGCCGGAAGAAGGTTTACATTTTAGAACAATTTGTTACAAAACTAAAGAGTCGGAACTTCCCCTCGGGTTAAACTGCGGAGGAAGCAAGAAAGAAAGAAGTTATGTGGCCATTACCTTGTAGATGTTCTGTTGACCGACGAAAGAGGCCGCCCGCTTCCTGCTTGGACAAACACATTCAGTAAGATGACGATCAATTGGCCAAGAAACGAGAAAATCCGCAGTTTATAAACCCTCAGGAAAGGTTTGAGATCATTCAAGACTAAATTATCCACAACCTCTCAATGTTATTGGATGATTTCAAAAGAAGCCTGTGATAGGTGGAAAATTAATTACAGAAATTAGGGATTGGCTAGATTCAAAACTGGCGGAAATAAAAAGGAATTATTGCCAACCCAAAAATAAATGAACATCATTCAGTTACAAAAACCTAGAAATACAAAACTTCTTTTAATTATAACTTCTTACACCTCGCACCAGGGTGCATGATCATAGTTTTTAGTGGTGTCCTCTGTGGAAAAATGTCCAAACTTCTTGATGGATGTCAAACAAAACAAGTAGAAATTCACTCAGGTTAGGAAACTGCACAATAATAAAATTACTCAATATTTCTGTGGTGACATCTTCTGAGTAAAGTTCTAAGTTGGTGTAGTTTCAGTTTCACTGTTTTACCAATAGGGGAGTTCATTTCGGCGCTGAATTTGAATGCGCGGCTTTGGGGTGTACCTCCCGGTACAATTATTATTATTATTATTATTATTATTATTATTATTATTATTATTATTATTATTATTATTATTATTATTATTATTATTATTATTATTGTACCGGGCGGTACACCTCCACGCCGCTAATTTAAAATGTGCGCCAGTTGAAACTCCTCTGCTGGAGGAAGTCTGAACTTTATTCACGGTATTAATTTTCAAGTTTCTCAGAAGATGTCACTACGTGGAAAGTTTGGAGTTTTTGAACTGTGCCACTTTTGATGTATTTTTGTTTTACCGGTAGTAAGAAGTGTGAACTTTCTCTTCTAGAGGACACTACTGAAAAACTACAATGGTGCACCCTAGTGCGATGTGAAAGAACTGGTTTTTTTTTTTTTTGGAGAAATTTTTATTTCAAAAGTTTGTTTCTTGTTAAATTTCTTTCTGTTATTGTTTAAGTTGGCTGTATACCCCTCTCTTTCCCCTTGTTTTGTATTTAGCTAATCCCGAATTTCTTTAATTAATTTCTGACCAATCTGATGTATTTTCCCCCAACTTGAATATGCTGCTTATCCCTAACCAATAAAGTGATTGTGGGCGGGTGTTTTCTCCCCTAAAACGCCTCGAACTTTCCGCGAGAGTATATAAACTGCTGATTTTTGGGTCTCTGTGCCACTTCTGTTCCATCTTTCAGTGTGTAAAGTACATAGCAGGGGGCGGGAAGCGCCTCTTTCTTCGGCAGCGGTCAACAACAAGGTAATGGCCGATTAATAACTTCTTTCTTTGCTAGCTCAGCAGTTTAACTCTCGGGGCGGGTCCGAAGTTTTTCCGTAATGTAACCTTCCTTAAAATGTAAAGAAACTTAGTATCTATTCTTTTTAAACTGCATATCGGGATAGAGAGTGCTTAACCCTCTCGAGCTCCCACTCATATTGCTTTGAGGTGAACTTATTTCTCACAACCGATTCTTCCTTAATGTAATGTAAATTGTTCTTTTCTAAAGTCACCTCTGTAGTATGGGATTAGCCCTTGCATCAGTGGCCTAGAGCCAAATTAGGTTTTGAAACAAATACATTAGGAGTGCAGATCGCCTCCTCTCAAATTGTTATTTTAGAGGTCATGTAATTACCCCTTTTCATTTAATAGACCTCAGTAGGTTGGGTATGTTACCCCTGTGTCTATGTCCTGAGAGGACAACTTGAAGGTGGAGTTTGGTGTGGCCTTTGAGAGGCTTAAAGTTTGAGAGCGTGTGGCTCTTTCTTGAAAATTAAGTGTTGTATGCCTCGAGGAGGCCTTTCTGTGTAATTTGGGGCAAGTGCTCTTGAACATGAATGGGGGTTTCTGCCCCTCTGGTAAAACTTATTTTGGAGTAAAGTTGGGCTAATTGCCCTAGAAATGTGAAGTCGGGGCGCGAAGCCCAAATCCAGTAAATATTGTAACTACATTTTGTTGACTTGCTACTCTGTACCTGCCGTACTTGTTATTTCTTAATTTTGAAAAGAAAATATAACCTTGTTAAATTTTTAAATTAATTTTACTTTCGTAGCTTGAGACCTGTTCACCACCCCGCACCTTCTTTCACCTCTAACTACCACGGAAATCTCCGTAACAATTATTATTATTATTATTATTATTATTATTATTATTATTATTATTATTATTATTATTATTATTATTATTATTATTATTGTTGTTGTTGTTGTTGTATATAAACATCATTGTTTGCCTGCTGCCATTTCTTGATGGATACAGTACTTTTGTATCCATCTCTTGGCACAGGCCAGAGCAAAGTGGTTTTTTTTTTTCCTAGTTGCTTTACGTCGCACCGACACGGATAGGTCTTATGGCGACGATGGGACAGGAAAGGGCTAGGAGTGGGAAGGAAGCGGCCGTGGCCTTAATTAAGGTACAGCCCCAGCATTTGCCTGGTGTGAAAATGGGAAACCACGGAAAACCATCTTCAAGGCTGCCGACAGTGGGGTTCGAACCTACTATCTCCCGAATACTGGATACTGGCCGCACTTAAGCGACTGCAGCTATCGAGCTCGGTAGAGCAAAGTGTAGCATTCACCGAAGTCCCAGTCTCACCCATGGCTGTGACAATATGGAAGCTGCTGCGGTATAGGTGGTGCTGAGTAATGACATTCGGAGCACAACTAGTGCATCTGAGTATTATGAAAGTTGTTCCTCATAGGGTCAGTCGTGCTGCAATAGCACTTTCTGACCCAGTGAGGAAAGCAATGGCAAACTACCTCACTCCTCGCCTTGCCTAGTACGCCTCATTTTGGTGCTGCCATTGGTTTTTGCGGTTTCCTTATAACTGCATAACTTTTGGTGGTGTTATTTGAGGATCCAACCAGCCTCTGGGCTAATGACCTAACAGACAGACAAACATCATTGTATGCGCTAAATATAATATGGAGTGATACACCTACAACAAGCTAAAGAAAAAACTCGGAGGAAAATATATAGGTTGGAAAGACGTATGTAAACTAGGATCTGAACTGAAACTTTACACTCTCGATGAGTGGAAATGGAAGAAATCAGGAGAACAGAAATGAAATGGAAATGGCGTATGGCTTTTAGTGCCGGGAGTGTCCGAGGACAAGTTCGGATCGCCAGATGCAGGTCTTTTGATTTGAATCCCGTAGGCGACCTGCGTGTCGTGATGAGGATGAAATGATGATGAAGAGGAAACATACACCAAGGCCCCGTGTCAGCGAAATTAACCAATTATGGTTAAAATTCCCGACCCCGCCGGGACTCCTGTGGCCAAAGGCCAACACGCTAACCATTTAGCCATGGAGCCGGACAGGAGAACAGAAAAACTATATAACAGTATCTTAGGAATGTGGAAAAGTAAGTTGAAAATAGATGCACGAGCAGGTGCCCTAGACAGCAGGACTTAGTTTAATTATTTAAGAACATTCTGATATATTCATAGGATATAGGTAAAATATTTTAATTACTTTTTGCATACCCCTTTTAGTTGGAATATCTTCGGTAATTTTTATCATCTCAGCCTACACCAAAAATGAGAACCAGGTTAATTCCTGGGGGCAAAGACGGCCGGGCGTAGAGCTAACCACTCTACCCAATCCCGTCCCGCGGTTAACAATGGTGGAAGCCTTTACCTTCCACTCCTCCAAGGGCCTTCATGGCCTGTACGGAGGTGTCTTTGTCTTTTGTTTATTTTTTATCATAGAAAACTAACCATATGTAATAGCAATGATTACAAATGGTGATAGTACGTCATTGGGAGAGAAGAGTATTCTTCACTATTATTTCTAGAATTTTCTCGCATATTTAGGTCGGAAAGACATGTGATTTTGGGCCAGTTTTACGGCCGGATTCCTCTCCTGTCGCCAACGCCATATGGTGGGATGTATTCGTTATTACGTGTTTCTGTGATTTTTGGTAGTGCGGTGATGTGTACGTAGATAAAGAGACCACATAAAAACACAAACAGAGAGTCTTTGAGTCAGAGGAATTAACCACATGGAGTTAAAAATTCTGGCCCGGTCGGGAATCGAACCCGCGGCCCTCTGAACGGAAGGCTATTACGCTGACCATTCAGACTTTCTTGACGTCCTGTGTGTGGGGTTGATGGAATACATCTGCAGTATTCCCTGCCTGTCGTAAGAGGCGACTAAAATAGGGACAGGGGGCTCTGAGCTTGGATACCATGGTTCCCCTGGCCGAGTCTGTCATTGCTTCCACTTGTGAGGACGTACCCTAAGGGTGCAACCTTACCCTTTCTCCCCTGTAATATTAAAGTATTGATTTATAGTAACTTTTCTTGCTGTTGGGTCTTTTTCAGTGTCGGTAACCATACAGTTTAGGGACCCTACTTGCCGATACGACGTCTTACATTTACCGTTAATCTGGCACGTTGGCAACGTTCAATCACTGTTCTAGCGTGAATTGCGTGTTGCCACCGCATTGGTATTAAAGTCACTAATGATACATTTGCGAGAATATTTAAAGAATATTTTCTTTTTCTGTGGGATTGTAAATCTATTTGGCTAATACCAGGTAAGTAGAATTGTGGCATGTTCGGATAATGCATTTAATAACATAGTTTGTGTGAAATGATGAGCACAACATTTTATTAATTACGTTCCTATTTCGTCCCATACTTATACGAACAGAATTCGATTGGGATGTCTAAGAAGGAATAAGGAAGAAAAATCTGCAAGAACTCCTCCGAAAAGGAAAGCAAGGTTACGTCCTTTACAAACATCAGGTCAAGAAATGCTTGTACATTGCTACGAGCAATTGAAACACGAACTACGACGAAGAAGGTATCAGTCGCAGTGATACGAAGCTAATGGCAAGAGTTTCATTATTAACTGGGGTAAGTGTTCGTTTTTATCTTGTTTCTATGATAAGTTTCTGACATAATGACAATCATTTCAAATGGAGCAGTATTTCATTCTGAACCTAACCTAACCTAATCATGTAGGCCTATACCATGTCTTGTGTCGACTTCGATACGGTTTGTAGACTTAACCTTTGTGTATTCCTGTTGACGTACGGTGTATGTGTATGTTAAATATTTCTGTGTGTGTATTCTTACAGGGTAGTGGTGAATATATATGTTATATTTTATTTAAAAATCTTAGAATAATTTATCTTCATCAGGTGTCTTTGGTTTCAAATGTGCATTTCTCTTTCAGGGTCGCCCACATACTCCTGGAATAAACCACACAAATCTGGACATTATGTTCAAGGAGTAATTCGTCGACCTGTGTCTTAGGGAGGAAGACTGGTTATTGTTCATGCTGGAAAGAAAGATGGCTTTGTACCTGGTATGTTCTTACTTTATTTTACTTCATTTTATTATAGTGAGGTGATCTCTCTTTTCATAGTTATGAGGGTATTTAGGGTTTGTAGTACGGATGTAAAGGGGGAGGGCACGTAAGTCTCTGATAAAACCCCAACTTGAGTACAGTTCCTGTGTATGAGACCCTCACTAGGATTACTTGATTTGAGAACTGGAAAAGTTCAAAAGAAAGAAGCACGATTTGTTGTGGGTGATTTCTGACAAAAGAGTAGCGTTACAAAAATTGTGTCGAGTTTGGGCTGGGAAGACTTGGGTGAAAGGAGACGAGTGGCTGGACTAAGTGGTGTGTTCCGAGCTGTCGGTGGAGAGGTGGTGTGGAATGACATTGGTAGACGAATACGTTTCAGTGGTATTTTAAAAGTAGGTAAGATCATAGTACAATTATAAAGTTGAGGATGAAAAGTGGGGCAAATATTTGTTTTTGTTTTTTTTAAGAAGGGAGTTAGGGATTGGAGTAATTTACCAAGGGAGATGTTCAATAAATTTCCAAATTCTTTGCAATTATTGAAGAAAATACTAGGCCTATCCCTGAAACTACATCTTCCACCTGGGCGACTGATCTAAGTGCAAGTCAGTGGTGCCCGATTGATTGAAATTGACTGGCACGAGATCGGTAGTGGCATTATAACTTACCGCTCATTGGGTTCTGTACGTGGTTTTTGATTTTGACTTCTCCACTGTCAAGGGATCTCTTGGTTATTAAAAAGACTTGCAGGTATTCACTTTAGGCCAATGATTAACCTTAGAGAGGTACTTCAATCAAAACTTCCCCAGTGTATTTTCATATAATATTACTGGATATTTTTATCAGTAAATTACTTGTATTGCAGGCCTATTTATTATGTTTATTCTGCATTCGACAATCTCCACCTGAATCGGTGCTTGATACCTGACTGTTGAACACCTTCCAAGCTTCTTATTTCTTACTGCCTGATATAGGTTCAGTGTTCGCAGCAATTACATTTGTTCTAAGGTATTGAAATGGGTGTTTATACTTATATCTTTAATGCAAGTGATCGTGGACTTCTAATCCAGATATAGGCCTACTAATGGAAATACATTCATGAGAGATGTTAGGATAAAGTAGTGTAAGTAGTAATTCATTGACTTCATCATCAGGTGACTTTGCTACACAGTAGTTGGTTTCACTTAAAATCAGACATCTTTTTGTATCATTCAACAGAAATCACATTTTTTATCAATTAATAGGCCTATCCTTGAAGAGGATCTCATATTTTTAGGGAATACTTTTTTTTAGAAGAAATAACTTCAAACTAAAACTTAAAATTCTTACAGGTGCTGATTTGATGCTACAAACTTGAAGAGAAATCAAGATTATGCTACAAAAGATGAGCTGCAAAGGTTGTGTAATATGAATTGAAGTCACTTAAAGAGGTACAGAAGCACTTAAACATAAGTTTAGATAATGTTGTTTACATTCATGTTGTTGACTTTCATGTATGCATAATAATATTTCTCTGTTTCTTTAAAACCAGGTACATTGTTGACGAGATGCTGCACAGTGAAGGCCATACTGTCCTACGATTTCCTCCATACCACTCATTTTTCAATGCCATCGAATTTGCATGGTCTGTGGCAAAACAGTATTATAACAAAACAGTGGCTTCAAGACCTGGTCATGGATTGGACAGAGCTACAGCTGTGTGGAAAGAATCTCTTGATCAGGTAGGCCAAGTGGAAATGTTATTTATTGGATATAGGCAAGTGGAGTTTATAATATACTTGTCAGGTTGTGATACTTCAATATATTCTACAGGTGACAGCAGAGATGTGGAGAAATGAAGTGAAACACACTGAGAAGAAGATTGTCGAGTCGGCCAACTAACTGGGTCATCTTTGAAAATGTCTTTTTCTATCGGCAGAGGCTTTTTTTAAATCGTCATATTTTGTATAGGCTACGCGAGATGGACAGTAGCCCACTGGTTTTCTGATTAAACATAATTTATTTAAGCTATTGCATCAGTCTACTTACATACTCACTGTCCACGTATACCGGTAACCTGGTGATTTGATTATTGAAGCATTGTGCAATGATGCGACATACAAACTGAGACAATTTCGAGTGGTCATGAGCATAACTCATAATAATGTTATTGGCTTTATGTCCCACTAACAACTTTTATGGTTTTTTTGAGATGTCAACGTGCTGGAATTTAGTCCTGCAGGAGCTCTTATGTGCCAGTAAATCTACTGACACGAGGCTGAGCACCTTCAAATGCCATCGCACTGAGCTCGGCCCTGCCAAGTTGGGTTCAGAAGGCCAGCGCCTCATCCGTCTGAGCCATTCAGACAGGCGTGGAGGCTAGAGAGCTGAGTTTAAGTAATTGTCGAACGTCAACTAGTTATAAAAATACTGATTGATTAAACTAATACGGTAATTAGAATAACCTAATTGCCTACCTACTTACAAGCTAGGTACTTTGGAATTATGTTCTGACTATCTTTTTAACACTGCAAATAAATCCATCTATTATTTAAAACTCCCTGTAAGAAGAGGACAGTGAATGCGAGTGGGTATTATTTTCAAATGAGCTGAGCTCGAGAGTCCATTGTAGCATATGATTTTTCCAGTGTACCATGACTCTGTATGTATTGCTTCAGAGGAAGTTTGGCTTCCCGCCAATGTCCAGTGTACCGATAATGAGCCGTGTGTGTGTGTTGTGTCTCACTGATCCGTGACTATGCACGATTCTTTCAGTGTGCCATGATTCACTGTGTCTCGCTGCAACGGAAGCTCGGCTCCCCGCCAGTGTCCATTATGCCGATAAGGAGCCGTGTGTGTCATGTGGCTCACTGAGCCGTGATTGTGCATGATTTGTGTGCCGTGAGCTTGCCGTTCCTGTGAATCGATTCACTCGGACACTTGAATGAATCGATACACTGCTTCGAATCATGCACTCAGTAGCCAACATTAGTACAGGTACATAGTACATTACCATTAAGACAGATAGCATTGCAAAGTAATTCGTCTTTACCATAATAATAATAATAATAATAATAATAATAATAATAATAATAATAATAATAATAATAATAATAATAATCGTATGGCCTCAGTTACCGTGTGTAGACATTTCAAGTTGACGCCATCTGGCTGTCTGCTCGTCAATTTTGACGTTCCGTTTTATTCTAGGCCCACTAGATGGCAGACCGAGTATACCGAAACTCTCTTGGGCGTCTCTGGCTGAGATTTAATTAATTTTGTCAGGTAAACACCAAATGTGTCGCCAGAGATCTTTTACATGCCGATATCGTACGGCATGGAGTGTCGAATGGACTTTTTTCCGCCCTTCAAAAATCCGACTACCTCTGCCGGGTTTGAACCCGCTATCTTGGGATCCGGAGGCCGTCACTCTACCACTGATCCACAGAGGCAGCTGTCTTTACCATGAAATACATCGTCAGCATAGATTAGTGAGGTTGGACATCCTGCCCGTCATCATTCATGAGTCGCTGTTGAACATACTGTACTTGTCAAAACTAGTAAGTTTCTATTTTACACAATAATAGTGAAATGTTGATGAAGACGACATACACCCAGCCCCCGTGCCAGAGATATTAACCAACGGTGGTTCAAATTCGTGACCCTGTCGGGAATCGAACCCGCATCCTGTGACCAAAAGCCAGCACGCTAATCATTTAGCCATGGGGCCGGACAGTAATAGTGAAAAACCACGTTCACTGCAGCTATTGTTGACTGGATATTTCTTCTCTTTAAAGAACAGTGAGTACCACGAATTAATATCCTGTTTTGTTGATTCCTGTAAACTTTGTATGTACCGGTACGGTGTTGGTTCGCCAGTTCCTAGCGTATCTACTGAATGAAAACTTTGTAGATCAATGGATTCAGTTTTATGTTTATTGCCTTCAGTCATCACGGCAGTGCTTTCAATGACAACAGTCGCTCGAGTACAATTCCTGTCGAACCTAACCTAACCCTGTGACAATCAGTGGTTTTCGGTGGATCACAACCTAACCGGTCATTATAATTTGTTTTCGGTGAATCACAACCAAACCTGTCCCTAACAGTGGTTTTCGGAAGAATACTGTGGTTTTGTCACAAGCCAATACAGACTCTTGAATCAATGTGTGAAAATGGGAAAGTGCAGAAAACCCTCTTCAGGAATGCCAATCTCAAAGTCCATAGTCTTTTTAGCGTTGTCACACAGCTGAAATGTCACTTTAGAGGTAATTGTAAAAAGTCTTGTATATAGGCTCTACAGATACATAGTACATTACCAATTCCATCTCGATAGCTGTGAGACGCACACTGCATAGCGGTTTCGCTCTATAGATAAATCATATTATAGTGAAAAAAAATTGTTTAAAAAAAATCTGACATGAAGGTCCAGAAGGAAAATACTTTCATTGGAATTCTTATTTATGTGTTCACCACCTTAGTAGGTTTAAATAAACCTTATAAATGCTTCGTAAGGCCCATTCTCGAATATGGATCTGCATGCTGGGATGCGTACAGGATGGGTTTAATAAATTCCCTAGAGAAAGTTCAAAGAAGAGCGATGCGTTTCGTAACTGGGAATAGGAGGAATACCATTAACTGGGAAAGTCTTGAATCTAGAAGAACTAGAGCTCGCCTATGTGGTCTTTATAAGAGCTATACGGAAAGGGCTGCTTGGAGTTGTATTAGGAATAATTTGGAACCTCCCTCATACTTATCGAGAAATTATCATAAGCATAAAAACCAGCATACGGATGTGGGCAAGTTTTCCTTCGTCAACAGGATCGTAAGGGATTGGAATAAATTACCTGCAGCAGTCTTTGATAGATTCCCTTCTGGTATCAAGTCATTTAAGAAGACCATTAGTGTTTGTGTAAAGTGAAAAGTAAAAGTTGTAAATTATGGGCACTGAATTTGTGATTTTCTGCTTGGATTCGATTGTGAAACTGGGAGGTTTTTACTTGTGGTATTCTCTTTCCAGGAAATTGCTTGCTGTACTCATGTTTTTGTAATTGTTGTTGTTCTTGGTTAATTAACAATGTTTTTAACTTTATTTTTTATCACTTGTAACGTTAAGCTAGTAGTAAGCTCAATCTATAGTTTTGTAAGCCATAGTGGAAATAATTAAATTGTGTGTGAAACTGTACATGATGCTGGATTTAAAACGACTAGTAGTATTTCTTGTAATATTTTTTTATGGAATTCCTTTTTGTACCGATACTTGAGTTGTTGTAGTTGTTGGGTAGTAGGTTTTAACTTTATCATCACTTGTAGTGTTAAGCTAGTAGCAAGTTCAGTCTGTAGTATTGTAATTTGTAGTGTTAAGTACTGGAAATACTTAAGTTGTGTGCGAATATGTATATAATGACACTGGATTTAGAAAGTTAAATTACTAGTATTTCTTGCTTGTTGTAATGTTGTTGTTGTAGGGTAATTACGGTTTAACTTCACTTTATTATCACTTATAATGGTAAGCTAGTAGTAAGGTCAACCTATAATATTGTAAGCCATATTGTTAAGCACTATAAATACTTAAGTTGTGTGAGAATTTGTATATGATGTTGCTCGATTTAGAATATTAAACTAGCAGTAATGCTTGCAATATTTTCCTTCCATATATCTGCTTTTTGTACTCTTGTTCTTTGCTTGTTTGTTTGTTTTTTGTTTGTTGTTGTTGGGTAATTATGTTAACTTTACTTTATTATTACATTACTGTAAGTGACCGTTGCCACCGGGATATTTCCCATTTGCAATTTAATAATAATATTAATGAGTGACAGGGGTTTAACGTAATTTGGAAGGAATGTTTTGCGTATGATAAACGAGTACCAGGTTAACTACTGGGGGGCAAGGGCGGCATGCGTAGAGCTAACCACTCCACTCCACCAAGTGCCAACGTTATGGATAGTGGAAGCCTTCACCTTCCACCCTTCCAATGGCTTTCATGGTTTGTACGGAGATGACTTTGCTTTTTGCTTTTTAAATATTAGTATTCATGTTTATTATGTTTGTTTATTCATACCCCTGCTTTGTAATTCAGTGACCATGGAATGGCTCTAAATGTTGTAAATTATATTTACTTGTATTTATTTCCTTTTTCCATATTGCACATGTTTGTTGTTATTATTATTACTGCTACATATCGCTTAACATGTAAATAAACTAATATTTAATACAGTAAATAATGTTTATCTCTTTGGATTCATTTTTTCGTTGCATATTCTTTTTGCTATGACAACATTACTTCTTTATGATATAAATAAATATAAAATAAAAGTATTTCTTCCCAAACATATTTGTTATACGTGCACCAATCAGAGAACCAACTAGGGAAGTACCTTTTACTAAGGTGCATAATGTTTTTGCATACATGTATAATTGAAGAACTGAAGATCCATATACAGGTAAGTGGGTCGCCCATGTGGTAGGCCTATTACGCGTCATAGGAAACTGAGTGAACTGGCTGTGCAGTTTGATCACATTGCTGTGAGCTTGGTATCAGGAGATGGTGATGAATTTGAACCCCACACTCGGCAGGTCTGAAGTTCTTTTTTCGCCCGTCATTTTCATTTCAGGCTAGTGCTGTGTCTGTACGCTTATGTACATTTTAAACGTTTGAAATCTTAGCCCTCTTTCCTATCCCATTCTTGCCTCACAACCTGTCTTCATGTGATTTAAGGCAATGTATATGTAAAAATCTGGTAATGTTGTTTGACTCATAGTGCTCCTGTACATTGGTTTCTGTAATGTTGTAAGCTTGAGATACACCAACTTGTAAGCTGAAAATATTTTTCAAATGCCAAATTGCCGTAAAAATACTTAGTGGGATGTAAAGCTGTTAGCATTATTATTAAAAGGAAGGACAGATATGTCTTATGTGGTAAGTCCTTGAACTTGCAGAAATCGCAATGAATTATACAATCTATATTCCCTCCCCCCTTCTTTTTTTTTTTTTTTTTTTTTGCTTTACGTCGCTCCGACACAGCTAGGTCTTATGGCGACGACCCCCCTTCCTTTAAGAATGCAGTTATAGTAATGCGTACATCAGAATAAAGGCAGGATTTTTTAAATTAATTTAAGCAAATGAAGGAGAGAATGTATGACTAGCTCAGGTTGGCGGATTCGAGTTAGGCGGTATTTGAAAGTGCTCAAATGCGCCAGCCTCATGTCTAGATCTACCGGTACATAAAGAACTCTTGCGGGACGAAATACTGGCACCTCGGCGTATATGAAAACGATAGAAGTAGATAGTAGAAGTAATATTCAATTCTGCAGTGAGCTTGAAAGCTGACCTAATTTCCGTTCACGTAGCTTGGTACATTAGTGTTCTTATATGGTGGGTTCGAGTCCGGCGGTATTTGAAAGTGCTCAAATACGCCAGTGTCATGTCTAGATCTACCGGTACATGAAATAACTTGCGGGACGAAATTTTTTGGCAGTAGAACTTACTACATTATTATTTTCAAATCCGCAGTGAACTTGAAAGCTGACCTAATTTCCGTTCACGGAGCTTGTCACATTAGTATTCCTATATGTTTCCTGGTAAGCTTGAAGATATAACCAGCCTGCAGGCTGAAAATATGCCCAGTAATCTCTCTCCTTACTGGTTACCGGTATTGAAGAGAGAAGGAAATGTTCGCGCAAAAGAAAGGGAAGTCGTTGGATGTCTGGAACTTTCGAAAATCACACTGCAAAGATTTATTAAATAAATTGTATCGTTTAACACGCCCCTCTTTTCAAGAATATGGTTAGTACGCCTACTGTATATCAAAATAAAGACAGATACATGTAACATTAATTTGAGTGAGAAAGTGTGTTTATTTCCTTAATTCCTCATTGAGCGTGGAAACCGACTTAATTATGAATATCTTGATTTATTTCATCTTAACTTTTAGCATTTACTAGGGTAGGGACACATTCATTATCGGTGTTTACATTGAGGTTAGTTTGTTATGGTTATGTCTGGTGATTTTAATATGTAACCAGGCAGGTTGGCAGCAGTGATCAGCCATTACAAAAAAGAGAAAAGAAGAGCATCGGGCGGCGATATTTACTTTCTGGGGTATTTCCTTACGCGGCGATTACTATACTTGTGTCAGGCTCCTCACTTTCCTGTTCTACCTCCCTTGTTGGGGTCGATGACCTAGCTGTTAGGCCCCTTTAAACAACGAACACCGGGCGAGTTGGCCGTGCGGTTAGAAGCGCGCGGCTGTGAGCTTGCATCCGGGAGATAGTGGGTTCGAATCCCACTGTCAGCAGCCCTAAAATGGTTTTCCGTGGTTGCTCATTTTCACACTAGGCAAATGCTGGGGCTGTACCTTAATTAAGGCCACGGCCACTTCCTTCCAACTCCTAGGCCTTTCCTATCCCATCGTCGCCATAAGACCTATCTGTGTCGGTGCGACGTAAAGCCAATAGCAAAAAAAAACAAGCATTATCATCATCGTCGTCGTCGTCGTCATCATCATCATCATCATCATCAACAACAACAACCTCCCTTGTTCAAACCTTGCTCTCTTCCGATCCCGATGGTATTAGGTTTGCAAGACCTAGGGCGTCTTTCATTTTTACGCCATTCGTGGCCCAATGGGTCCTGGGGTCGATTCCCGATACCTTCATTCTTCGAAGTGGCGGACCTTTTCTACTTTTTTTCGGATTAGTCTTAACGATGATGGTCCGACTCGCTGGCTGAATGGTCAGCGTACTGGCCTTTGGTTCAGAGGTTCCCTTGTTCGATTCCCGGCCGAGACGAGGATTTTAATTGCTTCTGATTAATTCTTCTGCCTCGGGGACTGGGTGTTTGTGTCCGTCCCAACACTCTCCTCTTCATATTCAGACAACATACCACACTACCAACCACCACAGAAACAAGCAATAGTGATTATTGTACATCCCTCCATATAGGGTTGGCGTCAGGAAGGCCATCCGGCCGTAAAACAGAGCCAAATCCACACGTGCGACGCAGTTCGGACCTGCGACCCCACAGGTGTGGGAAAAGCAGTAGAAAAAAGAAGAAGAAGTGTTAAAAGATGATGGGTGCTCAGTGGTACTCTTTGTTAAAACAATAATCACCACCAGACTTTCCTACATATACGACATTGTAGGTATAAGATGTTATATTAATTTTAGTAGCTTCCTTTTAGTTCAGAAATATGTTTAAATCCTGGCCAAGTTGGTTTGGAATTGACTCTTATTGTAAATCCTTTGTATGCTTACAAAACATGTTCATCACAGGTAAAACCCGTGTCTGACACAAGCTCTTCCTAATGATAAGCAAATTATTACCAGCATACCATCACTCCACAAATAAAAGTTGGTCTTCCTGTTCCCTTGCGTACTCTGACTTCGCCAGTAAGTTGTCTTCCAAGAGCCTCATTTCCTTATCTCTGTTTTAATCGATGTTATGTAATCAGTAGCATATTTTTTTTAGGGATCTACATCCATGACCATGCGATCGAATACACAAGTTCTGAAAAGCAAAGGTGAGAAATCTGATTCCAGTTCATATAGTGACTTTCGGTTCCTATCCCGTCCGTTTTAGAATTTACGGAGAGTGTGGGGAGAGTGAGTGTCTGCAAGGGAGGGGAAGAGACTTTTGGACTTCAGTAAGTTCTTCCTCCAAGTCACGGGAACTACCCTTGATTCATTCTGTTTAATGTGTTATCACATCAGATACGTTTTAAAGTAATGGGCCATCTGGCGTTCGCTCTCTTTAGGGAGCCATAATTCTTCTGCTTTTTGGTCTTTCCCCCAATTTATTGAGGTCGGCACTTGATTTGGATTTAGTCCAGTTTTACGGTCGGATGCCAACCCTATGCAGAGGGAAGTATTTCCTATCGGTAGAAAGGTGCAAAGTGCCATAATTTTTTAAAAACATAGATTTGTTTGCGAGACAGGTGCAACGGACCAATGAGCATTACTTATCATTAGACCTCGGATTTTAGGCAAAAATCTATTTTTTTTTTTTCTGTAGAGATAATAAAAATTAAGTTGTTTTTACACGTTTCATATATTTATAAGGTTAAAACGGTGGTCATATAGAGACTAAAATGCCTAAATTGACGTTAGAACCTCCTATATTTCCTAAATCCATTAAAACTTCTCTTAATTTATTCTGAGAAAGTAAAATATTTACTCGCTCGTTTTCAGTATCTTGAGCAGTATATTCTTGAAATAGTTTTCAAACAAAATCTTAAAATCGGGAAGCTTAATCCGTTTACTGTCCAGGGTTGGTTTTCCCTCGGACTCAGCGAGGGATCCCACATCTACCGCCTCAAGGGCAGAGTCCTGGTCGTCAGACTTTGGGACGGGGGGATAAAACTGGGGAGGAGGACCAGTATCTCGCCCAGGCGGCCTCACCTGCTGTGCTGAACAAGGGCCTTATGGGGGTTGGGAAGATTGGAAGGGATAGACAAGGAAGAGGGAAGGAAGCGGCCGTGGCCTTAAGTACCATCCTGGAATTTGCCAGGAGGGGAAGTGGGACACCTCGGAAAGCCACTTTGAGGATGGTTGAGGAGAGAATCGAACCCCCCTCCTTCTATTCAGTTGACCTCCTGAGGCTGAGTGGACCCCGTTTGTACTAATTTTTAAATTTCGTGGCAGAGCCGGGAATCGAACCCGGGCCTCCGGGGTTGGCAGCTAATCACACTAACCACTACACCACAGAGGCGGACAGGTGTCTACCAGGAAGGAGAAAGTGTCATTCGACTGTTGGAAACAAAACTCGTTTCACTCTGTGAGAACATTTCAGTTAGTCCATTTGTTCGCTGACCGAGCTCGATAGCTGCAGTCGCTTAAGTGCGGCCAGTATCCAGTATTCGAGAGATAGTAGGTTCGAATCCCACTATCGGCAGCCCTGAAAATGGTTTTCCGTGGTTTCCCATTTTCACACCAGGAAAATGCTGGGGCTGTACCTTAATTAAGGCCACGGCCGCTTCCTTCCAACTCCCAGGCCTTTCCTATCCCATCGTCGCCATAAGACCTATCTATGTCGGTGCGACGTAAAGCCCCTAGCAATAAAACAAAGGAAATAAAAAAGGAATCACAATCCAAGGAGAGGAAATCGAAACTTTGAGATTTGCCGATGACATTGTTATTCTGTGTGAGTCTTCAGAAGATCTGGGGAAATGGCTGAATGGTATAGACACGGTCTTGGGGAAGGAGCACAAGATGAAAATAAATAAATTCAAAACAAAGGTAATGGAATGCATTGGAATTAACTCTGATGATGCAGGAAATATTAGATTAGGAAATGAAATCTTAAAGGAAGTAGAGGAATATTGTTACTTGGGTAGTGGCATAACTAATAATGGTAGAAGTAAGGAGGACATAAAATGCAAGCTAGCAAAAGCAAGGAAGGCCTTTCTTAAGAAAATAAATTAACTTGTAATAAGTAGATGAATACTAATAAATAAAATCATGAATAAAAATATATAAATAAAATTACTCAAAAACTTAATAAAATTAATAAGCATAATTAACCGAAATGTCCGTAGTATGGGCGCCAGAGTTCACCAGAATGGATCCCTGGAGTTTAGATAAGAGCATGATAAACTTTATATCCCAGGGCGTGTACATAATGCTGCGTACTGGTACATCTGCTGCAGGCCTTACCTAACCTCCTGAAAACGACTAATTAGGTAGGAACTGCACCTAGGTTCATCAATAACACTGATTCTAAAATAGCTAACTATATTCTTAATTCCGTGCATGAGCACCTCATCAACATATAACATTATACATATAATACACACATAAAATATTGCTGGGAGACTCCATATTTACAACAACAACGATAATGAAAATCGTGGGAAAACGAAAGCGAGAACTAAGTTACCATTTGTAGATAGTCCGATGAACAATGTACATGTATGAAGATAAATACCCTTCACTGTCTCTATATCAATTCGACTTACCGATTTTCATAATCGGCAGTTATCACATCACACAGATACTGTACCTTGTACTACTGTGTTCACATATTTTAACACTTGTTGTAAAGATATATACACACGTCTGTCGATCCTCAACATAAATTATGGAAAGTCTGAGATAGCTTTCACCAACATATAATGCTAGGCCGCCACAAGTGCTACAATACTTAATGCGCACGCACTCCACGCACTCTACACAATCATCCACTTTCCACGAACATAACAAGACTACGCTCCACGAACGTTTGAAGTCCAGTCCATTGCAGCCGTGTCACTCCAGTACCGTGTATCAGCACTACTTCCTTCTCGTACAGTGCGTCAGTTGTAGTTTTCTTATACAGTGTCACTGGTTGTAGTTATCTTCCTTCTCGTTCCTTTACAATCACCCTTACAATGTCCCTGGTTGCCGCCGTATGATCAACCTTTATAGACATCAACATCCCCCTCCTCTCAGATGATACGTCTGGATTGGTGCTTGCCCACCAATCATGAGTGATCTCTAGTCAAGACTGAGCCCTGAACTTCTTCTTCCTCCCAAGACAATAACAAACTCTGGGGTATATTCCATGAGTCACCAAACTTTCCTAATACAACAACAAGCTCATCTCATCAGGCTGGGATATATACATGACTCATGAATTTCCCGACACAAGTACATCACAACAAACACTGGGGTAGCCATATGACTCATCCAAATTACCAGAGTTATTAAAGCAATGTTTTTCCACTCGTGCAAAACAAATTACTCATAGCTACATATGTGGATATCTTCCAGCTTACCAATATAAATGGCAAAATATACAAATGAAATACTAATAATAATAATGATGATAATAATAATAATGATAATAATAATAAATCGAGTACTGACAATAATATCTCAAACTTCTACATATAATTCGGGGGTGTGATATATGTACTATCACAAACTCACTTCGAACATTGATATAGGAATTAGACGTTTTTGAAGACATTCGTGTGGAGTGTGGCATAGTATGGAAGTGAAACATGGACGATAACTAGCTCAGAAATAAAGAGAATAGAAGCTTTTGAAATGAGGTGTTACAGAAGAATGCTGAAGTTGTGATGGGTAGATGGAATCACAAATGAAGAGATACAGAATCGAATTGGTGAGAAGAGAACGATTCGACAGGAAGAAGAGACAGAATGGTAGGGCACATCTTAAGACACCCAGGTCTTGTTCACTTAGTTTTTGAGGGAAGTGTAGGTGGTAAAAGCGGTAGGAGAAGACCAAGGCATGAATATGATAAACAGGTTACAGTATATTTAATATATAGTAGTTACGTAGAAATGAAAAGGTTTTAGCACATGATAGGGTGGCATACAGAGTTGCATCAAACCAGTCTACGGACCCAAACAACGAACAACAGTGTTCATAAATGTGTCACTTTGCACCTTTATACTTATAAGTATCCAAATGTGCGTTCTTGTAGTATTGGTTGTGCGTTGTATGTAGATAAAGAGAATGAGTTACGATGAACATAAACACCCAGTCGAGCCGGAGGAATTACTAATTTCCAGCCAAGTCTGGAATCAAACCCGGGGCCCTCTGAACAGCAGGTGAGTACGTTGACAGTTCAGGCGGAGACTCAATTTTTGTTATTTAAACAAATAAAATAGAGAAATATTGGTTTTATTTCGGTACTGAGCTATGACTTTCTGACTTTTATATCGGGCGGGTAAAATAAAACTCGCCCGGAAAATATTTATAAGACTGACGCGGAATTGGCCTTTGTTAATGAACTGGAGAATTGCCCATCACAGGAAATGTTGAAAATAGTGATTTCGATGCACCAATCTGTTGTTGTCACATGTCTGCACATGCGCATCTCTCGGGAAAGTCGGTGTGTCATTACGTGTGAGTGAGAGAGAGGAGCAGACGTGCAACACAAACTGGTACTCACGATAAAACGGTGTGTGTTAACTGTCGAGTGTTATGCGAAGCACGATTCGTGGAAAACCTGTGCGGAACTCTTTAAGAGTGGAAGTGTTTTAGAAAAACCTCCAGCAAATTCTACAATGCAAAACTTAGTGGCAAGATTTCTAATCAGTAGATTGCGTGCCAAAAGCCTGGATTAAATTCCAAACCTCTCCGCAGTGCCCATATGGAGTGAGGGCATATGACGCTGTTGATGGTGATTCGTCCGTCGGATGGAGACTTTAAGCCTTGAGCAGACCCCTTGGTGCTGTTCGACAGGAGTAGGCTATGTGCCGGCACCGGATTTCACCCTCTCCCTACTATCATATCACGTCATTCATTTCATCTCATTAATTCTTCTGATGAGGTTGACGTCAGGAAGGGCATCCGGTCATAAAAACCCGCCACGATAGATTCATCTCACCTCATACCCGACCCCGTAGGGAAACAGGACAAGGATTGGACAAACAAACAAAAATTAGTGGCAAAATGGCGTGAAACGGGCTCTGTAGCGAATAAAAACCCTAACTATCCGAGAAGAGTTTGAACATCAGGAAGCAATGTTCGTGTGAAGGAAAGTCTGGAACGAAGTCGGACGAAATCTCAACGCCGTTTATATGTGCAAGTGCGAATTAAGACATCGTCGTGTCGAAACTTTATCAAGAAGGTCCTGCACCTGTATCCTTACAGATTTACTGTTGTGCATTCGTTAAAGCGTCCAGACGAAGCTTCGCGTGTTGAGTTCTGCCGGTGGTTTCTGAGTGAAGTGGAGTCAGGACTTCTGGATCCTCAGTTTTTCATTTCTTCAGATAAGGCAATTTCCAACAGCTTCTGTAATGTTCATTAACAAGGGTCAATCCCTCGTCAGTTCTACTGTAAATATATTCCGGGCCAGTTTTATTTTGTCCACCCTGTACTATTAACGTGTTTTGGTGTATTCTATGTCGATAGTCACGAGTTTCTGGGCAACACTTAATTTCTGCGATATAAAGGAGTGTGGCCTGCGGAGAGGCCTTTTGCAGGTGTTTCTAGGAGACGCCGTATGGGCAACCCGCGCGTCTGTTGGGATGGGGCGCTACTTATGATAAATTATAATGCTGAAGACGGCAAAAAATACCCAGCCCCCGAGCCATAGGAATCAACTAATGAATGTTAGTAGTATAAATTACGGGTTCGGGCGCCGCCGCCTCCACCTCCACATGCCCTCCGCAGAGGCCTCTTCCGCCTCCACCTCCACATGATCTCGGGAGAGGGCTCCGCCGCATTGACTGCGCTGGCTAAGAGCGCGAGCCGAACCTCACATCCGCCATCTTGGAGGGGCTTAACCTAACTTTTAGCGCGTTAACGCTTTAACAGCCTATCTATAGCCGCCATTGTTTAAAGATGGCCGCTGACAGCTGTCAAAAAGCATGCAGAATTTTTCAAATTACCCGACACCGCATTTCAAAGGTATGATGTTTAGTGCTGTAAAGATAGCAGCACGATGCTCTGTTGATTAAGGATGGGAGCTGTCAAAAAAGCACGTGGAATTTTTCCAATTACCCTCCACCACCTGTATAAGGATGAGGTTTAGTGCCGTAAAGATAGCAGCACGATGCGTTGTTGTTTAAAGATGGCGATGACAGCTGTCAAAACAACGTAGATTTTTTTTTCAAATTGCCCGCCAGCACATTTCGAAGGTGGTAACTAAAGATGGCAGCATGATGCTCTGTTGATTAAAGAAGGCCGCTGACAGCTGTCAGAAAAGCACGTGGAATTTTTCAAATTGCCCGCTACCACATTTCAAAGGTAGTAGCTAAAGATAGCAGCACGATGCTTTGTTGATTAAAGATGGCCGCTGTCAAAAAGCACGTAGCTTTGTTTACAAACAAGAGCACGTAGAATTTCAAATTGCCCTCCACCACGCATGCATAAGGATCTTCATAACAGCAGCCGCCATTTTGCGCAATAGCCTCTAAGCTAGCTTTCCTAATAAGAGCCTGTGTATAGCCGCCATCTTGAGCAAGCGTCTCTAGGGCGTCTCATAAGAGCAGCAGCCATCTTATGCAAGCGCCCTTAAGCCGTCTCATAAGAAGCTGTGTATAGCCGCCATCTTGTGCAAGCACTCTTAAGCCATCTCATAAGAAGCTGTGTATAGCCGCCATCTTGTAGAATTAGATAGCCGCCATCTTGCGCAAGCATCCCTAGGGTGTCTTATAAGAGCCTATGTATAGCAGTCATCTTGTGCAAGCGCCCTTAAGCCGTCTCATAAGAAGCTATGTATAGCCGCCATCTTGTAGAATTAGATAGCCGCCATCTTCCGCAAGCATCCCTAGGGCGTCTCATAAGAGCTGGGTATAGGCGCCCTCTTGTGCTATTATCGTCGGGAAGGGCATCCGGCCGTAAAACTGAGGTTAGGCTCGTCCATGAGGTTAGGTGTGCTCTCTTATGCTAGTCTCCATTGCCCTACTACTCAAATAACGTCTCGAGAATACCCATTGCCCTACTACTCAAGATAGCGTCGGAAAGGGCATCCGGCCGTAAAACTAAGGTTAGGACCTTCCATGAGGTTAGGCTTGCTGTCTTGCGCGTAAAAAGTTAGGTTAGGCCCCTCTAAGATAGCGTATGTGAGGTTAGGCTCGCTCTCTTAGGCGTCAAGAAGGGCATCCGGCTGTAAAAATTGTGTTTAAGCCCCTCTATGAGGATAGGATAGCTCTCTTACGCGTTAAAAGTTAGGTTAATCCCCTCCAAGATGGCGGATGTGAGGTTAGGCTGTTAGGCTGCGCTCTTAGCCAGCGCAGTCAATGCGGCGGAGCCCTCTCCGAGAGCGTGTGGAGGTGGAGGCAGAGGAAACCTCTGCGGAGGGGCATGTGGAGGTGGAGGTGTCGGAGACCTCTGTGGAGGGCCCGCGGCGGCGGCGGCGGCGGCGGCGCCCGAACCCGTTACTTATACTACTAATGTTAAAATCCTCGACTCGGCCGGGATTCGAACCCGGGACCCTTTTGGTCATGCTAACCATTTAGCCATGGAGCCAGACATTACTGTGTTGGTGAGGTGAAAGTACCTCATAAGGATCACTGTAACCAGCATCGAAATCTGCACCTGGATGACAGCCCTAAATACATGATTGGAACGCATTCCTGATAATGCTTAATATAGAAGTTTTTGCACCAAAGCAGATATAACGAAAATTGAACCTTGGCAAGTGTACTGATGCGGTACTTCTAAAGTTGTATTTCGAGTACTGCAAGTTATTATACATAAATGAACTGTAACTTTTAAAAATCTCGATTAATTTTCATAGCTCCGAGATGCCGGAATTTTGTCCCGAAGGAGTTTTTAACGTGCCTGTAAATCTAACGACACGGGGCTGATGTATTTGAGCAACCTTTGAATACCACCGGACTGAGCCAGGATCGAACTTGTCAACTTGGGCTCAGAAAGCCAACGCCGTAACCGTCTGAGCCACTCAGCCGGGCTACATACCATACATCACACTCCTAGTCACACCATAGAAGCACGCAATAGTAAATACATCCAGTCCACATAGGACTGGTGTCAGGAAGGACATCCGGCCGTACAACTGGGCTAAATGCACAAGAAGTATCGACCCCAATTAATTTGGAAAATTCCAGGAAGAAGAAGAAGACATCGGATTGACGTCCTGGGTTATACTACCAGTGTGGGAACGCGAGTCACCGAACCAAAAAAAGCGAAGCATCCTACAGGCCATGAAAGCCCATAGAGTCGTTGAATATGACATTCCACTGCACTTAATCTCTCCATATAAAATATGAGTTTTGTCTGTAAATTGCTCAGAATTTGAAAATAATGGTATTTCTGTATCCATCATGTCCACAGTAATAAGGAAATTCACTTTTTACTTTTCCGTCTTTTTTGTCTGTCTGTATGTATGTACGCGCATCGCGAGAAAACGGCTAAGAGAATTTAATGAAGATCGGTATGTAAAGTCGGGGTATGATCCACTACAATCTAGGCTATAAATCATTTAGTCATGCTGAGTGATATGGTAGTTTGGTGGAAGGCCTAAAATGTAATTCACCGGGCGAGTTGGCCGTGCGCGTAGAGGCGCGCGGCTGTGAGCTTGCATCCGGGAGATAGTAGGTTCAAATCCCACTATCGGCGGCCCTGAAGATGGTTTTCCGTGGTTTCACATTTTCACACCAGGCAAATGCTGGGGCTGTACCTTAATTAAAGCCACGGCCGCTTCCTTCCAACTCCTAGGCCTTTCCTATCCCATCGTCGCCATAAAACCTATCTGTGTCGGCGCGACGTAAAGCCCCTAGCAAAAAAAAAAAAAAATCTCAAATATTTATATTATTAGTAGTCCTATCGATAAATACTACATAACGAAAGTTATAGAGAATTAAATTTTATTCACCCTGGATGAAATTGTAGTGTAGGGGAAGGCGCCTAAAATTTAATTTTTAAGTACCTATGTTATTGGTCCTATCGAAAAGTACTACATAACGAAAGTTATAGAGAATACAATTTCCGACCACGTATGTTTTATTCAGTTTTACTGTACCGACTATGATAAGAGTGGTATTTCAGAGTCGGAAGGAAACTAAATATGAAGGCCTATAATATCGAAAGCGCATAATATTGATCAACAATAACATTACATTGACCATTGTTTGTTGTGATGTTCTTTGTCTCTTATGCTGCCGCTCAACTAAGATAGATGGGATTCTTGCTGCGTTGCGAGTATAACAGCCTGACTGAATATTGGCGAGAAATAGCTGGGGAGTTAGAAAACTTTCTTCACTAGCATGTCATTCCTCTGCTTCATACATTTTCTGATACTGCCGGTACGTAACAGACTGGTTCATCATAGTATTCCAGCTATTCGATCTCTATTCTGACGCGCTGTTTTGAATGAGCAGTGTGCACACTTAAGGCAGAGGCTCACTTAGTAGTAGTAGTAGTAGTAGTAGTAGTAGTAGTAGTAGTAGTAGTATGACCTGGTCTAGAATTACAATTTAGGCCTATTCCAAATTATAGCACCACAATTAAATAACTCAAAATTCAACCTTGAAAAGAGCCGTTTCTTAAGAAAAGCTTCTTCTTCTTCTTCACTTTTATTAAATTCTACGTTCATTTTATTCCAAATTAGCAGTGAAGAGGGGGTTTCTCCTGTGGCTTGGAGGAAACATTTGCCTCCAAGTCAGATAGATTTTTCCGCCGCCAGTGTAATGAATTGAGATTTTCCGACTCATCGGGTATTCCTAGGAAACAGATTAGTAAAAGGGCATAGATGTTTCCCTGGAACTCTCCACTATTCGACCCCTCCCCCTCCCCGCCGAAAAAAGACAAAGAGTTTTCACGGATCACAGCTGTTTGCGGCTTGGTCATTTCAGCTCTGGAACTTTGGACTGTTAGATCGGCAGTGTAGTACTGTTCGTTAAAAGTGAAAAAATATGTGGTTCTTCATTTGATCGAGTATCTCATATGAAAGCATTGCTTTTAATCGCGCCATTCCTACTGTCGTCATTGTAATGACCTATGTTCATTTCAGTTGGGAAAACCACTAAGACAGTCTTTCTGAGGATGTAAAAAGACAGGTGGAGAGTGAGTGTCAGCCATTATAATGAAAACTCCCCAACTGATTGTGACTGGTAGTAGTCAAGCGGGCCAACCATTACAATGAAAATTCCCTAACCCAGTCTTCATATGAGAAAGGACGTTTGGTGACTTCCCCGTCGCGTTTCTAAGGTAACGTTAAGGGCTATGCAATTTAATACAATCTTGCTCACAACGTGTACACTACCTAACCTAGAAATCTGTATACAACGTAGAATTCCGTAGTGCCTCTTCAGAAGTGGTCGGCTAGTTTATTTTGCATATTTCCTCAGTAAGAATCGAGCAGCATTCTTTCGGGAGAACGTATCACGTCTTATCTCCTCAGTTAGACAGGCCCTTTTGTGTGTCACTTGAAAAATATTTTTACCGAGCGAGTTGGCTGTACAGTACGGCTCATGGAACTGTAAGCCTAAATTCGGGAGCTGGTGAGTTCAAACCTCAACGTCGGCAGCCCTGAAGATGGTTTTCCGCGGTTTCCCTATTTTCACGGCAGGTCTTAATCAATGCCATGGCCGCTTCCTTCTCATTCCCAGCACTTTCCCATCTTTCCGTCACCGAAAACCCTCCACGTGTTGTGTGACGTTACACCATTAGCTAAATTTTTATTTTTATTATTATTATTTTAAACTCAAACCTATTCATCTACATTCAATTAATTCATTCATATAAATACAACAAAATATAAGGTTTATGTTGTGCTAGATCTCTGGTACGTGCAGAAAAAGTTTAAATACGTGGTTTCTCATTTCATGAACCTTACATGTATTGGCCGAGATTCGAACCTCATTAGCCTAAATGGGAGACAAGGGATGAGGTTATTTTAATATGTAACCTATCCTTATATTAAAACTGAGAATTGTTCAAATCGAGTAATTAGTTCGAAACAGTAGCAGGGATTATCTTTGCATGTACATGTGTTTTGAATAAATCAACACACTGCTAAGTTCTACAAAGTCGTTCTGTTCTGTTGTGTAAATTTAAATGTGAAAGCCTGTTTTGATGTAATCGGCGCTTCCAAAGAGTCCACTAAATATTTCTACTACTAGGTTAATCCGTGATAAATTAGGATAAGATTGTTTCATATGTTAAAACAATCTAAACACATTTTGTGACGAATATCAGTAGCGTGGCACAGTAATAAAAAGAACCTCAACACAGTGTTTTCAAACAAAACATAGTAGAATAAATTAGAAAAACAGAGCTTTTTTTTTGACTATTGCAATGGCAGTATCTGCTCACTATGGTGAATGAAACACTTCAGTTTTCTACATCAGGACATAATATCAATTGAAGACATTTAAGTTCGAGTTCATCTAAATACAATATTATGTTTTGTTTCAGGGAATGCTATTTGTTGGGCCGATGACCAAGATGTTAGGCCCCTTTAAGCAAGCATCATCATCATCATCATCATCATTATAGTATTTAATTGGTATAATTTACTAACAAAAGTGTATGTTAATTATAGTTTTAATTTACCGACACTCGTTCCTAAAGATTTTTCTTCTTTTATTACCCCAGAACGAACTTATGCTCCGAGGATATCTACAACAATAATATACCGCATATATATAGGTTAAATGGAGGTATGTTCGTGATACAGGTAAGTTCCTGATAAATCTTTCACGAAATATCATGTGTCCGCTAGAGTGATGAAGACGAATGCAAGTAGCTGGAGACATCTGTTGAGAACTCAGGGAACTAGTAGTAATACCACTCCGCTCGGTGGTTTGCTACATAATACCAGTCACTCATCACGGTTTCTCAAGAACTATCCATCTGATAATAGTAAAATTCGGTCTGTGTGTTGCTATCAGGTCAAATTCAATCCAGTGGCGGCGCGTGGATAAAGCGTCTGGGGGTTCACTGCTGTCGGAAATAACGTGTTGAGATTTATTGTTACTTGATGTTTACATAGATGTAAAGTAGTGACATTGCTTGATTAGAAACGCGACTTTTCTTTGAAGGGACATGGCTACAACTTGAAGAAGTTACCAAAATAATGAAGATGAAGGACAGAGAGAATATGATGTGCAATTATTTAAAGTTGATCCAATTTCCTCTGATTTTGGAGACGTTGCTTGTGTACAAATAACTTCTTCAAGAACGTCTTAGGCAGACTACTGTTGTTTATGTATTGACGTATTTAGCTGCTTACTTTTATAAAAACACGTATTGCTAATGAAAGGCTCCAGGGGCTCTCAACTTGGGAGCGTGGGTTGGCGACCACGGGGCCCTTAGCAAGGTCCTGGCATTGCTTCCACTTACTTGCACCAGGATCCTTACTTTCATCTACCCTGTCCGACCTCTCTTGATCAAGTCTTGTTCTTTCCCGATCCCGACAGTATTAGAGCACTCGAGGCCCAGGGAGTGTTTCATTTTCACGCCCTTCGCGGTCTTTGTCTTTCTTTGGCCGACACCTTCATTTTCGAAGCGTAGGATCCCTTCCATTTTTTCCTTTATGATTAGTGTTATATAGAGGACTAACTGATTAACCCGTGCTTCGCTGCGGAATTCTAGGTTAGGTAGTGTACACGTTGTGAGTAAGATTCTATTAAATTGCATAGTTCTTAACGTTACTCCAGAAACGCGACGGGGAATTCACCATACGTCTTTTCTCATGTGAAGACTGGTTTAGGGAATTTTCAGTGTAATGGTAGGCCCTGTTGCCTACCATCAGTTACAATCAAGTTGTAGAATTTTCATTATAATGGTAGACACTCACTCTCCACATGCCTTTTTACAACATCAGAAAGAGTGGTTTTCCCAACTGAAATCAACACATATCATTATAATGACGTCAGTAGGAATGTTGCGATTAAATGAAAAACTACACATTTTCTCACTTTTAACGAACTGTACTACGCTTCCACTCTGTTATTATTCTGTTTTTGCACACTGAGCATTCCAATCAGCGCCTCAGAGTAGGGGTCGAATAGCTGGAATACTGTGATGAACCAGTGTGTTACGTACCAGCAGTATCAGAAAATGTATGAATCAGAGGAATGGCATGCTAAAGAACAAAGTTATCCAACTCCCTAGCTACTTCCCGCCAATATTCAGACAGGCTGTCATACTAGGTACGCAGCAGTAGCCCCATCTATCGAAGATGAGTGGCAGCATAAACGACAAAGAACATCACAACAAACAATGGTCCATGTAATATTATTGTTGATCGATTTCATGAGCTTTCGAAATTGTAGGCCCCCAAATTTAGTTTCCTTCCAGTCTGAAATACTACTATTACCATCGTCGGTACGGTAAAACTGAATAAAACATAAATGATCGGAAATGGTATTCTCTATAACTTTTTTACGTAGTACTTTTCGATACGACCAAGAACATACAAAAAATTACATTTTAGGTGCCTTCCCCTGAACTACCATTTCGTCCACGGTGAATAAAATTATTTAGAGCCTAAACTGTAGTTTCTTATTCCCCGACTCTACAGACCGATTTTCATTAAATTCTGTTTATCCATTAACTTATCTTGTGGCTCGGCGATGATATGGACTTAGCAACAAAATTACAAATTAACGAATATCTCTGTTATCATATTCAATACGGCAAGAATGTATAAGACATAAATGATCGGAAATTTAATTCTATATAACTTTAGGTATGTAGTAATTATCGATAGGACCGCTAATAGCATACATATTTGAAAATTAAATTTTAGGCCTTCCCCTAAACTGCCATTTCACTCAGCGTTAATAAAATTATTTACGGCCTAGATTGTAGTGACTTATTCTCAGCCTTTACATACCGATTTTTATTAAATTTTCTTTAGCCGTTTTCTCATGATGCGTGTACATACATACAGACAGACAGAAATTACGGAAAACGAAAAAGTGCATTTCCTCGTTACTGTGGACACGACCGATACAGACATACAATTCTTTTTAAATTCTCAGCTATGTACAGACAAAACTCTTATTTTATATATAGATGGTTGCCTAGTTGTATTTCCTCTTAAAACAATAATGGCCATCACCACTTACAAATGAAACGACTCATTAATTACAAAAAGACAGGCTACGAACGCCTGTTGATTCTATACAAAACGTAGTTACCAAAATATTCTGGCTCATTGTGGTTAATTACATCAGAACTGTAAAATCGTCAAATTAATACCCCTCAAAAACCTACCACATACGGCAAGGTCTGTCTACTGCATATGACAAACTTTAACCGCGCGCTCTAACAGTGCTTCGGCTAATTTCGGAACTGCTCGATGTAACTCGTGTCTATCGCTGGTCCAGTCGCCAGCGTTTCCTGGGCTATGTTTTCCCTGCTCCTCACAGCCCCTCGCCTTGTGCACCCTCCTTACGTCTCACTTCCCCGCTACCAAGGTCCTGAAATTGAACCTCTCCGCTGGTTCCGAAGAGCAACAGAGTGTTGATGTCAAAAATACCGCTACGCGCGTGGATATACAGAGCTTATTAAAGGAACAGGCTGTAATATACCATTTTACATAGACTTATTAATTCCTAGGGGGTTCACTGAACCACTGAACATATAGCACGCACCGCCACTGATTCAATCCCTAATGGGTAAAATTAAGGAGGTAAAACACCGGCTGCTCTTTTTTTTTTAATGTCACTTGGTTATGTTCATATCTCTTGAGATGGGGTTACGGCCATAATTTTTATGTAGAATACCGTGTGGTAGTTATTATTAATTTTCAAACAATTGTTGCTAGAATTTGTGAACGGAGGATGGAGAAAGAGCAAGCCCCACATACACATGGGCGTCCCCATCTCAGGTGATTAAATATAAGTTACTGGACATAATAATATCTGCGTATGTTACATATACCAGATGGTCTTCACGCCCCGTACTTTGTACGAGTAAATGTCCCGCGTGCACTAGTGATGAATGGGATGCCTAATAACTGGTTTACAAAGGAGCGCTACAACGAGCTAAATTTTGGATGTGAAACAATTAGCAGTCATCTTACTACACGCGTTTTGTGAGAGGGTGCATTTGTAAATACGCCAAAGATGCAGGAAACAAAGTCTAATAACTCATTAATTTACACAAATACAGACATTTCACTCTACCAAAGAGTTGCTTGTATGTGCCTTGAACGACCCATTAGTTCTTATTTGCAACTCTTTTCGGCAAAATACGTGTATATAAGACAGACGGCTATTTGGAAACTGCTGCGTATACCATCGACTGCATTCCGACCAGATTCCCCACAGATTAAAATGATGTGTGTGCACTCGTCGTTACTACAGCGACTGTAGTGCTACTGCACCAAATACCAGCATAACACTATAAGGCCTACGTTCGAAAACGAGTCTTACTAACGCAAGGTGGCGCATTAGACGGGTAGCACTGAGGAGCATGCAGTGAGCGGACGTCCGGTTGTTATCTCTTCGTATTCTGACGTAACCTGCCTACAGGCAGTAGCACCCCTTTGAAAATCAGTTGTTAGATATCCCGTTCATCATTAGCGCATGCGGGACACTTACGGGTAGGAAGTATGGTGCTGGCTGGCCTTCTGGCATACAAATTTACACCTTAGTATACCGAGCTAGCTGGCCGTGCGGTTAGGGGCACGCAGGTGTGAGCTTGTATTCAGGAGATGGTGGGTTCGAACATCACTGTCCGCAGCCCTCAAGATGGTTTTCCGTGCTTTCCCATTTTCACAACAGGCAAATGCTGGGGCTGTACCTTAATTATAGGCCTCAGCCGCTTCTTTCCAATTCCTAGCCCATCCTCGCCGTAAGGCTCCATTCACACGATCCACTGCTTTCCACGCCACTCCACTCCACCAGGGGTGTAGAAAGGGGCCCGTAGCATTCACACGAGACACTTCGTGTGGTGCAACCTTCCTCCACTCCCGTCAACAGCAGGCTGCTGTCAACCGGCCTGAAATGTCTTCCACTCTCGGCGACCGGAAGCTCACTAAATCAGATTAAGCTCGTTCAGGCGGTCAACACTGTGTGCGCCACAAGTTCGAAGATTTCGTTTCAAAATGTCAGTTCCATTCATTGATGCTGAAAAGTTAATAATACAAATACAAAATCATCCTTGTCTGTGGGATTTACGAACGACAGACTATTCAAAGAAAATCAAAAGTTTTAAATGTGGAATGAAGTTTCCCATGAAGTGATTCCAAATTTTGTCGAACTGGACGACTCCAAAGAGAGAGAAGTTGATAACTACAGTAATAGTCTGTATGTGTTATATGTTAATTATTTATTCAATATTACAATAACATAGGTCATTGAAAAATAATTAATCAAGGTTCTTTAACAGTCTTCATTTAAAAAAATGCTTTCAATTAAATTACACAATAAAATTTTCTTATTCGGACGAGCACCATAGCTGCAGTCGCTTAAATGCGGCCAGTATCCAGTATTCGGGAGATAGTGGGTTCGAATCCTACTGTCGGCAGCCCTGAATATGGGTTTCCGTGGTTTCTCATTTTCACACCAGGCAAATGCTGGGGCTGTACCTTAATTAAGGCCACGGCCGCTTCCTTCCCACTCAGCCATTTCCTATCCCATCGTCGCCATACGACCTATCTGTGTCGCTGCAACATAAAGCAACTTGTAAAACAATGTCGGGAGAACTACCAGTGTTTTATTTACAGAAGTTAGGTGTAGGTAGCAAGGTCATATTTGTAGTTCACTAAATCAGTCGTTCAGACAGTCAACATTGTGTGCGTTACAATTTCGAAGATTTTGTCTCAAAATATCGGTGGAATACATTTTCTCATGTTGGTGTCCTGACGCTGTAAACTTGCTTCAAGGATTGACAACAATTCATCAAATAAATTCCCACTCATACGAAAGTACCGGTGATTAAACAACATTTTTGGATCACTGGTACGTTCATCGAGAAAACGATGAGCTCCTCGTTCTAGGTGATATGAATTCAATGGATGGACCCAATGAACCTTAGTACTCTTCTTTCACCTCACCCTTCGTAAGAATATAAATCTCAAGGATAACCTTTCGCGTCCATGGTCCAGATTTAGACCGAGACGCAAAATATGTGGTGAGGGCTAGAAGTTGCCGGAAGTGGACAGCAAGGATAAACAGAGTGTCTGGGAATTGGAGTGGAGTGACGTGGCGTAGCGTGGCGTGGCGTGGAAAGCAAGTGGATCGTGTGAAAGGAGCCCAAGACTTATCTGTTTCGGTGGGATGTAAAGCTAATTGTGAAGAAAACACCTTAGGATTACTATACGCATATATACATAACTCCTGTGAAAGATCCCATTAACACATAGCTTATAAGTCAAATGAATAATCACTCGCTCATTCATAAACACACACACACACACACACACAGAGAGAGAGAGAGAGAGAGAGAGAGAGAGAGAGAGAGAGAGAGAGAGAGAGAGGGAGAGAGTTACTTTTTAAATATACTTCCAATTTATACGGGAGTAGCGAAATAGTTGTTTGTCCGAACGATTCTCGCAGGTTCTCCAAAAATAGCTTAATAATCAACAAGGGTATGAAATTTTATTATTTATTAATCTTAAATACATTTAGACATCTTAAACATAAAGTTGAAATACAGTGGGTCCGTGATATGAGAAATAACATACATACGGTGAGAGATCGATCGACGTGAATATTACAGGCAGAAGTTACATTCATATCAATATATCACGGAGAGTCGTGGAAGCTTCTGTGGAGAAATTGAAGCCTCTTTATTATCACCAGGACGATCAGATTGATCACTATCCACATCCATCGGTTCCAAATTATTTTCCACCACTTCATTTTCTTCTTCTAGTGCCTTATCCGTCATCGGACGTTGGAGATCATTTTGGCCATCTTTTTTTGTCGGTGGCTGCGTGAAATAGCGAAATACATAGTTGTCCGAACCACTGTCGCCCGTTCTCCAGCTAAGACGTGCGGTGTCACTCAAGATCTCTCTTCTCTTCGATCTTCCTCTGTATAATTATTTGGAGGAGGGTGTAAGTCTCCGGGTATCCGAATCCTTGGCTGAATGGTCAGTGTTGAGGCCGTCGAATCAGAGGATCCCGGTTTCTATTCCCGGACGGTTCGGGAATTTTATTCGCGGATGATTAATTCTTCTGGCTCGGGGACTGGGTGTTGTGTTTCTCTTAACACTCTCCTGTTAATATTGAGGCAGCACAGTACACGACCAACCATCATAGTACCGAGCGAATTGGTCGTGCGGTTAGGGGCCCGCGGCTGTGAGCTTGCATTCGGGGGATAGTGGGTACGAACCCCACTGTCGGCAGCCTTGAAGATGGTTTACCATTTTCACACCAGGCAAATGCTGGGGTTGTACCCTAATTAAGGTCACGGCCGCTGCTTCCTTCCCACTCGTGGCCCTTTCCTATCCCATCGTCGCCATAAGACCTATCCACGTGGGTGCGACGTAAAGCAACTTGTAAAAAAAAAAAAAAAAAAAAAAAAAAAAAAAAAAAAAAAAAAAAAAAAAAACCTCACAGAAACATACAAAAGTGATTTCATCCCTCCACATTGGGTTGGTATCAGGAAGGGCATTCGGTCGTAAATCAGGCCAAGTCCACGTGTTCGGCTCAGTTTGCCTCCGTGATCCCACGAGTGTGGGAAAAGTGGCAGAAGAATAAGAATAAGTACCTTTCCGGGTGCCTCATGATATGGCCAGAGGAAGAGAACTTCTTGATCTTAACGGACCGACAAAGTTATTTTTCTTTACACATTCTGGTATTCTGTATACATGCGACGGTAGACCCACATTTCAAAAGCTTCTAATCTTCTCATGGTGGGTTTCGTCATAGTACGTACACCGCGATGGAGATCAAATAGCACCGGGATATCCTAACTGTGATGGTAGTTCTCTGCTACAGAGCACTTGATGGAAGCTTGTAAATGCTGCCTTTGGCTTCCCAATGCGGCACTTTATTTCCCAGTGCTCGTTGACGACGCCGATTCTATATTGACCCTCTGTATCGGAAGTCTAGTGACCCACAGAACGGAATCTACGACAGGGCCCTTGCTTACAATAATGTATTTGGTCTTCTTTAAGTTCAAGTTTAGACCGCTTGTCTCCACCACTTTCGACAAGATCTGCTGCAGGTTCTCCGCGTTGTTGGCCATAAGGGCACATCTAATGCTGTTAATCGTCACTCCATTCGCTTTGATGCCGCTGTCTATATTGTGCAGAGCCTACCTGAAGCATGTCTCTGAGTAGGGGTTTTACAGGAGCAGGGCGGAATACAGCCTTGCCTCGCATTTCGTTTGAATGTGACTTCATTCGTGAACCGGTGTCCCATTCGAACATGGGCCTCCTGTCTCCAATATAGTTTCTTTATTATGCGGCTATCTTTGTCGTCTATACCTGTCTCCTTCAGTATAGTAACAATTTTCTCATGACGAACTCTGTCGAATGGTTTCTCGAAGTCAATGAAACACACGAATATCACTAGGTCATTATAATTACGTGCTCGGGTGGGGCTCCAGTAGCGCGGAACTCACCTACGACACTCGGCCACCTTAAATTTGAGACGCTCCTAATAATTTTTTAATATTATTTTGAAGCCGTTTGTTTTCCATATGTCACACTATTTTGCGAAAGAAGACATTTTGAGCACATCTTCGCACCACAATTTTCTGAAATATTCCCCATTAGATCCACCAACCCCCTCCCGAACACGCATAGAACTCATTGAGACGAATCGAAAACACCTCACATGATGTGCTACCACGCCGGAATCCAAAGTTACATTAATTGCTTGCCACGGCGAATTTTGTACCTCAAGATGGTCGTTCAATTGTATCACCCGATTACATCGTACTGAATTAAGACTCATTCTTCTGGCTCGGGGACTGCGTGTTTGTGTTTCTCTTAACACTCTCCTCTTGATACTGAGACAGCACAGTACACTACCAACCATCATAGTACCGAGCGAGTTGGCGGTGCGGTTAGTGGCCCGCGGCTATGAGCTTGTATTCGGGAGATAGTGGGTACGAACCCCACTGTCGGCAGCATTGAAGATGGTTACCCATTTTGCATTTGTCCTTCTTCTTTACAGCGCGATATTCAATACTCATGACTGGGGGTTATCTGAAAATTTGCGTTACGTCAGTTGGCGTGACGGAAATTAGTGTGATGGAAGTGTAACCCTAGGAACCATGCAGGCTGTGATGTAAGATAGGGATGGAAGGAATAATACTGTAAATAAATAAATAAATAAATAAATAAATAAATAAATAAATAAATAAATAAATAAATAAATAAATAAATAAAAGTAACATGAAAATAAAATAAAAATAAAAAAGTAAAAAATAAAAATAAAAACATTAATGATAATGTAGTGGTTAGCATGATTAGCTGCCATCCCCGGAGGCATATCAAAATCAAAAGTACCACTTGCGTGACTCGGGTTTTCAGGCTATAATCTTACCAAATTTTAGCTCAGTCGGTCCAGCAGTTTTCAAGCCTATCCGGAATAAGCAAACAAACACCATCTAATTTTTATTAATAGTATAGATGACCTCTTCAATGTTGATAAAATCTGCCGGATGAAACAGCTGGAAGAGTGAAGATATGTTGCCTGGCCAGCCTACCGTGTCTATAGTACTACACGTAAGGCTATACACTAAAAAGAAATATCGCCGCTCTATTCTACTTTTTTATGGGTCATCATTGCTGCCAACTTGATTAGATACATACTGAAATCACCAGACAACCACCAATAAACTTTTTTTGCTAGGGGCTTTACGTCGCACCGACACAGATAGGTCTTATGGCGACGATGGGATAGGAAAGGCCTAGGAGTTGGAAGGAAGCGGCCGTGGCCTTAATTAAGGTACAGCCCCAGCATTTACCTGGTGTGAAAATGGGAAACCACGGAAAAACCATCTTGAGGGCTACCGATAGCGGGATTCGAACCTACTATCTCCTGGATGCAAGCTCACAGCCGCGCGCCTCTACGCGCATGCCTAACTCGCCCGGTGCCAATAAACTTACCTCTATGTAAGTATCACTGAACTAAGGAAATACATACACACACACTCTCTCTCACCTTCACTCAATTAGTTATATATCTTCTTCTTCTTCTTCTTCTTAATCTGTTTACCTTCCAGGGTTGGTTTTTTCCCTCGGACTCAGCGAGGGATCCTACCTCTACCGCCTCAAGGGCAGTGTCCTGGAGTTTCAGACTTTGGGTCGGGGGATACAACTGGGGAGAACACCCAGGCGGCCTCACCTGCTATGCTGAACAGGGGCCTTGTGAGGGATGGGAAGATTGGATGGGATAGGCAAGGAAGAAGGAAGGAAGCGGCCGTGGCCTTAAGTGAGGTACGATCCCGGCATTTGCCTGAAGGAGAAGTGGGAAACCACGGAAAACCACTTCCAGGATGGCTGAGGTGGGAATCGAATCCACCACTACTCAGTTGACCTCCCGAGGCTGAGTGGACCCCGTTCCAGCCCTCACACCACTTTTCAAATTTCGTGACAGACCCGGGAATCGAACCCGGACCTCCAGGGGTGGCAGCTTATCACGCTAACCACTACACCATAGAGGCGGACCCTAGTTATATATTTCTGCCTTTATTTTGATATACGCATTACTAGAACCGTTTTCTTCGGTGTTTGCCTGGTGTAAATAAGTTAGCTCTCTCCTTGAAGTTCCCTACTACTTGTCGTACTGAAGTGAAACCACGCTTTAATAATATACACACAAAAGCAAATATATTGAATGCATATATTCCGTAAGTCAATAAGAATACACAAAATGTACCGAAGTCGTGATAAGGCGAAATTAGGTTAAGCCGACAACGAAATTTCCTTCCATTGCTGCGTAAATGATCTTTATAGAAGAGGTAACGTTGCTTTCCTTTTAGGAGGAGTTCTTGCACATTTTTCTTGCTTCTTATACATCCTAACTGAATTCTATACATACGAACTGGACGAAATAAGAAAGTATTAATAAAATGCTGCGTTCGTCATTTCACAGCTACTACGTTATTAAATGTATTATTCGAACAAGCCATAATTCTGCTTAACTTGTATTAACCAAAAGGATTTACAATCCTACGGAGAAAGAAAATATGCTTCACTTATACCCACAAATGTAACACTAATTATTTTCACAATACGGCAGTGGTAGTACTCACAATCTCGGAAGTCACGAAAAAATCATGACTGCATAGTGTCAGCCTGCAAGATTAACAGTAACTATAAGACGTCGCATCGGCAAGTAGGGTCCCTTAACTGTATGCTTAGCGATACTGAATCTAACCCAACAGTTACAGAATAACTGTAAATCACTACCATTAGTATCAACAGGCCCTTAGTGTATGTAGTTACATCGGTGCTGCCTGGCCGAGGCGGTCAAGGCGTGCTCGGTTCGAATCCCCGTCAGGAAGTCGTAAAATTTAAGAAACGAGATTTTCACCTCCGGAGGTGCACATGGCCCTTATATTTACCCAGCCTACACCAAACATAAGTACCAGGTTAATTTCTGGGGGCAAAGGCGGCAGGATGTAGAACCAACCACTCTATCCCACCAAGTGCCTAGGTTACGGGTAGTGCAAGTCTTTACCTTCCACCCCTCCAAGGGTCTCCATGGCCTGTACGGAGATGACTTTGCTTTGCTTTTTTGTATGCACTTACATGGTAGGGACTATAATCTCGAAGCTCATTTTGGTAACTCATGCATAGATATCAAAACAACTCGAACTGATAAAGAGTTTCCGCAAATGTCATAATATGGACTTAATAATAAAAAATATACCGCCTTCCTATGGAATTCCTGGCTCCTTGGCCGAATGGTCAGCGTTCTGACATTCAGTTCAGAGGGCTATGGCTTCCATTCCCGGCCGAGCCGAGCATTTTAACGGCGTGTGTTTAATTCCTCTGGCTTAGGCGCGGAGTGTTTGTGTTCCCCTTAATACACTTCTCTTCATCTACATACAACACAACACACTACCGACCATCGCAGGAACATGCTGTAGTGAATACATTCCTCCACATACGATTAGCGCCACTAAGGGCATCCGTCCGTAAAACTAAGCCAAATCCCCATCAAATGCCGACCTCTATAAATTGGAAAAAGAGCCAGGAAGGAGAAGTTCAGTGTCATGAAACTGCAAGTTATCCCAGGCGCAAACGTACAGGCCAATACAGGAGCACGTTATACACCACAGCACACATGAGTGTTGGTATGGTTGCCTATCATTGCGCGTTAAGGTTGCTTGCTAGTCCGTTGAGAGGAAATTTAGGGATATTGTGGTTATAAGGAATTTCTTTTTCAATTTTCTTTACGTCGCACCGACAAAAATAGCTCTTATAGCGATGATAGGATAGGAAAGGGGAGTGGTAACGAAGCGGCCGTGGCCTTAATTAAGGTACAGCCCCAGCATTTGATGGAGTGAAAATGGGGAAACCACGAAAAAAGCATCTTCAGGCTGTCGAGAGTGGGGTTCGAACCCACTAACTCCCGAATACAAGCTTGTAGTTTATAGCTACATGAACCAAAACACGCAGCCACTTGCTCAGTGGTTATCAGTTATATGCGCTTAAAGTCTATAACAAATTTATCTGACGAAGACTGTTCTTACATTAACCGTATTAATGCGTGCATTCTTGATTAGTTGGAGAAGTGATGTCCATAAATGTGTTAAAAATGATTTACTTCGCACTGACACAGATAGCTCTTATGGCGACTGTGGGATCGGAAACAGCTAGGAGTGGGAAGAAACACCCATTTGCCTGGTATGAACATGGGGAAACCACGGAAAATCATTTTCACGTCTGCCTACAGTGGGGTTCGAACCCGCTATCTCCCGAATTAAAATTTATAGCTACGTGACCTAAACCACTCAGCCACTCGCTCGGTTGAAAATCTAAATCATAGTGCCTATTGGAAATAACATGGAAAAGTATAGATACAATTTCGGTATGGCTGACGGTAGAATTGAAATTCATGTGCCTCCCGAATGCTGATAATAATAATAATAATAATAATAATAATAATAATAATAATAATAATAATAATAATAATAATAATAATAATAATAATAATAATGTGTGTGTTTAACACCTCTTCCACTACTGGAGATCTTAAGAAATGCTCAACTGCCATAATATCGTGCAGCATAAGAAGTATTATAAAGTGACAGTATGGTACAGCAGATCTTCTGACACGGTCATTTTTATCCTAGAATATCCTGGTATTTTGTTGAAGACTAGGATTATGTCATATCTTCCTATAAATATTTCCTTGCTCTTTTTTCAGTTGTTTGAAGTCGACACTATCGCTGATTAAGCCCTGTTTTACTGCCGGGTGACTTTCTCTACGGCAATCCTACGTGCAGCGCTGCATAGATTATTGCGCGTTGCTGTGGTGGTTAGGAGTGTGATACATTGTTGCTCAACTCTTGTTCCTTTTTGACCCCGCCGGTATTAGGTTTGCAAGGCCTAGGGTAGTCTTTAATTTTTGCGCCCCACTTGGACCTTGCCTTTCTTTTGCCGATACCTTCATTCTTCGAAGTGTCAAACCTCCTCCATTTTTCCCTCGGATTAACAGAAGATGCTTGTCTCGTTTCATTTCCTCTTAAAATAGTATCACCACCAGCAGCAACATAATATTATTATTCGTATGGTCTCGGCTACCTGACTTCAGTCTTCCAAAAATGTATCATGTATGCAGTCTACCCACCAATTTCGATGTTCAAATTGTGCTGCTGTCTGGTAGAAATTGTAGAACTCTTTTGGACAGTGTCTAAGACAGAACAGTTAATTTTTCCGTTGTGCCAGGGGGGCTCTTTAACATGTCAACAACAACGGCATGGAGTGCCAAGATTTTTGCATGCCCTTCATTTAACCACCTCAGCTGGGATCGCACACGCAAACTTGGGGATGGTCGTCAGACACTGGAACACGCATTTGATCCATCTACGTAGATATTTATCTGTAGCGTTGAGGAGTGAATTGATGAAGTTAACCCTTAAATACACAGCATTGCAAATGTGCAAAGGAAAATGTACTTATTACTATACCATGTGGCCCTCCAGCAGTGTACTTTCTACGTGTAAGTGTCACACCTGCACTAGTGGTGAGTGGGGTGCCTATTCGTTAGTTTACAAAGAAGCGATACAACGTACTACATTTCCGATGTGAAACAAAAATCCACAGTTCTAGACCTTCAGGCAAGCAACTCAATGTTGAAAACATCCTAGGGATATGAGCTATGAATTTTAGGTAAAGATAATAAAGTATGATAATACATTCTTTATTTATTCCTAAAAGTTACAATACTTTTCTTAATTATTGTTATCCGGTCGATTATACTACCATCTTTTCTGCCACTACGAGCACTAATGTGACTCAATGCAGAGTTTCACTTAAGCCCTTATAACTACATTCGGTGTGGTCATTTTTCAAATGTCAAAATACACCTGAGGATATTGAACCAAAGACTACATTCAGAAAGAATTATGTAAATAATTTAATTTGTCTAGAATTTGAATAAAAAAGAGAACGAGTAAAGAAATAAAGCGATTTTAGGCTTTTTTCCGGAACTTCATTTAGGCCGTAAATGATTTTCGAAATTTGTTCTTTTAGTTTGATAGAGCAATCTAAGACACACAATTTGAAATCTTCCCGGGCCCTTGATACCTCCAACTGTCGGAAAAATTGAAGAAATAGCTTAATTTTACGTTTTCCGCAGTATGGGGACCCCTACGTTGTTTGCTAAGAAATGTTTTCACCATTCATAGCAATCATTTTACAGCACACATTTTGTAACAGTTTAATGACTCATTCATTTTTACACGCACATACATTACACTCTAGCAAGGTGTTGCTTGAATGTGGTATGTGCCTTGAACTATCCATTAGCTCATACTTGCAACTCTGCTCGGCGAAATACCTGTATAGAAGGCAGGCGGGTGTTTAGAAACTCCTGCGCATATCGTCTGCGAGCTTCGGCTGCATTCCAATCAGATTCTCCATAGGTTATATCTGTATATTCGTATGTTCATACTCTATACACGTTATGCGAAACTGTAAGGGCTCAGTATCCGAAAGACCGAGCGAGTTGGCCGTGCGGTTAGGGTCGTCTGGCTGTGAGTTTGCAATAGGGAGATGGTGGCTTAGAATTCCACCGTCGGCAGCCTTGAAGATGGTTTTCCGTGTTTTACCATTTTCACACCAGGCAAATGATGGGACTGTACCTTAATTAAGACCACGGCCACTGCCTTCCCAGTCCTAGCCGTTTCCCATCATTCCGTAGCCGAAAACCTTCAATGTGTTAGTGTGACGTTAAGCCACCAGCAAAAAAGAAAGCATCCAAAGTTGATAAATTAGCGTCTAATGGCAAAAATGTCTTTGTAAAATGAACTCTCAAGAATCGATCTGTTTAAAGAGAAAAACTCAGGTCTTAACGCTTCCTCCTCTGCCTATTGTCACGCAGTGGGGTACCTGGCTTAGCGCTATGGTATACTACGCAGACAATTTCGAATGTTTCGCCTCCGTTGTGAATGAACTTGATAAATAACGATGGGTTGTCAACTGGTATTCTTCAAGTGTTATTGAAAGACAGCTCTTTAAAAAAATGATTTGGCATTCATAACTGCCAGTCGAAGTTTCTTGTGTAAAACCATAGACATACGTGAAAAATCCTCTAACCTGTAGACCAAAACAGTAAAGGACATACGTGCTGTGGGAAATAAACTAGATTCACTTTCACAATCAGCCTCGCAGATACAGGGACTGTTAAAGGTCAAATATTAACATTAGAAACATTAAAAATCAGAAAAAAATGTGCGAAATTGCTAAAGTACTGGAGGGTGCTCAAGTTGGTGAAATTGATGGCGTTAGTGTTAGACATTCCTCTCTTTAACTATGCGTCTGACATCCTGTGATGCGAAGCGATCGTTTTTGCAGTATAATGCGTCCTTTAGAGATAATCGGCATGTGTTTGTGATGGTCAGTTTGGAGATGACCTTTGTTGTTGCCTATAATTCTTACATTACCTTTTCTTATATAAATACCATATCTACTCAGGAACGTCAAAAATCAATATACCATACTCTACTTTTCCATACTTATTTTCTTCTTTTCATTTTCTACGCCAACCGTATATGGAGGGGTGTAATCACTATTGCGTGTTTCTGTGGTGGTTGGTAGTGGGGTGTGTTGTATGAATATGAAGAGGAGAGTGTTGGGACATGCACAAACATCCAGTCCCCGAGCCAGAAGAATTAATCGGAAGCAATTAATTTCCCCGACCCGGCCGGGAATCAAACCCGGGACACTCGGAATCGAAGGGCAGTACGCTGACCATTCATCCAACGAGTCGGACTGTACTTTTTCATACACAGGCATCAATTTGCCTTAAAGAGGCATTATGGGCCGATGATCTAGCTGTCAGGCCCCTTTAAACAACAAACATCATCATCATCATCATCATCATCATCACCTTAACGAGAACGTTCGGTAGCACCATATTTGAATAAAATACTTTATACACGTCTATAAAGTCTTGAACAAGAGTGGTTATGTGGTATTTAAAGCAAAATATTTTTCAATTTTATCAAATATTTTTAGGGTTTTTAGTATAATTATAAAAATAAAAAATTCACATTTTTAGCACATAAAAACTACTCCCTGGTAATTACCGTGTTGACTGTGTGGAGGTACCTCACGGGAAACTCTATAGGTAGCTAGGTCATCTTCTTTGGGGCGACGACAATAACGAGGTAGTAAGTAACGTTTACAGATCACTTCGTATGGTTGTGAGGGTATTTAGGGTTTGTAGGAAGGAGGTAAAGACGAGAGCGTATAAGTCTCTGGTGAGACCCTATCTTTTATTTTTTAATTTTGCTACTTGTTTAACGTCGCAGTAACACGTCAAAGGTTTTCGCCGACGAAATGGTGGGAAAGGAATGGCACTGGAATTGTACGGGCTGTGGCTTTAACTAAGGTACAGCCCCAGCATTTGCCTAGTGTGAAAATGGCAAAGCCCGCGGTGTGCTTACAGCTCGTCGCACGATGAAACGATCCACCTTGGTGGTGGTCCACTGAGGTTGACCCAAGCCTTGTTCTTCTTTGTCTGTTTACCCTCCAGGGCAGGTTTTTCCCTCGGACTCAGCGAGGGATCCCACCTCTACCGCCTCAAGGGCAGTGTCCTGGAGCTTTAGATTTTGGGTTTGGGATACAACTGGGGAGGATGACCAGTACCTCGCTCAGGCGGCCTCACCTGCTATGTTGAACAGGGGATTTGCGGGGGGGGGGGTGGACGGGAAGATGGGAATGGATAGACAAGGAAGATAGAAGGAAGTGCCCGTGGCCTTAAGTTAGGTACCATCCCGGCATTTGCCTGGAGGAGAAGAGGGAAACAACAGAAAACCACTTCCAGAATGGCTGAGGTGTGAATCGAAAAAACCTCTACTCACTTGACCTCCCGAGGCTGAGTGGACCCCGTTCCAGCCCTCGTACCACTTTTCGAATTTCGTGGCAGAACCGGGAATCGAACCCGGGCCTCCGGGAGTGGCAGCTAATCATCCTAACCACTACACCACAGAGGCGGACGGACCCGAGCCTTCTTGATGCGTATGTGTACCCTGACGTTCCCACCGTGTCCAATATTGATTCACTGTGTTGTCAACATGTTCGAGTGGTGAGCAATGTACCGATCAAGCTCGATAGCTGCGGTCGCTTAAGTGCGGCCAGTATCCAGTAATCGGGAGATAGTGGGTTCGAACCCCACTGTCGGCAGCCCTGAAGATGGTTTTCCGTGATTTCCCATTTTCACTCCAGGCAAATGCTGGAGTTGTACCTTAATTAAGGTCACGGTCGCTTCCTTCCCATTCCTAGGCCTTTCCCATCCCACCGTCGCCATAAGACCTATCTGTGCCGGTGCGACGTAAAGCAAATAGGCGTAGCGAAGTACCGAAAGATCCTACCTACCTCTCTTAGTCTGACCATGCGGCCTCTCTCAAACTCATTCAGCTGGTCAAAGGCTTGTCGAATGTGCCGTCGGGGGCATGCTGGGTGTTCACTCAACTTGATAATTAATGCTATTTGTTTTACGTCTCGCTAACTCCTTTTGTACGGTTTTTTTTTTTTTTTGCTAGGGGCTTTACGTCGCACCGACACAGATAGGTCTTATGGCGACGATGGGATAGGAAAGGCCTAGGAGTTGGAAGGAAGCGGCCGTGGCCTTAATTAAGGTACAGCCCCAGCATTTGCCTGGTGTGAAAATGGGAAACCACGGAAAACCATTTTCAGGGCTACCGATAGTGGGATTCGAACCTACTATCTCCCGGATGCAAGCTCACAGCTTTGTACGGTTTTCGGAGACGCCGAAGTGCCGGAAGTTTGTCCCACAGGAGTTCTTTAACTTGCTAGTAAATGTACAGACACGAGGCTGCCAGTTGGGGTCAGAAGGCCAGCGCTCTACCGTCTGAGTTATTCAGGCTATTCACCCAACTTACTGCAGATCTGTGGCTCACACTGCAACTAAAGCCTTATTTGGTGTGTTGTATCTATGAATGAGGGAAGAAAGTGTGCGCCTCCTAATGGCACTTTAGCTGAAGCAATCAGCATTAACCCTCCAGCAGGTGCGCTGGGGTATAAAGTACATCACTGCTATTTTTTTTCAACTTCGCAACACTAGCTTTTCCAAGGCTGCTTGCTCGTCTGCTATTCCTGCAGTGTGACCTTCGTTGTTGAATATGGTAGTCTTGAGACTGTGAGTGCACCCGAGCGGCTCTATTGTTGCGCCCGCGCGCCGGGTTGAGTACAATAATTTACTAACATTATCAAGCAGATTAGCGTTTAAACCACTCTATTTAATACTATTTTCTCTTATTTATCTGTTTACCCTCCAGGGTCGGTTTTTCCCTCGGACTCAGTGAGGGATCCCACCTCTACCGCCTCAAGGGCAGTGTCCTGGAGCTTGGGTCGGGGATACAACTGGGGAGGATGACCAGTACCTCTCCCAGGCGGCCTCACCTGCTATGCTGAACAGGATCATTGTGGGGGGATGGGAAATTTGAAAGGGATAGACAAGGAAGAGGGAAGGAAGTGGCCGTGGCCTTAAGTTAGGTACCATCCCGGCATTTGCCTGGAGGAGAAGTGGGAAACCACGGAAAACCACTTCCAGGATGGCTGAGGAGGGAATCAAACTCACCTCTACTCAGTTGACCTCCCGAGGCTGTGTAGACCTCGTTCCAGCCCTCGTACCACTTTTCAAATTTCGTGGCAGAGCCGGGAATCGAACCCGGTCCTCCGGGGGGTGGCAGCTAATCGCACTAACCACTACACCACAGAGGCGGACCTACTATTTTCTCAATTAAAATATGTTTTTCATTTATTTAGGATATTGGTGCTTAATGAAATAGCCATATTACTTCATGAACAGCCAGAGGAATACAATGTTCACAGCGCAGAATCACGAGACTGACTCTGAGGAGGAAGGTCTCACTCCGAAGGACGGAACTGATTCAGAGGAAAGTGAAAATGGACGTTGTGATTAATACCGCCGACGACTTTGACGATACTGTGTGACATCTTGGTTGTACTCATGGGATACTTCCCTGGTGCGCAAGCTTTTCGGAAATGAGTAGGATATAAAACATTAAAAACTAATAATGTTTTGATTTTTACTAGATGACTATTTCAGAAGTATTTTTCTGTAAATTATGCATTACTTGAACTCATGTTTGAAAGAAATAATAAATAGCGAATTTAATGATTACAGCTCTAATGGTTGTGGTCCTGATGATATCCCTCCTCGTGTTAGTTACGGTAACTATTGCCACCGCCATCTTTGCTTCAAGCTGGCTTACAAATCCATTGTACATTTACAATGAGTACAAATTTTCCTGTGGTATTGTAGATAACCATCTATGTTGCTTTTTGATATAATATAATGTATCTTATCCAGTTAATTACTTAAATGTTTCTAAAGTGTGTTTCTTACTGTAATGAATCTCTTAAATGAAGTATTTCTCTCTTGCAAGTTGTGCTAAGTAGTTCTATTTACAACGGAAAGGGACTTTCCTAGAAGGCAGGAGATTGCAATAGTCTTGGGTTAGCTAACTCTTCCGTAAGGTAATGTGTTCTCCAATAATGTTTAAGGACTCCATTCTGAGCCTAATTTCTGCAAGGATTTCTGTTACCTGAATTTTAATGTTGATCTTTTTTTTTTTAATTGACATTTGTTCGTGTCGTCGACCTCTGTAGATCTTTTGCCACTTTGATAAACGGGGCTAAAAGTCAGGTTGTGAGTTTCACAAATAGGAAAAGTCCTCTCAGTTTTAATTACTGCGTTGATAGGGTGAAAGTTCCTTTTGGGGATCATTGTAAGTATCTAGGTGTTAATATAAGGAAAGATCTTCACTGGGGTAATCACATAAATGGGATTGTAAATAAAGGGTACCGATCTCTGCACATGGTTATGAGGGTGTTTAGGGGTTGTAGTAAGGATGTAAAGGAGAGTGCATATAAGTCTCTGGTAAGACCCCAGCTAGAGTATGGTTCCAGTGTATGGGACCCTCACCAGGATTACCTGATTCAAGAACTGGAAAAAATCCAAAGAAAAGCAGCTCGATTTGTTCTGGGTGATTTCCGACAAAAGAGTAGCGTTACAAAAATGTTGCAATGTTTGGGTTGGGAAGAATTGAGGGAAAGAAGAAGAGCTGCTCGACTAAGTGGTATGTTCCGAGCTGTCAGCGGAGAGATGGCGTGGAATGACATTAGTAGACGAATAGGTTTGAATGGCGTCTATAAAAGTAGGAAAGACCACAATATGAAGATAAAGTTGGAATTCAAGAGGACAAACTGGGGCAAATATTCATTTATAGGAAGGGGAGTTAGGGATTGGAATAACTTACCAAGGGAGATGTTCAATAAATTTCCAATTTCTTTGAAATCATTTCGGAAAAGGCTAGGAAAGCAACAGATAGGGAATCTGCCACCTGGGCGACTGCCCTAAATGCAGATCGGTATTGATTGATATTGACTTGCACCATATGATATGAACCTGCGTGTAATTGTAATTGCGGAAGTGTATAGTGTTGAATGTGAGTAAATGAACGTTAAAGACGACAAAAAACACCCAGGGCCAGGGATATTAATCATTTACAATTAAACGACCCTGACCCAGCCGGAATCGAATCCGGGGCGTTGCCCTCTACACCGGGGGCCGGACAATGTTGATCTTACTGTGTCAGATAGTCATGACAAGTTCAAAACTATTTCTGCGTGCTGGAATCTTATTCATTTTTAATTCTAATATTATTTTGTCCTCACAGATCTTGTTCATGAATCGTGTATAGAATCATTGTCTTCCTCACTAGCACTAGGCGCAGGTCCTGTCCATCAACTTGGATTTTTCAGATTTCTATTGAGCCTGACATTATTTATTCTTTTTCTCTTAGTTATGTCGCAGCTCAGTTAATCAATTCTTGGGTTTGGCGTTGGAGGTCAAATTTGGTTGCGACGGTTAGCATGACATTGTCAGCGTTGGGAAGTGACCATGGTACCGTTTTTTTTTCTTTACGTCGCACCGACACAGATATGTCTTATGGCGACGATGGGATAGGAAAGGCCTAGGAATGGGAAGGAAGCGGCCGTGGCCTTAATTAAGGTACAGCCCCGGCATTTTCCTGGTGTGAAAATGGGAAACCACGGAAAACCATCTTCAGGGCTGCCGACAGTGGGGCTCGAACCCACTATCTCCCGATTACTGGATACTGGCTGCACTTAAGCGACCATGGTACCGATCCGAGAAGGTCTGCTTTAACAGCATCCATCACAAAGATGAACAGAAGTGCCGATAAGGGTAAGTGTGAAAGTTATCGGACGCTTCTGCAGCAGTCTGGGCGCAGCTTATTGACACTGCATAAAGCAACTGTACCTGCCCAATATTGGTAAGTACTCCGGGACCCCATGTTCTTTTAATAATGCTCAACTTCGAAATATTGTTCAATCAATCAATCAATCAATCAATCAATCAATCAATCAATCAATCAATCAATCAATCAATCAATCAATCAATCAATCAATCAATCAATCAATCAATCAATCAATCAATCAATCAATTAATCAATCAATCAATCAATCAATCAATCAATACTGATTTGCATTTATGGCAGTCGCCCAAATGGCAGATTCCCTATCTGTTGTTTTCCTAGTCTTTTCTTAAATGATGTCAAAGAAATTGCAAATTTGTTGAACATCTGCCTTGGTAAGTTATTCCAATCCCTAACTCCCCTTCCTATAAATGAATATTTGTCCCAATTTTTCCTCTTGAATTCCAAATTTATCTTCATATTGTGATATTTCCTACTTTTGAAGGCGCCGCTCAAACTTATTCGTCTACTGATGTCATTCCACGCCATCTCTCCACCGATAGCTCGGAACATACCACTTAGTCGACACTGTTGTAACGCTACTCCTTTGTCGGAAATCACCCTGAACAAATCGAGCTGCTTTTTTTCTCGATTTTTTCCAGTTCTTGAATCAAGTAATCCTGGTGAGGGTCTCATACTCTGGAACCATACTCTAGCTGGGGTCTTACCAGAGACTTATATGACCTCTCTTTTATATCCTTACTACAACCCCTAAATACCCTCATTACCATGTGCAGAGATATGTGCCCTTTATTTACAATCCCATTTATGTGATTACCCCTGTACCGGGCGGTACACCTCCACTCCGCTAATTTAAAATGTGCGCCAGTTGAAACTCCTCTGCTGGAGGAAGTCTGAACTTTATCTACGCTATTAATTCTCTACTTTCTCAGAAGATGTCACCACGTGGAAAATTTTGAGTTTTTGAACTGTGTCATTTTTGATGTGGTTTTGTTTCGCTTGAAGTAAGAGGTGTGAACTTTCTCTTCTGGAGGACACTACTGAAGATCAACAATAGTGCAACCTAGTGCGGAGTCAAAGAACTATTTTGTTGGAGAAATTTTTATTTCAAATGTTTGGTCTTTGCTAAATTTTTTTCAGTCTTTGGTTAAGTTGGCTGTATACCCCTCTCTTTCCCCTTGTTTTGCATTTAACCAATCCTGAATTTCTTTGAGTTATTTCCGACCAATCCGATGTATCTTCCCCCAACTTGGATATGTTTCTGTACCCGAGCCAATAAAAAGTTTGTGGGAGGGTGTTTTCATTCCCCTAACGCCTAGAACCTTCCGCGAGAGGATATAAACTGCTGATTTTAGGGTCTCCGGGCCACTTCTGTTCCATCTTTCAGCGTATAAAGTACATAGCAGGAGGCGGGAAGCGCCTCTTTCCTCGGCAGCGATCATCAATAAGGTAATGGCCGATTAATAAATTCTTTCTTTGCTAGCTCAGCAGTTTAACTCTCGGGGCGGGTGCGAAGCGTTCCTCCATGTAACCTTTTCCTAAAATGTAACGATCTTTTCTTCTATTCTCTTTTAAGCTGCATATTGGGATAGAGAGTGCTAACCCTCTCGAGCTCCCACTCACATTGTCTTGAGGTGAACTTATTTTCTTAACCTATTCTTCGTTAATGTAAAACAAATTGCTCTTTTCTAAAGTCACCTCGGTAGTATGGGATTAGCCCTTGCATTAGTGGCCTAGAGCCAGAGTAGGTCTTAATCAAAGTGTATTAGGAGTGCAAGTTCGCCTCCTCTCAAATGGTTATTTTAGAGGTCATTTAATTAACCTGCTTTTCATTTAATAGACCTCAGTAGATTGGGTATTTTACCCCTGTGTTTATGTCCGTTGAGGACAACTTGAAGGTGGAGTTTGGTGTGGCCTGGGAGAGGCTTAAATTTTGAGAGCGAGTGGCTCTTTGAAAAAAAGGTGTTGTATGCCTCGTGGAGGCTTTTCTGTGTAATTTGGAGCAAGGGCTCCTAGGTATGAATGGGGTTTTCTGCCCCTCTGTTAAAACTCGTGTTTGGGGTAAAACTGAGCTGATTGCCCAAGCAGTGTAAAGTCAGGGCGCGAAGCCCAAATTCTGTAAATATTGTAACTACCCTTTTGATTTGCTACTTTGTACCTGCCATACTTGTTATTTCTTTGTTTTTGAAAAGAAAATATAACCTTGTTAAATTTTAAATTAATTTTGCTTTCGTAGCTGGAGACCTATTCACACCCGCACCTTCTTTCACCTCTACCTACCACGGAAATGTCCGTAACAAGTGGTAGCAGAGCGTGGTTGAATGGGTCTCAATTTAGCCCCTTTTGACGGCTAAACATTGTTTGTTCCGAACTCTAACTATTTTCCCAGTTGCTGGAATTTTTTGAGTTTTTCAAAATTGTTCTGTCACCATGCCCGGCCCTCGCGATGTTCTCCATCTTAACTATTTGCGCAAGGAGGAGCTTATCTATGAATTGACTATTAGAAATGTACAATCTGGAGGCACGGTTGCACTAGATTTGCCCATTTCCATCCCCAATTTGGGAGAGAAAGAAATCGACGACTCTCTTTCCACGATCACGGAGAATATTACTGGGCTAGCTTCTGTAGTTAGTTTTTTTGATGAAAATGATCCTTCTCCTAATCAAATTAAGCGTGTGCAAGCTAGGCTATATCATTTTTCGAATAGGGTTAACGATCTGTTGTCTCTCAAGTTGAATGACGTTCAGAAGAAGGAAGCTAGTACGCTGCTTGAAAATATGTCTGAATTATCTAGCAAGGTCACTCAATTGTTAACGGGGGAAGTTCCTCCCAAATCTGATCAACCCACCACAGTGAATGCAGGTAGTGAGGAAGCGCCTCCCAAGGGAGAAGTTAATAGTATAACCGTTGCTGCTCAAACTATCCCTGCCCCATTGGACAACGAATCTGAACGTCGTGCATCATTGAGTAACATCCGTTCTGAATTAACTTCCTTGCCATTGAAACCTTTACCTACTATGTCACCCGGGTTTAGCAGCTTGCCTCATCCATTGGAAATGTTGCTCAGAGGAATCTCTAAGTTTTCTGTTAATACCACCAGTGATGTAATTTCATTTTTAAGATTTCTAGTTGAATTTCAGGATCATGCACTTGTGTTTTCTCTTTCTCCATGTCAAATTTTGCAAATTATCTATCCGTATGCTATTGGTATTCTCTCAGATAAAATCGTAAGAGCCATTGCTGAGCAATCATCTATTGAGGATTTCCATGCCTATTTGCTAGCTAACTTCATCCCGGCTAGGGCCAGGTCCTCCCTTATTCAGAAGTACTATTACCGTGTACAACGCTTGGATGAAAACTTGGCTGATTTCATACAGGACATTAAGTTTTATACTAGGGTGTTTGCTCTTCATTTCCCTGAGGATCAGATTGTACAAGCTATTGTGGAAGGGATTTCACCACCCTACAGGTCATATTTGTGTTTCGCGGCGTGCCCGCAAACTTTCTCTGAACTTGAAGCATTGGCCGTCTCAGCGGAAGGAGTTAGATACGCCGATTCTTTGCGTGTCGCGAAAGAACCCCCGCCTTCCTTTAGTAATACTCGGCCTCCACCTCGCCGACCAGTTAATCCCCGTAAATGTTATGCTTGCGGGTCGCCTGACCATCTGCGCAACAAGTGTCCACTGATCAAGTCAAGTGGGACAAGGAATGGAGCCGGGTCATCACAAGGCTGTTTTAAATGTGGGGCTTTCTCACATATCGCCAAGAATTGTCCCAATTCGAATAGCACCCCCTCCTGCTCAACTTCTGGTGCAAATTCCACCCATGCCAATAATAAAAAGTGACTAGTGGCTTCGGCTGAGTCGACTAATCCATCTTCCCGAGACTCAGCCCCTGGTAAACAGGTTGTAAATTCAGGGAACGAGCAATTTTCAAATTTATCTTTTGAAGGTCCCAAAGAGTGTCTTAGGATTGCGGCGGATTCCCCCGCACCGGTTCCTTTTCTTAAGATCGAGTTAAATAACGAGCCTATAACAGCTCTCTTAGATTCAGGCAGTGTTTGTTCTATTATTTCGGCTGATTGGTATTCAAAATTGAAATCTGTTTGTAAGCTTCCTAACTATTGTTTGTCGGCGATCCAATACGTTTCGGCTAATTCCTCTCCATTAGAAATTCTCGGTTCCTTATATGTCAAAATTCGTATTTTTCAATTCACATGGAAAGTTAAATTGTTTGTGGCCAAGCATTTGTCTTGCCCCATTATATTGGGAGCGGACTTTATTTCTCACACTGGTCTTGTGCTCGACCTTCAGAGTAGGTCTTGCACTTTCAAATTTGCCTCTAATTGTAACATCCCTTTATTAAAGTGTAATTCTGCATCATGTTCTTCTATTTCGCCTACCCAGGATGAGATGTTGTTAGACCTTAGACATCTACCTGAGGAGCAGGCTGATAGTATTCGTAAATTGTGTCAGTCGTTTCCCGAGGTGTTCTCTGATACTCTTGGTGTTACTGACCTTATTGAATACAAAATTGAGGTCACGGATTCGATTCCTGTCCGTTTTCCACCTTATAGGCTATCTCCACCTAAAATGAAGGCTCTAAAAGAAATCATCGATCAGATGTTGAAGGACGGTATTATTAGGCCCTCTAAGTCAGCGTATTCTTCGCCTATTTTTTTAGTCCCGAAACCCCAAGGAGGCTTCAGGCCTGTCATTGATTACAGGGCTCTCAATCGGAAGGTGGTGTTACAATCTGTGCCCCTTCCCGACCTTCATTCTTGTTTTTCATGGTTTCGTAAGGCCAAGTTCTTTACTATCTTGGACTTGAATCAGGCCTATAATCAAATTCCCCTTGCCGAAGAGTCTAAACATCTTACAGCGTTTGCCACGGACTGGAATTTATACGAATACAACCGCGTGCCTTTCGGGCTCCCCACCGGAGCAGCTGTACTCACTAGGCTACTAGATAGGGTCTTCTCCGACATCAAATTTGAGTACTTATATCACTACTTGGATGATGTCGTCGTATTTTCAGAGACCTTTGAAGAACACCTAGATCATCTGCGAGAAGTTCTCGATCGCCTTCGTAAGGCTGGGTTAACTGTTAAGTTGTCCAAGGTTACCTTTGCTAAGCCCTCTATGTCTTTCCTAGGGCATATTGTGTCACCTGATGGTGTAGCGGTCGATCATTCTAGAACACAGGCCATCCGTGATTTTAAACCTCCCAAGGACATTAAAGGTATCGCCAGGTTCATTGGTATGGTGAATTTCTTCAGGAAGTTTATTCCTAACTTCGCTAATAGAGCGGCGCCCTTAAACCTTCTTCGTAGGAAAGGCATCAAATTCGAGTGGGGACCTTCTCAACAAGCCGCTTTTGAAGACCTTAAATTAACTCTTTGTAATGCCCCTGTACTTGCTATGCCTGATTTCTCGAAGAAATTCATTGTCCAAACCGACGCATCGTCGTCAGCGGTAGCTGCAGTCCTTCTTCAAGAGACTGAACTAGGGAGGCGCCCCATCGCCTATGCGTCTAGGACATTGTCGGCTCAAGAAGCCAAGTATTCCATCTATGAGCTCGAAGGTTTGGCAGTCTTATTCGCCTTAGAGAAGTTCCGTCTCTATCTGGAACATGTCAAATTCGACCTGGAGACAGATAATCAAGCCTTAAGCTGGGTCTTAGGTAGGCCGCGTCGTACTGGTCGTATAGCCCGCTGGGCCATTCGTATTTCCGCCTTCCAGTTTGATGTTAGACATATCAGAGGTACCGAAAATGTTGTTGCTGACGGACTCAGCCGTATGTTTTCTAACGACGTCGAGACCCACGAACCGGTCGACGGTTCATCACCTTCCGAGTCCATACTATCTAAGGTTAATGCCATCCTAACAGATGCTCCCATGCTCTTTAGGGATATCGAGAAATACCAACGTGAAGATCCGACGCTGGCTCCGATAATGGAAACCCTTTCTTCTGGGGAACATGTTGTCCCTTATGTTCTGAGGAATGGTGTTTTATGTTGCCCTTCGAGGCATGACAAGATGATGAAAGTTGTTGTTCCAGCGGTTCTTGTACCTATGATCTTCAAGTATTATCATGAGACCCCATTAGGAGGGCATCTTGGTATCTTTAAAACTCGTGAAAAGATTCGTGAAATGTTCATCTGGAAAGGTATGGACGGTGAAATCCGTGAACTAGTAAAGGCTTGTAAATCCTGTTTGCTTAGTAAACCGACCATGTCCACCAAGGTAGGCCTCTTGTCTTCTCAGCAAGTGTCGCGCCCCATGGAACGCCTGTATATTGATTATGTAGGACCATTCCCCCAGTCAAATGGTAATGCCAACAAGTTCATCCTTGTGTGTGTAGATGGTTTTACCAGATTTTCTTGGTTATTTCCGACTAAGCTGGCTACCGCTCAGTCTACCATTACTTGCTTAAATTCTATTTTTGCTTCTTTTGGTCCGTGCCAATATATTGTATCTGATAATGCTAAGGCTTTTACATCTAACTTATTTCGTAAATTCTGTTTTGACTTATCCATCTCTCATGTAACTACTTCTGCTTATTACCCTCAACTATCTCTGGCTGAACGGGTTAATCGTAATCTCAGGTCCGCACTTATTGCCTATCATCATGAAGATCATTCCAGGTGGGACACGTCCCTGCATTGGTTAGCTTTTGCTTTGAATTCGGCGGTTCATGAATCTCATAAGTTCACTCCAGCTTCCTTGATGTTCAAGTTTGTTCCCAACACGCCGCTCTCTAACCTTTGGTCTCTGAGTGACATTCTACCCGAGACAATAGATCCGGATAATATTAAAGATCTTTGGAAGAAGGCTAAAGCCAATCTTAAGGTATCTCATGAAAAGGTTAGGGAAAAGTATGATCGTGGACGGAGACCCACCACTTTGAAGGTAGGTGACCAGGTGATGGTCAAGAATTTTGTTCCCGCGGGCAAGCTTGCCCCCAGATTTCATGGGCCATGCATCATTCTCGATTTTCTTACGCCGGTTACATTGTTAGTAAGCAATCCAGCCACCGAGAGGATATTTAGGGTTCACCTGTCCCAGTTGAAACCGGTGTAAATTTTGTGTCAACTTGCTTCATATAATTTGATAGGAATATGAAGGTTATATTTTTTTTTTTGAGTTCCACTCTTAAGGCATTCTGCTCCTTCTATTTTATTTTATATTTAAGCATTTCTTGTAAACCTCCCCCGATTTGTTAAACTGCCATCCTGTCCTTGCCACGGCCATTACCACGCTCCCGTCTCCTGCTCCACTACACACAGTGGCTGGCTTAGATGTAATGCCATGGATATCTGCACGCCGCTGGTCCCTCAATCTCTCTACATGCCTGTGCCCTCAAAAGAAACATGATGGTCCAACACAATTCTGCCGCCTAGCTTTAATGTTTCAGTGCCCCCGCAGCCGCGCGGCGCTGTGCCGCGGCTGGGTTCGAGGACGGGCCCCCTCGGCCCCAGCGAGAACGACATGTGCACGGCGAGCCGGAGCTCTCCTCCCGGCCAAGGCTGATGTGCGGCGCACGACCTGCTACTTGCCCGCAGCCTGTATATGTTCACCGCGGGCGCGGCGTGTTTCAACACCTCTGCTCCCCTCATAGTGCGGGCGAGCGGTATCTCAGGGTACTTGAGGGGTCCGAGCGGCCTCCTTTGGACGCAAGCTGCAACGGCCGGTCTGGCCATCCAACTTCATCAACCTCAACTACATGGACAGTTACGATAAGCAATGACTACACTCGGGAATTCAACAGCAATATTTGGTGGACATTGCAAAATTTTTCATCACTTTTAAGTATTAAAAGTTTATCCTCAGAATTCTACTTCTACAAACTTAAAAACTATTCTTCTTCTGCAACAACAAAATTTTGAAACTAAATCAAACCAAATTAAGAAAATCTTATAATTTTTTTTTTGGCAAGTAATCTCCATATCTACATCAAAACTGGGACCTTGTTTTCAAACAATTTCATGTGTCACCCCGGGAGGAACTTTTGGGGGGGGGAGGTCTGTACCGGGCGGTACACTTCCACTCCGCTAATTTAAAATGTGCGCCAGTTGAAACTCCTCTGCTGGAGGAAGTCTGAACTTTATCTACGCTATTAATTCTCTACTTTCTCAGAAGATGTCACCACGTGGAAAATTTTGAGTTTTTGAACTGTGTCAGTTTTGATGTGGTTTTGTTTCGTTTGAAGTAAGAGGTGTGAACTTTCTCTTCTAGAGGACACTACTGAAGATCAACAATAGTGCAACCTAGTGCGGAGTCAAAGAACTATTTTGTTGGAGAAATTTTTATTTCAAATGTTTGGTCTTTGCTAAAAAATTTTCAGTCTTTGGTTAAGTTGGCTGTATACCCCTCTCTTTCCCCTTGTTTTGCATTTAACCAATCCTGAATTTCTTTGAGTTATTTCCGACCAATCCGATGTATCTTCCCCCAACTTGGATATGTTTCTGTACCCGAGCCAATAAGAAGTTTGTGGGAGGGTGTTTTCATTCCCCTAACGCCTAGAACCTTCCGCGAGAGGATATAAACTGCTGATTTTAGGGTCTCCGGGCCACTTCTGTTCCATCTTTCAGCGTATAAAGTACATAGCAGGAGGCGGGAAGCGCCTCTTTCCTCGGCAGCGATCATCAATAAGGTAATGGCCGATTAATAAATTCTTTCTTTGCTAGCTCAGCAGTTTAACTCTCGGGGCGGGTGCGAAGCGTTCCTCCATGTAACCTTTTCCTAAAATGTAACGATCTTTTCTTCTATTCTCTTTTAAGCTGCATATTGGGATAGAGAGTGCTAACCCTCTCGAGCTCCCACTCACATTGTCTTGAGGTGAACTTATTTTCTTAACCTATTCTTCGTTAATGTAAAACAAATTGCTCTTTTCTAAAGTCACCTCGGTAGTATGGGATTAGCCCTTGCATTAGTGGCCTAGAGCCAGAGTAGGTCTTAATCAAAGTGTATTAGGAGTGCAAGTTCGCCTCCTCTCAAATGGTTATTTTAGAGGTCATTTAATTAACCTGCTTTTCATTTAATAGACCTCAGTAGATTGGGTATTTTACCCCTGTGTTTATGTCCGTTGAGGACAACTTGAAGGTGGAGTTTGGTGTGGCCTGGGAGAGGCTTAAATTTTGAGAGCGAGTGGCTCTTTGAAAAAAAGGTGTTGTATGCCTCGTGGAGGCTTTTCTGTGTAATTTGGAGCAAGGGCTCCTAGGTATGAATGGGGTTTTCTGCCCCTCTGTTAAAACTCGTGTTTGGGGTAAAACTGAGCTGATTGCCCAAGCAGTGTAAAGTCAGGGCGCGAAGCCCAAATTCTGTAAATATTGTAACTACCCTTTTGATTTGCTACTTTGTACCTGCCATACTTGTTATTTCTTTGTTTTTGAAAAGAAAATATAACCTTGTTAAATTTTAAATTAATTTTGCTTTCGTAGCTGGAGACCTATTCACGCCCGCACCTTCTTTCACCTCTACCTACCACGGAAATGTCCGTAACAACCCCAATGAAGATCTTTCCGTATATTAACACCTAGATACTTGCATTGATCCCCAAAAGGAACCTTCAGCCCAGAAATTAAAACTGAGAGGAAATTTCCTATTTGTGAAACTCACAACCTGACTTTTAACCCCGTTTATCAACATACCATTGCCTGCTGGCCATCTCACAACATTATCGAGGTCACGTTGCAGTTGCTCACAATCTTATTTATCACTCTATACAGAATAACGTCATCCGCAAAAAGCCTTATCTCTGATTGCACTTCTTTACTCGTATCATTGATATATATAAGAAAACACAAAGGTCCAATAATAATGCCTTGAGGAATTCCCCTCCTAATTATTACAGGGTCAGATAATGCATCACCTATTCTAATTCTCTGAGATCTATTTTCTAGACATACAGCAACCCATTCAGCCCCGCGCATCAGTCAGGACTGTTAAGTAGTCATTGCGCTGTGTGTGAGCGACGGAGGTTGGTATAAGGCACGTGAAAAGAGTAAGAAACTATTGGTGATGTACAGTTGTAAATTCTGTTTCCATAAGTGCCTCGTCGATGGCGTTGATAGATACAAGTGTACGGGGAGAACATGTGTTTTGTGAAATTAAATTCTTTAAATTGTACTGTCGGTTTGCAATTAGACTATAATCATGAAAATGATGACCCTGGTATATTAAACCGGAAGGAAGTCAGTAATATTGGGAAGAGAAAGGCTGAAGAAAATGTGTGTGAGCGCCCCTCCAAACTTATACGCCTCGAGTTAGTTAATGGTGATATTGATACTCTCACAACTCATGGTTTGGTTCGAATAAGGAAAAATATTAATGCCACTCGATTACGCAAATTTCCGACGTTGCCCAATAACTTACCAGAATTACATGAAGCACTGACGAAAAATGTTTTCAACACAAACAGGGGGGATTTAAAAAAAAAAAATTGTGAACGACTCTGAAAAGAATGTTGTGGTTTTCTGATGCCAAAGCAATTTACATTTTCCGAAAGAGCCGAGAACTTTATTTATAGATGGTGCTTTCAAGAGTTGCCCTAAGCTGTTCCACCAAATATATTTATAATTCATGGGGCAAATGAAAAAAACTATTTACCATTGTATATGTTTGCTCCCAAACAAATAATGAAACATATTAGGAAGCTTTGTTCTTAACTGCAAATAACACCAATTTGGACATTATATACGTTGACTTTGAGACGAAAATTCACCAGGCAATTGCTTATGTTTGGCCCCAAACGAATATGAAGAGCTCCAGATTTTATCTCGGGCAGACATGATGGAGAAAGATTCAATCATTGGGATTATCAAGTGATTTTCAATCAAGAGCATCTGAAATCGGACGACTTCTGAAAATTTTGTTTTGACCGCCCCTACTGCCCCTGTCCAAATTGAAGATTGTTTCGTCGAAGGCCTGACAATGAACACCTGGATTAATTTTTTGACTATTTACTTCATACCTATATTCTTGCAGTTAGCGACTTTCCACCCGTTTTGTGGACCGACTTTAGAAGTAGTTCTGAACGGACTACTAATTGCTGTGAGACATTCCATTCTCAAGTGAACGCTCAATTTTACTCTTCCTATCTCAACATATTCCATCTATTAGAGACATTAAAGGGTGTTCAAACTGAAACTTACGCTAAAATGGGAAGCGAGAGGAAAACTACTCACAAAAAATGTGGAACAAACAAAACTGCATAAAAGAACAAATGAGAAAGCTGTTTAATTCAACCATAACCCGGTAAGAATATCTTCAAAACATCTGCTACAAGTTTCCCTCACCTACATAAATTTATTATGCTTGACAATCGCAACTTTGCTTGTACTGTACTTACATTATGACAATAACAAAAAGCCAAACATTTTTAACCATACCCACTGCATGTAGACAGTCCTAAGTCTGTGTAAAATGGGAAGGGAAATGTTATGGTACCGCTGTTAGCTGATGGGAATCAACACGTACGCTATGTCAAAATAAGATGGCAACTAATGGGAAGCAATACAAAAGCTGTCGGATAAATACGGTGACAGCTAATGGAAATCAGGATATCCGTTTCAGAATCAATTCGGGGTCAGCCCCTAAGACATAACCCTGCAAAGACTTAGATATGTGGCTTTCACCTGAGAAATAAGGAAGTACATCGTAAGCTCAAAATGTCAGATATTGAAGTACAGGCCTGTGACACTCCAAAATATCTGGGAGTAACGCTTCACATAACCTTTAAATTACGAAGCACTACATGAAGTGCAAAATGAAAATTTCCGCTTGAAATTGGCTGAATCACAGTGGCGAGGCCAACCACAAACTATTCGTACATCACTTAAGACCCTCTGTTACTCCGTCGTAGAATATGCATGTCCTATTTGGTATCCATCATTTCATGTCAAACAGATGGACGTGGCCCTCAATGAGACCTGTAGATTAGTGACAGGTTGTTTAAGGTCTACTCCAGCCGACAGCCTGTATCAGCGTGCAGGGATTTCTTCACCGTGTATTCGTAGAGAAGTAGCGACAAGGATAGGAATAGATTAGAACAAGAAAGTGCTCGTCCACTGCGCGGTCATGTTTCAAGACTCAAGTCCAAGAAAAGTTTCCTGCGAACATCACGGGAACTAATTGTACGGTAAGAGTACAATTTTGAAAAACCAAGATCTCTAACATCCCGAGATAGATGAGAGTAGTTGGAAGTTTACCACCTGACTACAGTGAAAGCATTACTGTATGCACGTCTCTGAAAAGACTGAGCACAGGAGTGGGCGGGTCCAAAATCATCCTTGCGGAATGGGGCTATATGTATGCTGATAACATCAAGTGCAAATGCGGGGAAAAACAAACCATGCAACACTTACTTCCATGTCCGATGTGTCCATCTTGTTGTACTGAAGTTGAACGGTTTCGAATAACACTTAATGCGCTTGGCGTTCCAAAATATTGGTCACAATTCTTGAAACATACCTTTGGTGTTTCAACGTAAATTTTGGCTGCGTACAATATGTTTCTGACTAATGATAGATGATTCTGCTTTGTAATTCATACATGTTTCATTTTTTATAGAATTATTGTCATTGATGAAGATGATGTCGATGGCGATTATTATTATTATTATTATTATTATTATTATTATTATTATTATTATTATTATTATTATTATTATTATTATTAGGTACACATTCTCCGTGCATTTGAACTGAGCGCCTTTTAGAAGGCCGTCTGTGTTATGAATCTGAAACTATGTATTGGAAGACGTTTGGAACTTCAATCTTCAGATGTCTCTATTGTGGACTTATGTGCCCCCTCTGGTGGGAGGACGGACAATTAATCTTCAAAGGAATTTTATATTTTCTAAGTTGGTTAAACTGAAGTGTTTGTAGAGTGTTTTTGTGTGCTAAGGTTACTAGCACTTCTATCACTTCCTTCATCCTGAAATTTTTAGCCAATCAGAAATTTTGGTAGATATATTTTGTAACCAATCAAAATTGGGGGTGTGTACACGCCATCGGCCTATAGAGTTCTGGAACTTTCCCCTCTGCTATAAAAGATGGAAGATCTGGGCCATGCTGTCTTCTTCTTCGCTTCAGTCTAGAGTGCATACGTTAGTAGAGGCAGGGCCAAGCCTTGCCCGCCGACGGAAGGTGCACCAGCTAAAGGTAATGGCAGACATCTTTTAAATATGTGATAGCTCCAGCAAGCTGACTTGAGGGGAAGGTTTCAACATTCATTCTTAAGTAATTTTCAAACAATATTAAAGACCCTATTCGAATCCGTGGAGGGAAAGTTGCAACTTAAGGAATAAAGAGTGTGCACCCTCTTTTAATTCCCATTAAACTTAGTATGGGGGTGACTATGATTTTCTAAAACTCTACATTTCTTAGAAACAGTTTTGGGAATTAATATTTTTGTCATCTAGTCATCCTCTGTAGTATAGGCTTAGCCTCTGTAACTTAGGGCCATAAGCCCATACAGGATATTAAGCGTTTTTAAGTGTATATCCTAGCATTTTGTTTACGGCCGATATCTTAAACCTTTTCTTTTGACCACTAAGGCCATTTAGAATGGGCACTTATTGCCTTTGTTTAAAGTGTCAATAATTAGGGATGAGTATGTAACAGACTGTTGAGCTGAAATGACAGTGAACTCTGTTTTCAAGGTTTATCTAATGTTTGGATAAGAAAATTGTGCCTTGTAGAGGCTAGATTGTGGAGCTCAGTCTCCTAGAGCGTAAATTGAGTGGAGCAAAGGTGCTCTTTGAAAACAGAGTAACTTTGGAGCTACAAGCTCATTTTGCAAATTATTGTAACTAAATTTTCACTTGAGTCAATGTTTTGATCATAGCTGACGAGCACACCATTTGACTATTCAACGATTATTTGTTGTTCATCAACGTTTAGTCAGGAAAAGAAAAGAAAGGAAAGAAATAAAATTTCAAATTTTAGTGTTTATTAAATTATGCTCATCTTTTCTCTGTCCACACATCAAACCTGCACCTTCTTATACCTCTGCAAGCTACTAAAACACGATAACACTTATTATTATTATTAATATTATTATTCCGCCTTTGTGGTATAGTGGTTAGTGTAATTAGCTAGCACCCTCGACGTCTGGGGTTCGATTCCCGGCTTTGCCACGAAATTTGAAAAGTGGTTCGAGGAATGGAACGGGGTCCACTCAGCCTCGGGAGAGGTCAACTGTGTAGAGGGAGTTCATTATCATTTCAGCCATCCTCGAAGTGGTTTTCCGTGGTTTCTCACTTATCCTCCAGTCTGTTTAGGTCTCCAGATTTAGCTTCCTTATTTCCCCTCCGCGTCCCATCCCGTAATACCAGAATGAAGACCCTATTCCATACTCCTTACTCCCGGCTTTCTCTTACCCAAAGGTCCCTTTCAGTACGTATTCCAGCAATGTTTAATACATTATCTCTCAACAACAACCTAGATCTCTTCGTAACGTTTCCTTCCTTCTGTCATGATATTTATCATATAACTTAATTTTCCTTCTTGTTCTTTCCCGTTCTGCTCCTGTATTTACTGTAAATGTATTTTTCTTTGTTAATAACGTTGTTTATGTAAATATGTATTATATATGATTGTACAGTTTTTATTGTGTATATTCGTGTCCTTTGTAAGTATTTATATATCTTTCATTTTAGATTCATATCTACTGTACATAGCTCAGATCGTTGTAATTCGGCGTTATGCTGTTGCTGATCCTGAATAAATAAATAAATAAATAAAAAATGCCGGGATGGTAGCTAACTTAACCTCCTGAGGCCCAGAACATTTCTCTTTTGGTTAAATGTCATAAAAGTCTTTAACGGTGTCTTGGTGGGAGACTGTGAAGTGAGAAGCATATTACACCAAGGTAAATGAATTCTCAAAAAAATGGAACACCAACAAAAGGTCAATTTTTATTTATTTTATTTTTAAAATATTTCTTTTACGGGATATTCTATTTTTAAGCAGTGTCCTTTTAAAAGGACACCAGGCCCCAGGAGGTTAAGGCCACGACCGCTTCCTTCCTTCTTCCTTGTCTATCCCTTCCAATTTTCCCATTCCCCACAAAGCCCCTGTTCAGCATAGCAGGTGAGGCCGCCTGGGTGAGGTACTGGTCCTCCTCCAGAGCTGTATCCCCGAGCCAAACTTTCATGCTACAGGACACTGCCCTTGGGGCGGTAGAGGTAGGATCCCTCGCTGAGTCCGAGGGAGGAGAAGTGGGAAACAATGGAAAACCACTTCGAGGATGGCTGATGTGGGAATCGAACACTTCTCTAGTCACTTGACCTTCCGAGGTTGAATGGACCCCGTTCCAGCCCTCGAACCAATTTTCAAATTTCGTGGCAGAGCCAGGAATGGAACCCGGGCCTCTGGGGGTGGCTGCTAATCACGCTAACCACTACACCGCAGAGGCGGACTGGAATATAAAGTACTGTATAAAAAATCTTCTCAGTGCGCAACAGCCCTGAAAGGCGGCACGGACGAATCCTCTAGGCCGTTATTCTTGGCTTTCTAGATCGGGGCTGCTATCTCACTGTCAGATAGCCTCAATTGTTACGTAGGCTGAGATGGTGGTCGTGATAATTTTAAGAGGAATTACAACTAGCTAACCATCCTTTATTAGCACTAATCAGGTTGGGCCCCGCGGCGCAACGCGTCCGCCTGTCACCCGGCGGCCCCGAGTTCGATTCCCGGCTGGTTCAGGGGTTTTTAATTGTAAATGATTAATATTACTGGCCTACGAACTGGGTGTTTGTGTCGTCCTTAACTTTCCTTTTCTCACATTCAACACTCTACACTTCCGTAATTCCATTTATACGCAGGTTCCTATCATATGGTGAAAGTAATGGCAAAAGATCTAGCCTACAGCGGTTGACTCCACGAACAAATATAATTTTTAAACACTAATCAGAGCGAAGAAAGTGGAAGGGGTCCGACACTTCAAAAAATGAAGGTTCGACCAAGAAAGACAAGGCCCACGAAGGGTGTGAAAATGAAAGCCTCTAATTAATAACTTCGGGTCGGAAAAGAACAAGAGTTGATCAGGGAGGTCGGATAGAAAATATGAACGTGAAGAACGTGGTACAAGCAAGTGGAAGCATCACGTAGACTGAGTGGACCTCGAACCAGCACTCAGATCCAGTTACAAATTTCCACTCTGACCGGGAATCGAACCCGAGGCCTCCAGATAAGATGCAGGCATGGTACCCCTACACCACGGGGTCGGCGATTATGAAAGAGAGGAATTTTTAAGTTATTTTGTTTAACGTTAAATTCTGTAAGCGAATATAGGTTTTTGAAAATCATGTGTGAATTTTATTATTTCTGTTTTATTAGAAGTGTACGCAGTGTACATTTGTTTTTTTTTACGCCCCACTAACTACATTTGACGGTTTTCAGAGACGCCGAGGTACCGGAATTTAGTCCCGCATGATTTCTTTTACGTGCCAGTAAATCTACCGACACGAGACTGACGTAATTGAGCACTTTCAGATACCAGCAGACTGAGCCAGGATCGAATCTGCCGACTTGGGGCCAGAAGGCTAGCGCCTCAACCGTCTGAGCCACTCAGCCCGGCAAAAAGTTTATTTGTAGGGCTGCAGTAGCAGTGGCTATTTAGTAAGTTTGAAGTCCGCCTCTGTGGTGTAGTGGTTAGCGTGATTAGCTGCCACCTCCGGAGGCCCGGGTTCGATTCCCGGCTCTGCCACGAAATTTGAATAGTGGTATGAGGGCTGGAACGGGTCTACTCAGCCTCGGGAGGTCAACTGAGTAGAGGTGGGTTCGATTCCTACCTCAGCCATCCTCGAAGTGGTTTTCCGTGGTTTCCCACTTCTCCCCCAGCAAATGCCGGGATAGTACCTAACTTAAGGCCACAGACACTTCCTTCCCTCTTCCTTGTCTATCCCTTCCAATCTTCCCGCCCCACCTCCCCATAAGTCCCTTATTAAGCATAGCAGGTGAGGCTACCTCGGCGATGTACTGGTCCTCCTCCCCAGTTGTATCCCAGACCCGATGTCTGACGCTCCAGGACACTGCCCTTGAGGCGGTAGAGGTGGGATCCCTCGCTGAGTCTGAGGGAAAAACAACCCTGGAGGGTAAACAGATTAAGAAGAAGAAGAAAGTTTGAAGTTGATGGTGCCCCAGTCTGAAGTTAAAGGTCACTCTGTGATTCGGGAAGTAGCGTTTTACTGAGTCTATAACATATTCATTACAATCCAATGCGGTATTTTTATAGGACAGGTCATGTTGGAACAGACCTTGATACTGCGTGATAATCGTATGCAGTTTCTGTTTTCCTTGAAGGATCCCGCTTAGTGAACTAGTGGTATGAATATAGTTGACCGTTTACTTTTGCTCCTAGGAACGCAGTGTCAGTCAAGTATTGCAGTTTTCTTTTTTAGTTGTTATTTTGTATTAAAGCGCACAACTTTGTCTGTCAGCGGTGAAACTCCCACTATGAAAAAAAAAATCGAAAAACAAATGACGAACGAGAAGAGTATACCATCTACTACTCGTGAGACGATAATATATCAGTTGTGTTTCAGTACATCCCTGTTAGTTTCTCCTTATGGCTATGAATTTGTGCCATAAGGCGTTAGCGGCGTGAAGCTTAGCTTGTAAATACACATGACTAAATTCCTCTTTCAAAGGAATCTGGCGCACTTTTTCCTACGATAAAGCAGGCAACTCTACTTCCTGCCAGTTATATTAAAACTCAAAATCTACGCTGGTTTTGTAATTAGGATTAAAGATATTGTTGACAATACAGAGCACCAAAGAGAACATCACCTCGCGATAAATTGCGGGACAGAGTCATGAACACCATCTAGCGTCAGAATCTGGCGAAACTATAGACGTTGATAAAATGGAAAGCTACTGACATTGTGGACATTATAATTAATTATACTCATTTTACGTATTAGAAACTGTTGCGAACTATAACCTAGCAGTGATGAAGTTTTCAAATAAAAGGCTTTCCCGTTTTGGCCAATATTATGCGATTCAGAATAAGTCATGTTCTCCTTTCATAATTATTTCCTGCACCGCCGTCTCGATCCTCCTATAAGAGGATCGAGACGGCTGTGATTTCCTGGTACCAGTTTTCTATGTTCTACCGCTAGGAGTGCCACTAGCTATTTCACTCCCATTTCGGAACGACAGACGCATGTGTGTTGCTGTTGAAAAAAGTAGACAGTGTCGCGTCTACAGTTTTCTATTTGTTTACGACTCTCTATTCTTTGCTTGTTTAGACTCTGAAACAAGTATGCCGTATCAATCTAATGTCAGCCTATTCTAACGATCAAGTTTTATCAGTAATGCGAAACTGTAGTAGGCTATGGCTATCTCCAGTTCGCGCACAATAAGGAACTTCAGTAACGAAGATAGAAGTGAAAACATTTTTCCAACAACAGAAGTTTTCAACAACTTTGTTTTTCAACCTCCGTGCTTCTGCGCATCCGCTCAAAGGGAAAAGAACATCGGAGCCCACCTGTGGCCTGCTCATTCTCCTTGGCATTGTGATTGAGTGTCTTTCTAACCTTGCGCTAAAATCGGTTGTATTTACAACTGATTTTCAATTGGTGTGTGCATTTCAGCGATAACGTCACATGCAGGTACACATGAACTACAATTCTGAAGTTCAGAGGGATGACCTGTTGAAATTAAGATCAGTTAAACATTTGGTTAAACGAAGCACATTCATTGTTTGTTCCCAAGGCAAGTAGTATCTCATTACTGTTCCGCCAATGTGGGGATGAGCATCATAATCTTATAAATCCCACGAACTCCAGCTGTGTGGTCATTGATTCCTCCTATTTTTATCAGACATTTCTGTCATGTTTTCTGACTAACCTCCCTTCTTTATATTCGACCTCGGCGGCATGGTGCTTTCAAGGTTAAGGGAATCTTTCAATATCCTGCCTTGCAGCCTCTGTGGGTGGAAGCGTAGAATACGTCCACAGTAGACTATACCCTGCTTGTCACAAGAGGTCCTCAACTTGGGTGGGTTGGCGAGCACTGGTGAACTTTAGGGTTGGCGATCCCGGGTCCCTTAACTGAGTCCTGGCATTGCTTCCCATCACTTCTGCCATGCTCCTCACTTTCATTTATCCTATCGTACCTCCCTGTGGGTGGGAGAGGTAGAGTAACATTCACTGTATTCCTTGTCTGTCGTAAGAGGCGACTGAAAGGGAGGCTAGGGGGTTTAAAATTGAGGACGTGGGTTAGCGAACACGTTTCCCCTAGCAGAGTCTATCATTGCTTCCACTTACTAGTGTCAGGTTCCTCACCTTCTTGAATCCTATCCGATCTCCATTGGTCAACTCTTGTTATTTTCCGACTCCGACGGTATTCGATGTTCGAGGCCTGGGGAGTCTTTCATTTTCACGCCCTTCGTCGCCCTGCCCTTTCTTTTGGCGATACCTTCATTTTTCGAAGCGTCGGACCTCTTTCGTTTTCCCCTCTGATTGGTCTTAAGAGAGGATGATTGCCCAATTACTTCATCTTAAAGCAATAATCACCACCATCACCAGCTAGTGTTAAGAGGGGATGATTTCGTAATTGTGCTTCCCTTTAAATCAGTAATTACCGAACGAGTAGCTGCGCGCTTTTGGTCACGCAGCTGTCAGCTTGCATTTGGGAGATAGTGGATTCGATTTCCACTGTTGGCAGCCGTGGTTCACACCAGGCAAGTACCTTGATTCCTTCCTACTCCTAGCCCTTTCCTGACCCATCATCGTCATAAGCCCTACCTACAGTATATCCATGCGACGTAAAGCAAATAGAAAATAATTTCAAAGCAACATTAATCACCATCATTACCACCAGAAAAGAGTAATCGTGCTAATTTTTTGTATACTATAAATCACCTTTGTTATTATGCGCCCCGTGAGTTTATTATTGATAAAGAGAGATTCCCAACAGCGATAATGTCCGCGGAGCACATAAAAGGCGAATTAGATCTGAGTACAATGCTACTACGTTGCACTGCCATTAACAACGCTGCATTATTCTTCCGGTGTGTTTGGGAAGTAGATTGTGCAGGTTATGGTGATGAGTGGGATAAAGAGGGCGTGGGAACACGAAGTACCTCTCAGGCAACAAGTCACACGAGAAGGCAGGGAAGAACAGACGTACAAGGGAGGGTAAAACAGGCAGGACTGGTTTTGTGCATGCATTTTATAACACTACCAGCAGACTTGGTCTGCGAAGAATTCTTAAAAACCTAAAGCAAACATTCTAGGCAATAATTCGCATAACTTTGGCACGATGACTGACGGCGCTCTTTGCACAGTTAATATATATTGGCCGGAATTGCTTAATTATCAGAAGTGTATGTAAATCTACCCTCTTTCAGCCACTCAAACTTCTACTCCCCCTGCAGGTAGGGGTGGTAGAAGACATTCATCTCCTGCATGTCGTAAGAGGCACCTAAAATAGGAACCCGCGATAGCTCTCAATTTGGGAGTGTGGATTGCCAACCACGAAGCCCCTAGCAGAGTCTGATAGTGCTTCCACTTGTTTACCCCAGACTCCTCGCCTTCATCCTTCCTACTTGACCTCCTTTAGGTCAACTCTTGTGCCCTTCCATCCCTTGTGTGGGTGGGGGAGGTATAATGCATCCACGATATCCCCTGCCTGTCGTAAGATGCGACTAAAAGTGGAACCTCTGCCTCTCATGCTGGGAGCTTTGGTTGGCGACCGCGGTTCCCCTAGATGAGTTTAGCATTGCTTCCACTTACTTTTGCCAGGCTCCTCACTTTCATCAATCCTATCACACCTTCCTTGGTCAACAACTCCTGTTCTTTTCTGACCCCGACGGCATTAAGTTTACGAGGCCTAGGGAGCCTTTAATTTTCACGCCCTTCATGGCCTTTGTCTTTCTTTGGCCGATACCTTCATTTTTCGAAGTGTCGGGCCCCTACCATTTTTTCCCCTCATTATTAGTCTAGTGTTCGCAGAGGATGGTTGCCTAGTTGTACTTACTCTTAAAACAGTTACCACCATCACTCTCCCTGTAGGTATGGATGGTAAAAAATATTTATCTCCTGCCTGCCGTAAAAGGTGCGTGAAGAGGAACCCAACCATGGTATCTTCTGCATGTCGTAAGAGGTGACTTAAAGGGGTAGTGGCGCTGAACTGAGGAGCGTGGGTTGGCGACTATGGTTCTCCTAGCTGAGTCCCTGTCTAGGGACACCACGACGCACAGTGTGTCGAATCCCATATCTAGGTGGAAAAAATTCACTGTCGCCAATCAAAGCGCAACCTGGCTCATTCGATAGTAAACAAACCAGATGTTGACCTTCAGTCTTTCTTTTCGCTTTCTGGTACGTAGGATGGAGGGGACAGGTGCTGAAACATCTTCCTTGCAGTTATCAACTGAGTTGATAGGAGGTGTCGGAGAGAACCGAACGTTGTGTTTCTAGTAAGTTCAACGAGGTGTTGTATTCTGTGGTTCATGGAATAGTGAAAAGAGGTATGTGTTCTCATTTTAAGCATAATACAAGCGTTCTGCAGTAAACAAGTTATTTACAGTGCGTTGTAAAAGGAAGCAGTTGTAGAAAATTAGATTGTTTTTACGATTTGCTCGAAAAAAACTTTATGAGTGCCTCATAGTGCCACTTTACTTTAAACGTCATTCGATGGGAAATTTAATGTAGATTCAGGATCTGTAGTGGTTTGGTTGCGCACGAATGTGCATGATGGTTTATTTTCTTATTTTCAGTGCCTATGTGGGCGTTACCGCGAGAAGAATATTTCAACGCGTGGCGGTCATGTCGTAAAAAGGGGCATTTAGAAATCATATTTCAATATGTTATGGATAAATTAGAGCCTACAAATCTTACTGACACTCAATTTCTGGAGGTAAGAAACAAAATTAAATTGATATCCCGTAATATCAACAAAAATGGGAGAGTGCAGGAAGAAGAGAACAACGATTCCGAGAAAAATTCCGTGATTAGGGAAATGTGAGGGATTTCATCGTGTTAAGTGAACAAGACGACATTGATCCAGCGTATGATCCAAAAACAAGTTGTGTACCTAACAAAGCCGGCCGTCACCCTAAGGAATTTAAGGACTCTTCCATAAAGACGAAGAAGCAAAATGTTTGAGATATTACCGAATCGCATAGTTTGGAGGAAGTCGCGTTTGCTGCTGAAGATTCTTTTCGATCAAGCGGGAAAAGATGAAGGCTTAATAAAAAGATATCGTGTATTACTAGCTGCTCTTTCTTCTGGCTCTGAAATAAATGTGAATAAATTCAAAGAATTTCGTGCGCAAACTGCGGCTTTGTATGTCAAACTATATCCATGGAGTTATATGCCCGTAACTGTGCATACCATATTAGTACACATTACTCAAGTAATTATACATTTTCTTGTGCCAATAGGAACTTTATCTGAAGAAGCTCAAGAAGCTAGAAATAAAGATTGTCGGAGGTTTCGTGAATTTCATACTCGAAAATGTAGCAGCTTAAGATGTTGTTGGATATATCAAATCCCTTAATAAACAAGTACCGAACAATGCCACGTAAAACTCCTGGTAATCTACCTATGGAAGCTATTGAGTTACTTACTGACTCCCAAGATCCTTTCACATCAAATGAAGAAGACCAGTATAGCAACGACTACGATTCTCTGGACTCTACAGACGAATCAGGGGACGATTGAACATTGGACATGTTGTTGTTATTATGAACATGATGAGATTGATGAGGCAATTACTTGCAAATACTGTAATATGATCCTTTCACGTTTTTTATGAAATGTTTCTGAGTGTAATCTTAACCTTTTTTATATGGAAATATATTATATATAATATTGTTTTCGTGTGTAAGGTATGTTTTACTAAAACTACGTATTTAAAATACGTTTTCAATCTGGAAGAATTTACATACAATGCCTTCGTCTATTCCCTCAAATAAGGTGTAACAAGAATACTGGACTGAAATTCTCATTGTTATTCATATTTTATCCAGTTTTCAATAGTATGTTTACCACTGTTATAAACTATAATATACACATCCAAATCGTGTTTTTACTCCCGTAAATGGACGATTCTTTTGTTGCTTTCGGTCATTTTTTAAATCTCCCTTTGCCCCTCACCCCTATATATTTACCCCCGAACATCGTACACTTTAGACGATGCCAGATATGAATTCAGCGACCTCGAAAACGGTATAGTGCCAACTTTTAATAGGATCCCAGGACTATTAACGACGTTATTAATTTTTTCCACCTAGATCGGGGATTCGGCACACTGTGCGACGTTGACGTCGGTGTGGAGGCTTGTGTGCTCGTTAATCCCCAGGGCTATGTCAGCTCCGGGTTACCCATACTGGATTGGCCTCGTTGTAGGGCATGACTAACAAGGTGTCCCTAGAGTGCATCCGGCTCCGTGGCTAAATGGTTAGCGTGCTGGCCTTTTGTTCAAGGTGCCCCGGGTTCGATTCCCGGCCGGGTCGGGGATTTTAACCTTAGTCGATTACTTCCACTGGCTCGGGGAGTGGACGTGTGTGTCTCGTCATTAAAATTAGAAAAAAGGAAAGAATGAGCAAAATAAGAAAAACACAAATAATTAGAAAAAAGAAGTAGAAAAATATTTTAAATAAAATGTCTGACAGGTATCTGCTCTTTCCTCTTCATTTCTATTTATTTCCTTCTATTCAAACTTTCTTCCTTTTCATTTCTCTGACTGCCCAGCAAGCCTCTCTGCCTCGGGTAGAATGTTTATCTTCCCCTGTGGGTGGAGGCGGTAGAATTCATCCACGATATCCCCTTCTGTCGTAAGAGGAGACTAAATGGAGCTCGAGGGGCTCTTAACTTGGGAACGTGGGTTGGCGACCACGGGACTCTTAGCTGAGCCCTGGCATTACTTACACTTACTTGAGTCAGGCTCGTCACTTTAATCTATCCTGTCCGAACTTTCCTTGTCAACTCTTGTTCTTCTCCGACCCCGACGGTATTACGTTTGGAAGGCTTCGTGGCCCTTCTCCTTCTTTGGCCGATATCTTCATTTTTCGAAGTGTCGGACTCCTTACATTTTTTTTATCTGATTAGTGTTAATAGAAGTTGGTTGCCCAGTTGTACTTCGTTTTACAACGATAATTACCACTACCACCACCTAGCTGCGGCTGACACTAGTTCCGCTTACTTGTGTCAGGTTTCTCGCATTCATCCTTTCTGTTCGACCTCCCTTGGTCAACACGTTTTTTCGATTCCTACGCTGTTACGTTTGAGAGGCCAAATTACTTTAATTTTCACGCCCTTTATGCTTTTTCCCTTTTTTGCCGATACCTTGATTCTTTGAAGGATCGGATCTTGTACTTTTTTCCATTTATTAAATTTAAATTAAGTAGGGAAAATCTTTACTAAAAACAAAAGACCGTTGTCCGAATCGGAAATCAAACTACAAACGAGATAGCCATCCAAAGAGGAGTTAGACAAGGTTGTGTTTCATCTCCATTGTTATTCAACCTTTACTCGGATAAAATTTTCAAAACAGCTTTAGAAAATTAACAATATGGAATAAAAGTAAATGGTGGCATAATTAACAACATAAGATATGCGGATGATACAGTCATCTTGTGTGACAATTTTGAAGGTCTCCACCTCCTGCTTAATAATATTAGTGCAGTAAGTGAGGACAAGGGACTAAAAATAAATGTAAACAAGACCATGATCTTCAGCAGACGTGCCAATGCTGAGGCATCTTACAACTAAACAACCGACAGATTGAGAGAGTAACCACTTTTAAATATCTGGGTGCCATTGTCACTGAACAACTTGATCCTGAGAAAGAAGTGAAGCAGAGGATAGCAATAGCACGAATAATATTTACAAAAATGAAATCTTTCTTTTGTATTGACTACTTAAATTTAAAACTTAGACAGAGGATGGTAAAGTGCTATATATGGTCAGCCTTGCTATATGGTGTGGAAACACGGACTCTCAAGAACATATCAGTGAAACGCTTGGAAGCCTTTGAAATGTGGATCCACCGTAGGATGCTCAGGATTTCGTGGGTTGCACGACTAACGAACCAGTAAGCACTCAGCAGGGCAAGAGCAAGTCGGGAACTCGTTCAAACATTAAAACACCGGAAGATCTCTTACCTTGGCCACATCCTTAGAAATGACCGTTACCTCATCTTACAGCGGATTGTACAAGGCAAAATACAGGGTCGAAGAGGTGTCGGGTGGAGGCGAACATCATGGCTGGTAAACTTCAAAGAATGGACTGGAATTCACAGTGTTGAAAGACTTTTCCACCTAGTAAGAGATCGTAATACATTCGCCACAGTGATCGCCAACGTCAGGGGGACCTGATATGGTACTGTGAGGAAGAAGAAGAAGAAGAAGAAGAAGAAGAAGAAGAAGAAGGGAATGGTAATCTCGTTGTACTTCCCCTAAGACAATAAACACCACCACCAGAACGGACTGTCTGTCTGTCTGTCTGTTTGCTTGTTTGTTTGTTTGTTTGTTTGTTTGTTTGTTTGTTTTCCCGAGGGCGGGTTGTATCCTTTAATAGCACCACCAAAGTGTATGCGGTTATAGGGAAACCGATGGTGGCGTCACAATGAGGCGTACTAGGCAAGACGAGGAGTTTGCCATTGCTTTCCTCACTGGAACAGAAAGTGCTATTGCAGTACGACTGACCTTTCGAATAGCACTTTTTATAGCATTTAGACGTTCTAGCTGCGCTCTGAATGTCATTACTTACCAGCTTCCATATAGTCACTGCCATAAATGAGACTAGGATTTCAGTGGAAGCTATCCCCCTGTGGGTGGGGGCGGTAGAATAACACCCACGGTATCCCTTGCCTGTCGTAAGAGGCGACTAAAAGGGGCCTCAGGGGCTCTGTACTTTGGAGCGTGGGTTGGCGACCACGGGGCCCTTAGCTGAGTCCTGGCATTGCTCCCACTTACGTGCCAGGCTCCTCACTTTCACTATCCTATCCGACCTCTCTTGGTCAACCCTTGTTCTTTTCCAACCCCGACGCTATTAGGTTCGCAAGGGCTAGGGAGTCTTTAATTTTCACGCCCTTCGTGGCCCTTGTCTTCCTTTGGCCGATACCTTCATTTTTCGAAGTGTCGGACCCCTTCCATTTTTCCTCTCTGATTAGTGTTATATAGAGGATGGTTGCCTAGTTGTACTTCCTCTTAAAACAATAATCACCACCACCTCAGTGGAAGCTACAGTTTTCTCCAGCCTGTGCCAAGAGATAGATGATAAATCAGCGGGTGGATAGGAGCTGATATTGTGCTGTAGGTTAAGTCAATCATTTCCAGAGGTAGAATTTGCGTTTCTAGATGTTTCATTTTCCTGGTAGTCCAAGAATGCAAAAATACCCTATTTTCATAAATATTCGAACAACAATAATAGTGTTATTGTTTTTACGCCCCACTAAGTACTGTTTTACAGTTTTCGGAAACACTGAGATTCCGGAATTTAGTCTAGTAAATCTACCGACACGAGACTTACGTATTTGAGCATCTTCAAATACCACCGAAATGAGCCAGGATCGAACCTGTCAAGTCGGGGTCAGAAGGCCAGCGCCTCAACCGTCTGAGCCACTCAGCCCGGTGGATATTCGAACACTTTGAACAGTTACGAGAGTCTTATTATCTTCACTAAATATCTTTATTACGAATTAATGATGACATGATTAACATTTCAAAATATGTCGAGATTTAATAAAGTGCTGTTTCCATAATATGGATGTATCATTCTGCTGTGCCTCTCCGGATTTCTAATCAAACACATTTTTAATAGCGTCTGGAAGACAAGTCATCGTTCGACGAGACGTTTTATAAGGCCGACAAATCTGGCGATGTAGGGAGCCATGACCGAAATGTGTTATCTGCCGTACATTCGCCCGCATTGTGGCCGTGGTCGTTAGGGCGTCAAGTCTATAGGGTCCGACATCGTCGTTAGCTGGTTCGAGTCCCGTTGGGGAAAAACATTTCTCCATCAAAATGTTGCCTGAGAGCGTAGGAGAGGTGGAGGTTTACAGTCACTAGATTGCTTGCTAAAAGCCTGGATTCAGTTCCGAACCTTGCCGTAGTGCTAATTTGAAGTGGGGACAGACGCTGTTGATGGTGATTCCTCCGTCGCGTCGCACGGAGACGTCAAGATATGTCCCCTTGTGGGTGGGGGCGGTAGAATAACACCCACGATATCCCCTGCCTGTCGTAAGAGGCGACTAAAAGGGGCTCCAGGGGCTCTGAACTTTGGAGCGTGATTTGGCGACCAGAGGGCCCTTAGCTGAGTCCCGGCATTGCTTCCACTTACTTGTGCCAGGCTCCTCACTTTCATCTATCCTATCCGACCTTCCTGGTCAACTCTTGTTCTTTTCCGACCCCGACGCTATTAGGTTTGCGAGGGCTAGGGAGTCTTTCATTTTCATGCCCTTCGTGGCCCTTGTATTTCTTTGACTGATATCTTCATTTTTCGAAGAGTCGGATCCCTTCCATTTTTCCCTCTGAGTAGTGTTATATAGAGGATGGTTGCCTAGTTGTACTTCCTCTTAAAACAGTAATCACCACCCCACCACGTCAAGATATGAGTACACCCTTTAATGTTATTCGACAGGGGTAGGCTATGTGCCGACACTGAGTTTCACCCTCTCCCTATCTCATTATCATTGTCATCATCTCAGTCCGGCCCTGTGGCTGAATGGTAAGCGCAGTGCTTTTCGGTTCAGAGGGCCCCGGGTACGTTTCCTGGCCGGGTTGTAGATTATAACCTTAAATGGTTAATTCCCCTGGCTCGGGGACTGGGTATTTGCACTGTCCCCAACATCCCTGCAACTCACACACTATAACAACACGCAATATCCTGTATACGGCAGATGCCACCCGCCATCGTCTTATAAGGGCTGCACCAGGCTAGAAATAGCCACACTAAATTATTATTGCCGGGCTGAGTGGCTCAGACGGTTAAGGCGCTGGTCTTCTAACCCCAACTTGCCAGGTTCGATCCTGGCTCAGTCCAGTGGTATTTGAAGGTGCTCAAATACGACAGCCCCGTGTCGGTAGATTTACTGGCACGCAAAACACCTGCGGGACTAAATTCCGGCACTTCGGCGTCTCCGAAGACCTTAAAATGTAGTTAGTGGGACGTAAAGCAAATAACATTATTATTATTATTATTATTATTATTATTATTATTATTATTATTATTATTATTATTATTATTATTATTATTATTATTATTATTATTATTATTATTATTATTACCACCATCTCATATCCAGACGCATAGGTTGTCCATAGACGCCAAATAGAAAGATCTGCACTAGGCTAATCGAACATGTCCTCGGACACTGTTGGCACTTAAAGCCACACGATAAATAAATCACGTGTTGTAGTCCCTACATGCTGCCTAGCACTGTCGTGCTGAAATACGACCTTGAAGGCAGTCTTACAAGAAAAAGAAACCTAGCCTCAGTAGGACGTGGGTTGGTAACCACGAACATCCTGCTTGAGTTCGACACTGTTTCTCTTCCAACCCCGATGGTGTTGAATTTGTGAGGCCAGGGGATCTTTCATTTTTATGCCCATCGTCACCATTCTGTTTCTTGTGCCGTTACCTTCATTCTTCGCGGATCGATTTTCCTCCTCTGGTTAGTGTTAAGAGGGAATGGTTATTTAGTTGTTCTTCTCCTTCAAATAATATTCGCCACCACTAACTACCTCTTCGATCCTGTTAGTATTAGCTTTCGAAGACCTAAGGAGTAAATTATTTTCATTCCCTATCGTGATCCTTCTCTTTCTTTTGTCTTCAAACGGTGGGACCTGTTCCCCTTCCACTTCATATAAGAATAAAGAAGGACGATCGCTTAATTGTACTTCCCGTTATATCAATAATCATCCCCAGTGGAAACGTACTAATCTCTAAACGTCCTTGACATTATAGTCATCCGTAATGATGGTAGCAATACTCGTAAGAGATGACTTGCTACAATTCCTAAAGGAATTCCAGGCCGAAATACATTGGGCTTGTGCCATGTACCTTATGTGAACACAGTCCTGCTGACATTATTCACCAGGTCTTCAACCAAACAATAGAGCGATTCATTAAAAACGCATTTCTCCTGGCGGTTTCACCATCTGATGCACTATTTCGGCCTCAGGTTTTTACCATGGTTTGTCGACTGAAGGATAATGAGCTTGCAAGTAAGTAATTGGCAATGAACCCTAGCAGAAGACATTGGGTTAATTTTACGGTTTTACTTCCGTGCGTTCTTCACTTGGGAGCATGGGTTGACGACTACTGGGAATTGGATACCGAGATACTTTGGCCACATATCAAGGAGGACTGGAGCTTTAAAGAAACTGATCGTAGAGGGTAAACTGCAAGTAACAAGGACGCAGGAAGGGCTCCAGCAAGATGGATTGAGCAGGTGGAGGAGTCTCTACATCAAGCGACTCATCTAGCGCAGGACAGAAGAGCATGTCAAAAACCCTGCAACCACACGACATGCCACCACACCCTGTAAAGGGTACATGGACAGGAGAGAGAGAGAGAGAGAGAGAGAGAGAGAGAGAGAGAGAGAGAGAGAGAGATTATAGCTGAGCTGAACTTATGCTGAATGGCGGCGTAAGAATGCATCCACGGCATACTACCTCCGTCGTAACAGGCGCCTAAAGACGGAGGCTGCAAGGGTCTTTATCTTGGGAATATAGGTTCGTGACCACGGATCTGGAGCTGAGTCTTAGATTGCGATCCGGGAGATAGTAGGTTCGAACCCTGAAAAAGGGTTTCTGTGGTTTCCCATTTTCACACCAGGCAAATGTTGGGGCTGTACCTTACATAAGACCACGGCCCTTCCTCCCCACCACGAACCTACTACGCTGACGCAGCAGGGGGAGAGGTGATACTCTCACGTCGTGCGTTCCAGGTGGCGGATAGGGGGGTCATAACCAGCTTGCCGGCGGACTTGAGGGAAATAAAATACCTCTCGCGGACCAAACATACTACCCCCTGCGGGTGGGGGACGCACATGTAGGATACACCCGCGGTATCCCCTGCATGTCGTAAGAGGCGACTAAAAGGGGCCCAAGGGGCTCTCAACTTGGGAGTGTGGATTGGCGACCACGGGGCTATTAGCTGAGTCTTAGCATTGCTTCCACTTACTTGTCCCAGGCTCCTCACTTTCGTCTATCCTGTCCGACCTCCCTTGGTCAACACTTGTTCTTTTCCGACCCCGACGGTATTAGAGCATTCGAGGCCTAGGGAGTCTTTCATTTTCACGCCCTTCGTGGCTCTTGCCTTTCTTCGTCCGTTACTTCATTTTTCGAAGTGACGGATCCCTTCTTTTTTCTCTCTCTCTACCCCTGTGGGTGGGGGACGCAGACGAAAAATACACCCACGGTACCCCTGCCTGTCGTGAGAGGCGACTAAAAGGGGCGACCAAGGGATGATTGTCTTAGAACCATGAAACTACTTATGATAAGTACCATCACACGGGAAACACCATGGGTCGCCTTTACTTACGAGTAGTACCACTAAATTAGGTACGAAATAGGTTTGTGATTAGTAGCAGCAGAGAGTGGTTCCTCTGTGGGTTTCCAGTACCCGTGAGTCGTACCCGTGTGAGCAACACCGCGGGTCTGGGCGTTGCCTGTGAGTTGTACCACTATATGAGCGACACCGTGGGTCTGCGTTGCCTGTGATTCGTACCCACTATGTGAGGAAGACCACGGGAATACCGGCGCCCGTGTCTAGTACACCTAGGTGAGGAACCTCATCGGTTTGCGTTGGCTATGAGTGGCGCCATTGTGTGCGAAACACCATAGGTCTGCGTTACCTATACGATGTACAATACTTGTGAGTAGTACCATCATGTGTGGAACACCGTGAGTCTTCGCTACTTTTGATTAGTACCCCAACACGACAAATACCATGGTTCTACTTTACTAGCGATAAGTACCATTCTGAGGGGCCTTTGACCTGGATGTTGGACCCCTTTCGATTCAGGATTGTGCTTTATGAGTGGTCCCTTGGTCAGTAATACTATTATTTATGATCTTTTTTGAGTCGGATCCGTTGTTTTTTTTGGGGGGGGGGTTCATGTCCATCCATTCATTCTTCATGACATTTTTATTTTTGTCAGTGGATGAACTTTTTGTCATTTCATTTCGTACCATTAGGGGCCGATGACCTTGAGGTTAGGCCCCTTTAAACAACAAGCATCATCATCATTATCATCATCCTTTCCACTCGTAGGCCTTTCCTACCCCATAGTCGCCATAAGACCTATCCGTGTGGGTGCGACGTAAAGCATATTTAAAAAAAAGGGAATTTCTTAGATTGCACTTGCTTATCTGTCCCAGCATCTTCGCTCTCAAATTTCCTATTTGACCTCTCTTATTCTCTTGTTCTCTTTCATCTCGACTGTAATAGATTTGCGAGGCCTAGGAAGTATTTCTCTTTCACGCCCTGTAACACCTGTCCGTTTCTTTTACATTTACAATCATTCTTCTTAGAACATTTGATCTAGTCCTTTTTCGGTTCTGGTTAGAGTCAATGAGGGATAGTTGCCTAGATGTTTTCCCCCTTAAAACAATAATTATCTCCGTCATCAGCATCTCAAAGTGACAAAGGATATGCTTCCTTTCAAAGGTAATTCAATTCACAGATCAATCAAGCAATGCTACGTAGTACCATTGCCATTTAGCGTGGAGTCATTTGTCGGACTGTTAACTAAGAAGCATCCAGGAATCCAATCATTCCGCTCGTTCAGTTAAGCATATGTTTATGCCAGCATCCCGTACAGTTAACTTGCCTCATCCCACGTCATTGGAAGACTTGAGTTTGGCAATTTCGTAGACAATTCATCAACACTCTGCCGCCTGTGGGTGTTGTCGGTATTCTTTACGTGTCGCAAGAGGTGACTGAAAGGGGATCCAGGAGTTCTCATGTTCGGAGCATGAGTGGCAACCATCAGGCCGTAGCTGAGCCTGGCATTGTTTCCACTTACTTATGCCGGTCTCCTCACTTTAATCCTTCCTATCCGATCTCCCTTGGTTAACTCTTGCTCTCTTCCGACCCCGATGGAATTTGGTTTTAGACGCCCAGGGAGTCTTTCATTTTCACGCCCTATCTGGCCCTTCCCTTTCTTTTATTGATACCTTCATTTTTCGAATTTACAATTTGCTTCACGTCGCACCGACAGACAAGACATATGGTGATGATGGGATAGGCAAGGACGAGGGGTTTGAAGGAAGCAGCAGTGGCCTTAATTAAGGTACAGCCCCAGCATTTGCCAGGTGAAAATGTGAAACCACGGAAAACCATCTTCAGGGCTGTCGCCAGTGGGGTTCGAACCCACTGTCTCCCGAATGCAAAGTACAGCTATGTGACCGAAACCGTGCAGCCACTAGCTCGGTATTTCTTTATGACTAATGTTTATTAATCGATGTAGGATTCAGGATGGTTACCCAATTGTACTTCCTCCTAGAAAACAATCACCATCACTTTGCTTTCTTACTGCATATTCATCCTTTCTTAGTCAACATTTGTTGTCTACCAACCGCGGTGGTATTAGCAACGCGAGACCTAAGGGAAATTTCACGGTCCTTCCTCTTCTTCTCCCGGACCCTTTATTCTTCAGAATGTCGGATGATTACCGTTTCTTCTCCCATTAGTGTTAGAAGGCGATGTTTATTTCGATATATTTCCAATGAAGAATAATCTTCACCTCACTATAAATATATGACTGTTAAGACTTAGGGATAAGGAAATACCTAGAGATGAACACAAGTCAAGACACGACACCTTTGATTACAATAGCAAACCATCTATGGAGCGATGTCGGTAACACCAATTATTGTATATTCATATAATCGATAAATGTCATTCCTTTAGTACTTAAATGAAAAAGCTTTCGATCTTACAAAGAGTATAAGAATGTTTCAAGACCGTGAATATTTGTAAGGTGCAAGATCAAATAAATATGGCGATTAGATAGGTATGGTATCTTATCTACAAATACAGCTTTCTGGATCCGCTACTCAGTCACGTAATGTCAAGGCACACCTATTTTTAACCTTTCCTGTCGGTTCGTGAGGCATTATTATGTGCTAGCCCTTTATTCTACGGACCTACTAAGCTGGCGTAGCAGTGGGAGAGGTGATACTCCCGCGTGGCGCGTCCCAGGTGGCGGATAGGGCGGTCCTAACCGGCTTGCCGGCGGACTTGAGGGAAATAAAATACCTCTCGCGGACCAAACACACAACCCCCTGTGGATGGGGGACGCAGACGAAAAATACACCCACGGTATCCCCTGCCTGTCGTAAGAGGCGACTAAAAGGGGCGACCAAGGGATGATAAAATTAGAACCATGATAATACTTGAAATTAGCACCACCACGCGGGGAACACCATGGGTCGCTTATACTTGCGCGTAGTACCACTATGTTAGGTACAAAATAGGTTTGTGATTAGTAGCAATTGAGTGCGTTTGCGGCTATTACAGTACCTGTGATTCGTACCCATATGTGAGCAACACTATGGGATTAGCGACACCGTGGTTCTCACTTGCCTATGCTTAGTACGCATTGTGTGAGGAACACCGCGTGATAGTGCGGGTCCCTGTTTTTAGTCCACTTGTATGAGGTTTGCGTTGCCTGTAAGTAGCACCGCAGTGTGCGAAACATCATAGGTCTGTGTTACATGTGCGCATTTCATTACCTGTGCATAGTACCATACTGTGTGGAATACCCGCGAGTTTACGCTACTTTTGATTTGTACCGCAACATGACACATAGCATGGTTCTATTTTCCTAGCGATAAGTAGCCTACCATTATGAGGTGCCAATGAGCTGGATTTTGGACCCGTTTCGACTACAAGCATCATCGATTCAGTATTGTGCTTTAGAAGCAGTCCCTTGGTCAGTAATACTATAGTTTAAAGCTAAGTTTCTGAGAATGTGGGGCATAGCGGGTCGGATCCACTGATTGTTTTAACTTCATATCCATCCATTCATTCTTCGTCCTCACGTTTTCGAATTCTGGTCAGTGGAGGACTATGGATTTTTAAATTGTCATAACATGTCGTCTCATGTCATACCATTAGGGGCCGATGACTTAGATGTTTTTTTTTTGCTAGTTGCTTTACGTCGCACCGACACAAATAGGTGTTATGGCGACGATGGGACAGGAAAGGGCTAGGAGTGGGAAGGAAGCGGCCGTGGCCTTAATTAAGGTACAGCCCCAGCATTTGCCTGGTGTGAAAATGGAAAATCGCGGAATAATATTCAGTCATGGAATTTTGTATTCGTACACTGCGTTGTAGAGAAGTAAAATTTACTTTTGCCGCTATGAAAATATTAATTGGATTTGTAACATATTGTTTCACAACTATAGCTCTACAGGTAGAAAAACAAGTATATGCAAAACACTGCAAAATACTGACTGAAAATAGAACTTATAAACAAAACAACAACTGTTTTAATACTTCGTATACATACCCCTCCGATGTATCACCTATCTCAACCACTCTGGCATGCAATGGATCAATCTTCTTGTAGTCTCTGATGTAATACCTTAACATACCCGTCACAGACATCCTCTTAAAGCTGTCTTACTATGAATTTCCTGTTTTGCCACTCGTGCTTCTAATTCACTTCACATGTACTCGATAGGGTTCAGATCCAGACTCTCAGCTGGAGTCCACGAACCTGCTACGCAGGCGTAGCAGGGAGAGAGGTGATACTCTCACGTGGTGCGTCCCAGGTGGCGGATAGGGGGGTCCTAACCGGCTTGCCGGCGGACTTGAGGGAAATAAAATACCTCTCGCGGACCAAACACACTACCCCCTGCGGGTGGGGGACGCACATGTAGAATACACCCGCGGTATCCCCTGCCTGTTGTAAGAGGCGACTACAAGGGGCGACCAAGGGATGATTGAATTAGAACCATGAAACTACTCTTGATTCGTACCATCATGCGGGGAACACCACGGGTTGCATGTACTTGCGAATAGTATCACTAAACTGGTACGAAATAGTTTTGTGATTAGTTGCAGTAAAAAACCTGGCCTGGTGGATTCCAGTACCCGTGCGTTGTACCCATGTGAGCAACACCGCCTGTCTGGGTGTTGCCTGTGAGTTGTACCACTATATGAGCGGCACCGTGGGTCAGCGTTGCCTGTGATTGGTACCCACTATGTGAGGAACAGCGCGGGAATACCGGCCCCCGTGATTAGTACACCTAGGTGAGGAACCTTACCGGTTTGCGTTGGCTATGAGTGGCGCCATTGTGTGAGAAAAAACATAGGTCTGCGTTCCCTGTACGAATTGCAATACTTGTGAGTAGTGCCATCTTGTGTGGACCACCGTGAGTCTTCGCTACTTTTGATCAGTACCCCAAAATGACAAATACCATGGTTCTACTTTACTCGCGACATGTACCATTCTCTGGAGCCTTAGACGTGAATTTAGCACCCATTCAGACATCAAGCATCATTATGCTTTATAAATGGTCCCTTGGTCAGTAATACTCTAACTACCTTCTTTTTGAGTCTGATCCACTGATTTTTTTTGTAGGGTTTATGTCCGTCCATTCATTCATCATGACATTTTTTATTTTATTTTGGTCAGTGGATGAATTTGAACTTTTTGTTATTTCATTTCGTACCATTAGGGGCTGATGACCTCGATGTTAGGCCCCTTTAAACAACAAGCATCATGATCATCATCAGCTGGAGTTTTTGGTACCGCAACCACAGACGAACAATTCCCGCTGTTTGTTTTGAGTCATTGTCTCGTTGAAGGCAAACATTTCTCGCAACACTCAAGGCATCAATACCCTGTTGTAAATTATTTTTGAGAATATTCGAATACAGATTTTTGTCCGTGTTACCATCAATAAACACAAGTTTCCCAAATCCGGAGGCTGCCATACATCTCCAAACTATTACATCACCACCTCCATGCTTCACCGTGGCCTGAAGGTTTTGAGGGTCTAGTTCAGTATTCGTTTTCCTCCAGACTTTCATCTATCTACCCTGGCTCTGTAACCTGAACGGTTGAAATGGTACGGATTGCCCTTTGAGTTATGCCCTTTCCGAACTGGTCACGCACATGTGCAGATAGTGCAGACGTTGATAATTTAGGAGATTTTTTGATCATTCTCAGCAGAATTCAAATCTCTCTTGTCGTAAGAGAGGACGAACATTTCTTTCACTTTTAATTACGGTGTTCCTGTTCTTATATCGATTAGTGATGGATTGCAGAGCTGCTCGACTTCTTCCGATTGTACTTGCAATTTCATAATGTGATTTTTTATGACGGTATTGGGAGACAACAATGTTTCTTTCCTTCACGGTCCTTTCCTTCGCTTTGTAGCCCATTCTCCTGTTCCGTAGTACGCACGCCTTGCTGGTAACTTCACGCTACACCACACGACTACACCAGTGTTACTTGTGCAATGGGGTTGGATGACCCGTTGTTTTGGTTAAAACAGATGTGCTCAGCTGGGCGCCTGTTGAGGCTATCCCAGTGCGGCCGGGCTGAAGTGACGTAAATGCGGGCAGCTTACGTAGCAAGCATAAGCTACAGTAAAGCGAGAGAGCGTACGAACTTTGCAGGAAAGGGAACTGTGATGTTCGATTGCCATTATGAAATTCTCCTCCGCTACTCGGCGAATTGTTGAATAGGGTACAGTATTCATGAAAAAAGAAAACGCTATAATCGCAAGAAAACAGACCTCTTCAAGATATTCCGGTTTGATTTGAACTGCGCTCGATATAAACAGTCAGTTTCATTTTCTGATATTTATATATTCAAAGATAACTGACACGTTACAAATTTTGTGTTACAATTTACATGGTTTAAGCGCACAAGCTACGATTTACAATACCTTGGATGGGAGTGACACCATTTCTATATATATATATATATATATTCCAGATATTCATCCAGAAAAAAGTAATATATTTTTATACGTAATTCAACAAGTTTACTGCTTGGTTCTGCACAGTGTTGTAGCGTTGTTTGAATTTCCCTTATCAGGCGTCCGATGATAATAGCTAACCTCTAAATCGCGAGGGAGTTTCATCACGAGTGGGGACATAGATATTTACTATCCAAGATTAAATAACCACAGCAGTGTAAAGGTATCTACCAAACAGATGTACGGCATGCTTTCAAATAAATAACTTAACTGATGTTATTCCCGGTAGACATGATTGGATTATTGGTAAATTTATCAAATAATTTAAACCCAAGCAACCACAAGCGACAGCTTAGCCAACTTACCTCTGTATTAGAAATGCTTTTAAAGCATCTCTTAAAATTTAATAATGAAAATTGTAGATCATTACATACATTACAAAAATGTTTTGAGGTTGTAGGCCCCTTTATTGTATCCGGTCAAAATACGCAAACTGCAATGAACATAAATAACTTATTTCTTACAACGTACCGCGAACCTACTACGCTGGCGTAGCAGGGGAAGAGGTGATACTCCCACGTGGCGCGTCCCAGGTGGCGGATAGGGGGGTCCTAACCGGCTTCCCGGCGGACTTGAGGGAAATAAAATACCTCTCGCGGACCAAATACAGAACCCCCTGCGAGTGGGGGACTCACATGTAGAATACACCCGCGGTATCCCCTGCCTGTCGTAAGAGGCGACTACTAGGGGCCCAAGGGGCTCTCAACCTGGGAGTGTGGATTGACGAACACGGGACCCTTAGCTGAGTCCTGACATTGCTTCCACTTACTTTGCCAGACTCCTCAATTTCATCTATCCTGTCCGACCTCCCTTGGTCAACTCATGTTCTTTTTCGACCCCGACGGTATTAGAGCATTCGAGGCCTAGGGAATCTTTCATTTTCACGCCCTTCGTGGCCCTTGCCTTTCTTCGTCCGTTACTTCATTTTTCGAAGTGACGGATCACTACTTTTTTCTTCTATTTTCTCTTTGTCTACCCCCTGTGGGTGGGAGACGCAGACGAAGAATACACCCACGGTATCCCCTGCCTGTCGTAAGAGGAGACTAAAAGATGCGAGCAATAGATGATTGCATCAGAACCATGAAACTACTTGTGATTAGTACCATCATGCGGGGAACACCATGGGTCGCCTTTACTTGCGAGTAGTACCACTCTGTTAGGTACTCAATAATTTAGCGATTCGTAGCGGTCGAGTGGGGTTCACTGTGGGTTTCCAGTACCTGTGATTAATACCACTAAATGCGGAACACCACGTTGCCCGTGATTAGTACCATTACGTGAGAAATACCACGGGTCTCGGCGTTGCCTGTGGTTAGTAACGCAATATGAGAAACACCATAGGTCTGCGTTACCTGTACGACGTACAATACTTGTGAGTAGTACCATAATGTTTGGAACACCGTGAGTTTATGCTACCTTTGATTAGTACCGCAACCTGAGAAATACCACGGTTCCCCTTTACTAGCGATACGTGTCATTATGAGGGACCGTTGACATGGATATTGAACTCCTTTAGACAAGCGTCATCGATTCAGGATTGTGCTTTGGAAACAGTTCCTTGGTCTGTACTATTGTTTCTGGTCATGTGAGGCATTGCGGGTCGGATCCACTGATTGTTTCAAATTCATATTCATTCCTTCATTCTTCTTCATCATCACGTTTTGAATTCTGGTCAGTGGATGAATTTTGTACTTTTAAATTGTCATTGCATTTCGTCTCATTTCGTACCATTAGGGGCCGATGACCATGATGTTAGGCCCCTCTAAATAACAAGCATCATCATCATCAACCACCACAATAACACACACTTTCCTACACATGGCAGATGCCGCCCACCCTCGTCAGAGCCTCCGGGGTGCGTGAGTTGGCGATCACGGGGTCTTTATATGAGTCTCGGTATTGCTTCTACTTACTTCTGCCAGTCTCCTCACTTTTATCTATCTTGTCCGACCTCCGTTGGTCAACTCTTGTTCTTTTCCGACCTCGACGGTATAACGTTCGAGGCTTAGAGAGTGTTACATTTTCACGCCCTTCGTGACCCTTGCCTTTTTTGGCCGATTCCTTAATTTTTCTAAGTACGGACCCTTTCATTTTTCTCTCTGATTTGTGTTAATGGAAGATTGTTGCGTAGTTTTACTTCCTCTTAAAACCACCACCATCTTCGTCAGAGAGTCTGCCTTACTATGGCTACACCCGGGTAAAACAGCCACACGAAATTATTATTATTATTCCATGCATCAATCAAATAATATAAGAAAGGACTGCATATTGGTAGAATGAATTCCTGATTTCTTAATAGAGATCTTCTACAGCATATAACCAGCTGCAAATGAACTATAGAACAAAATAATAGAAAATGTTACTGACTTTACGTCCCACTAACTACTTTTATGGTTTTCGGAGACGTCGAGGTGCCGGAATTTAGTCCCGCAGGAGTTCTTTTACGTGCCTCTAAATATACCGACACGAGGCTGACGTATTTGAGTATCTTCAAAAACACCGGACTGAGTCAGGGTCGTACCTGCCAAGTTGGGGTCAGAAGGTTAGCGCCTTAACCGTCGGAGCCACTCAGCCGGGCTACAGAACAAAAGGAAAGAAATACGGGAAGGGTTTTACACCACGGTTGTGATGACTTCTACCGAATGGACGGAGGCAGATTTTGAGTTTCGACATGTAGTGGCCAACATAACAACCCACATATTTGACCATCGTATCTGCAAGTCGAAAATGTTTCATATTCCGAACATAGAATGTGTGGGTGTGAGTTATGCGGGAAAAGATGCGAAAGGTACCATGTTGTAAATTGCTTCGCAAGACTGACTACAAATCAATCAATCAATCAATCAATCAATCAATCAATCAATCAGTCAATCAATCAATCAATCAATCAATCAATCAATCAATCAATCAATCAATCACCACTGATTTGCCCCAATTTATCCTCTTGAATTCCAACTTATCTTGATGTTGTGATCTTCTCTACTTTTAGAAACACCCCTCAGACTTATTCTTCTACTAATGTCATTCCACGCCATCTCTCCACTGACAGCTCGGAACATACCACTTAGTCCAACAGCTGGTCTCCTTTCTCCCACGTCTTCGCAGCCTAAACTTTGCAACATTTTCGTAACGCTACTGTTTTGTCGGAAATCATACAGAATAAATTGAGCTGCTTTTCTCTGAACTTTTTCCAGTTCTGAAAATCAAGTACTCCTGGTGAATGTCCCATACACTGGTACCGTACTCTAGTTGGGGTCTTACCACGACTTACATGCCTTCTCCTTTTCACCTCTAGAATTCACCATAAGTAGGGCCTCATTCTCACAGACGCGCAGGTCGTCTATCGACCGTCAACTCGAAAGACCTGCACCAGGTCTCTCCGGAAGCCACGCGCCATTATTATTACCATACCATTGCCTGCTGACGATCTCACACCATTGTCGAGGTACTTTTGCAGTTGCTCACAATCTTGTGTGTATACCATCATCCGCAAGTAGCCTTATCTCCGATTCCAGTGCTTTACTCATATCATCCATCTATTACATAAGAAAACATAACGTTCCAGTAATACTGCCTTGAGGAATTCCCCTCTTGGTGATTACGGGATCGGACAATACTACAGCTACTCTTCGCTCACACTTTTCTGTAAAGAGTATCTCTCTTTTTGTTAACATTTGCATATTCTGCGTATTTCCATTTTACGTAATAGAAAGCTGTAGTGAGATATTCCTTGTCCGTAATTATTAATTTCTTTGACTGACAAGGGAGCCAGATGCAGTAGAAGGTACACCTGGTCTCCCCTCGTGTGCACAGCCTCGGAAGTCCGTTAGCACGCGAAGAAGGACGAACAGATGCTTCTCCCATTTTGCAGTGACAAAGTCTCGTTAACAATGGTGAAGAAATTCGCCTTGGAACTAAGATTGCTATAATTTTACCCGGTCCAAGGTTTTTATTTCAAACGGCGTCCATTAAACTTGAACAAAACCAGCTAACAGCCCACCTCTCGCAGTATTACCATAACAAAGCAAATCACTGACAGGTGATGTTCTGTACCACATAACCAACAATGGAGGTAATGGTAATCTTTCTCGATGAGAAAAGGTTTAGATAGGAATGTAAAAAAAAAAAGATCATTATGGATATTGTGGCTTATTTACGACAGAAAACAACCAAAATTATTATCATTAGTAATATTACAACTTGCTTTACGTCGCACAGGTTCAGATAGGTCTTATGGCGACGATGGGATAGGAAAAGGCTAGGAGTGGGAAGGAAGCGGCCGTGGCCTTAACTAAGGCACAGCCTGGTGTAGAATTATTATTATTATTATTATTATTATTATTATTATTATTATTATTATTATTATTATTGTTACGGAGCTTTCCGTGGTAGGTAGAGGTGAAAGAAGGTGCGGGTGTGAACGGGTCTCAAGCTACGAAAGTAAAATTAATTTAAAATTTAACAAGGTTATATTTTCTTTTCAAAATAAGGAAATAACAAGCATGGCAGGTACAAAGTAGCAAGTCAAAAGGGTAGTTACAATATTTACAGGATTTGGGCTTCGCGCCCTGACTTCACAATGCTTGGGCAATCAGCTCAGTTTTACCCCAAACACAAGTTTCAACAGAGGGGCAGAAAACCCCATTCATGCCTAGGAGCCCTTGCTCCAAATTACACTGAAAAGCCTCCACGAGGCATACAACACTCAATTTTCAAAAAGAGCCACTCGCTCTCAACTTTAAGCCTCTCAAAGGCCACACCAAACTCCACCTTCGAGTTGTCCTCACTGGACATAGACACAGGGGTAAAATACCCAACCTACTGAGGTCTATTAAATGAAAAGAAGGTTGATTACATGACCTCCAAAATAACAATTTGAGAGGAGGCGATCGGCACTCCTAATACACTTTGTTTTTAAAACCTAATTTGGCTCTTAGGCCACTGATGCAAGGGCTAATCCCATACTACGGAGGTGACTTTAGAAAAGAAACAAATTTACATAATGTTAAGGAAGAATAGGTTGAGAAAAAAGTTCACCTCAAAACAATATGAGTGGGAGATCGAGAGGGTTAAGCACTCTCTATCCCAATACGTAGTTTAAAAGGTAAAATAGATACCAGATTCTTTACATTTTTAAGGAAGGTTACATAACGGAAAAACTTCGGACCCGCCCCGAGAGTTAAACTGCTGAGCTAGCAAAGAAAGAAGTTATTAATTGGCCATTACCTTGTTGTTGACCGCTGCCGAAGAAAGAGGCGCTTCCCGCCCCCTGCTATGTACTTTACACACTGAAAGATGGAACAGAAGTGGCGCAGAGACCCTAAAATCAGCAGTTTATATACTCTCGCGGAAGGTTCTAGGCGTTAGGGGAATGAGAACACCCGCCCACAATCACTTTATTGGAGAATAAAGAGAAACCCCTACACAAGATGAAGAAGAAACACATTATTGGTGGAAAATTAAGTTAAGAAATTCGGGATTGGTTGAATACAAAACAAGGAGAAAGAGAGGGGTATACAGCCAACTTAAACCATAACAGAAGGAAATTTAACAAGAAACAAACTTTTGAAATAAAAATTTCTCCAAAGAACAGTTCTTTTTCTTCGCACTAGGGTGCACTATTGTAGTTCTTCAGTAGTGTCCTCTAGAAGAGAAAGTTCACACTTCTTACTTCAAGCAAAACAAAAACACATCAAAAATGACACAGTTCTAAAACTCCGAAATTTACAGGTAGTGACATCTTCTGAGAAGGTAGAAAATTAATACCGTCAATAAAGTTCAGGTTTCCTCCAGCAGAGGAGTTTCAACTGGCGCACCTTTTGAATTAGCGGCGTGGAGGTGTACCGCCCGGTACAATTATTATTATTATTGAGCCTCCGTGGCTCAGACGGCAGCGCGTCGGCCTCTCACCGTTGGATGCCGTGGTTCAAATCCCGGTCACTCCATGTGAGATTTATGCTGAACAAAGCGGAGTCGGGACAGGTTTTTCTCCGGGTACTCCGGTTTTCCCTGTCATCTTTCATTCCAGCAACACTCTCCATTCTCATTTCAAAGCATCTATCAGTCATTACTACATCACTTTGAGAGTGGCGAACCCATCGTACTAATAGCCTATATATGATTCATTCATTTCATTCCTGACCCGGTCAATGACTGGAAAACAGGTTGTAGGTTTTCATTTTCATTATTATTATTATTATTATTATTATTATTATTATTATTATTATTATTATTATTATTATTATTGTTACCGTGTTTTTGCGGTAGGTAGAGGTGAAAGAAGGTGCGGGCTTGAACGGGTCTCAAACTACGGAATCAAAGTGAATGTAAAATTTAACAAGGTTATATTTTCTTTTCAAAATTAAGAAATAACAAGTACGGCAGGTACAGAGTAGCAAAGCAACAAAAGGTGCAATTACAGTATTTACAGTATTTGGGCTTCGAGCCCCGAATTCACACTTCTAGGGCAATTAGCCCAACTTTACTCCAAAATAAGTTTTACCAGAGGGGCAGAAAACCCCATTCATGATCAGGAGCACTTGCTCCAAATTACACAGAAAAGCCTCCTCGAGGCATACAACACTCAATTTCAAGAAAGAGCTACTCGCTCTCAAACTTTAAGCCTCTCAAAGGCCACACCAAACTCCACCTTCAAGTTGTCCTCTCAGGACATAGACACAGGGGTAAAATACCCAACCTACTGAGGTTTATTAAGTGAAAAAGGTTAATTACATGACCTCTAAAATAAAAATTTGAGAGGAGGTGATCTGCACTCCTAATGTATTTGTTTCAAAACCTAATTTGGCTCCAGGCCACTGATGCAAGGGCTAATCCCATACTACAGAGGTGACTTTAGAAAAGAACAATTTACATTACATTAAGGAAAAATCGGTTGTGAGAAATAAGTTCACCTCAAAGCAATATGAGTGGGAGCTCGAGAGGGTTAAGCACTCTCTATCCCAATATGCAGTTTAAAAAGAATAGATACTAAGTTTCTTTACATTTTAAGGAAGGTTACATTATGGAAAAACTTCGGACCCGCCCCGAGAGTTAAACTGCTGAGCTAGCAAAGAAAGAAGTTATTAATCGGCCATTACCTTGTAGTTGACCGCTGCCGAAGAAAGAGGCGCTTCCCGCCCCCTGCTATGTACTTTACACACTAAAAGATGGAACAGAAGTGGCGCAGAGACCCAAAAATCAGCAGTTTATGTACTCTCGCGGAAAGTTCGAGGCGTTTTAGGGAAGAAAACACCCGCCCACAATCACTTTATTGGTTAGGGATAAGCAGCATATTCAAGTTGGGGGAAAATACATCAGATTGGTCAGAAATTAATTAAAGAAATTCGGGATTGGCTAAATACAAAACAAGGGGAAAGAGAGGGGTATACAGCCAACTTAAACAATAACAGAAAGAAATTTAACAAGAAACAAACTTTTGAAATAAAAATTTCTCCAAAAAACAGTTCTTTCACATCGCACTAGGGTGCACCATTGTAGTTTTTCAGTAGTGTCCTCTAGAAGAGAAAGTTCACACTTCTTACTACCGGTAAAACAAAAATACATCAAAAGTGGCACAGTTCAAAAACTCCAAACTTTCCACGTAGTGACATCTTCTGAGAAACTTGAAAATTAATACCGTGAATAAAGTTCAGACTTCCTCCAGCAGAGGAGTTTCAACTGGCGCACATTTTAAATTAGCGGCGTGGAGGTGTACCGCCCGGTACAATTATTATTGCTGCACCAAGGAGAGCCTCCTTGGCTCAGGCGGTAGCGCGCCGGCCTCTCACCTCTGGGCTCCGTGGTTCAAATCCTGGTGACTCCATGTGAGATTTGTGCTGGACAAAGCGTAGGCGGAACAGGTATTTTCTGCGGGTACTCCTGTTTTTCTGTCATATTTCATTCCAGCAACACTCTCCAATGTCATTTCATCTGTCATTCATTAATCATTGTCCCAGAGGAGTGCGTCAGGCTTCGGCAACCGGCACAATTCCTATCCTCGCCGCTAGATAGGTGCTTCATTCATTCCGTCCCTGACCCGGTCGAATGACTGGAAACAGGGTGTGCATTTTCATTTTCACTGTATCAGGGGAACAACTTCCCCGGCTATTAAACTGCGCGCCTTCTCTGCGGCCATCTATACCAACGGACTTGAACTTGTAAACTTCCAAAGAATTTCTTCTTGTACAGTTAGATGACTCTACCATCGATTTGTTAGCTCACTCTCCCGAACAAAAAACTCACTACCTTATATGGTAATATTTATTTTGGGAGTTGGTAAACCTATTTTCTGAGGATTATTTCTTTTTAATGTACCGAAGTATTCAACACTTCAACTGGCTCCTCATCTGTTGTAATCAGATGCTTGGAAACATGTTCTCTAGCCAATTAAAACCGGGGGTGTGCACAGGAATCCTACCTATCAGCAAAGTGTTCTGGAAGCTTCCCCGTACGGAAGTATAAAAGCAGGGCACGTTAGAACCGTCTGGTCTGAATTGCACCTGTGGTTGGGAGTGTGACTTGATGGAAGCCTAGGAATCAGGGGCGTGACCTGCTTGAAGAACGTCCAGCGATACAAACTAATGGCAGAATTTGCCTAAACATGTGGTAGCACCTTCGGGTAGTTTGAGGGGAAGGCTTCAGCCGTTTTATTTTAATGTAATTTTGTGATCTGGTTGTTAAAATGTAGGGTGTTTGGCGATGTCTGAGGACTCTACTTCTATCCCCTACTGGGAAATATGTAATGTAAGGGAACGAAGAGTGATGACCCGCTGTCATTTCCCATTCAACCTTGCATTGGGTGACTAAAGTTTTCAACCTCAAAATTTAGTAAATCTTGTCTTGGCTTCAAATGTTCCTCCTTTAGTCACCCCCTTGTAGTATGGAATTAGCATCTGTATCTTTGGGCCGTAAGCCCATTTAAGTTTCGAGTAATTTGTATAAGGAGTGCTGGTGCTTCACCTCCTTGCCTTTTGTTTATGGCCGATAATGTGCAGCCCTTTTATTTTTGACTGTGAAGGCCATGCAGTATGTGCAATTATGCCCCTGTTTATTCTGTAACTGTTTTTGCGTTTTGGTTCCCTTCAGGGAGAGTGCTCAGTCTTATTGTGGACCAGTTAATAAGCCCAACGTGGGGCAATCGTGTATGGACACTCTTAAGTGGGGTCATTCGATGGGTTGCCTAGTGTAACTTAAGTGTATCAAAACCGAGCTCGATAGCTGCAGTCGCTTAAGTGCGGCCAGTATCCAGTAATCGGGAGATCGTGGGTTCGAGCCCCACTGTCGGCAGCCCTGAAGATGGTTTTCCGTGGTTTCCCATTTTCACACCAGGCAAATGCCGGGGCTGTACATCAATTAAGGCCACGGCTGCTTCCTTCCTATTCCTAGGCCTTTCCTATCCCATCGTCGCCATAAGACACATCTGTGTCGGCGCGACGTAAAGCATATAGCAAAAAAAAAAAAATGTATCAAAAGAAACTGATTGCCTCTGCGAGGCCAAACTGTGGTATTTTGGGGCTCAGAAACCTGTGCAGTGCACCTGCTAAGAGCATATATTACTCTTGTAAAATATTGTACCCGGCATGTAAATTAACAACTTGGTAATTATCTCAAGTTTTTGTACCTGGTTTACAGACTTCTAAGTCCCCGATATTTTTAGAGAAAAGTCCAGTAAAACAACAGATAGGGGCTTTGCCACCTGGGCGACTGCGCTAAATGCAGATCAGTATTGATTGATTGATTGATTGATTGATTGATTGATTGATTGATTGATTGATTGATTGATTGATTGATTGATTGATTGATGAACTCAAAGATTTGATCGTTCAATTACCCCCTCCTTTCCTCGTCCTGGGAGACGTGAAAGCCTGCAACACCCTCTGGGGTTCATTCGACTTCCTGCGCTAGGGGTAGGATTTATCAACCAGTTCAATCTTTGTGTGCTCAACACAGGGGAAGCTACTCACTTCTGCAGCGCACAAGGCATCTCCTCCCACCTGGATGTCACCTTGCGCAGCCGTGCGCTAGTTTTCCGGTGGCCAGTACACGATGACCTCTGTGATAGTGACCACTTCCCGATACTTCTGTCGCTCGTGAACCAAAGACAGTACGGAGTACCGTAAGTTAATTAGTCCGGCAAATTCGCCTGAGTTTTCGAATAGCGCAGTGACTTCCAATGAGGTGTTGGAGTATGTTGACGATCACGTTTGTTCCATTACAACTGAAATCTGGCTGCCGCAAGGGAAACAATACCGATGATGATGATGATGGTGATGATGATGTTTGTTGTTTAAAGGGGCCTAACAGCTATGCCCATGCCCCTAACGGAGCGAGGTGGAGAGGAATGAAACGGTAATTGTAAAATATAAAAGAAATGATGACGAATAAAGTACCATGAATCCAAAACAATCAGTGGATCCAATTCATAATGCCTTCTTTTCTGAGATAATGCTTGTTATAAACAGGGGTCCAAAATCGAGGTCACCGGCCCTCCGTAATAGCACTAACTACTGGTAAAGCAGAACCATGGTGTTCCTCCTATAGTGGCACTAATCATAGTTAATTTAGACCCACTGTATGTCACAAACGGCACCACTCTCAAGCAACCCAGACCTATGGTGTTCCTCATACAGTGGGACTAATCACGGGCGTCGTTATTCCCTTGGTGATCTTCACGTAGTGGTACTAATCATACGCAAAGCAAACCCACAATGTATCACACATTGTGGCACCACCCATAGGCAACACAGACCCTTAGTGTTCTTCATATAGCAATATAGGAAACTCAGACCCATTTTGAACACAGGGGAACCGGCACATTCCAACGCAGCGTAAGGCACCTTTTCTCGCACGGACATTATTCCGCGCTGCCGACTGGCACATATGGGTACTATTCCTAGATAACGTAGCTCTACGGTTTCCCTCACATGGTGGTACTAATCGCCAGTAACGCCGGCCCATGATGTTCCTCACGTAATGGTACTAATCACAAGTAGTCTAATTTTGTCATCCCTTGGTCGCCCTTGTGGGTAGGGGACGCAGACGAGGAATACACCCACGGTATCCCCTGCCTGTCGTAAGAGGCGATTAACAGGGCTCTCTACTTGGAAGACTGGGCTGGTGACCATGGGACCCTTAGCTGAGTCCTGACATTGCTTCCTCTTATGCCAGGCTCCTCACTTTCATCTCTCCTATCCAATTTGCATTTGGTGAACACTTGTTCTTTTCCGACCCCGACGCTGTTAGGTTCCCGAGGCCTAGGGAGTCTCACTTTCACGCCCGTCGTGATTCTTATTTTTTTGGTCGATATCTTCAATTTTCGCAGTGTCGGACCTCTTCTATTCTTCTCTCCGATTAGTGTTAATAGAGGATGGTTGCCCAGTTGTACTTCCTCTTAAAACTGTACCGGGCGGTACACCTCCGCGCTGCTAATTCAAACATTGCGCCAGTTGAAACTCCTCTACTGGAGGAAGCTTGAACTTTAACTTCCACATTAATGCTAAGATTTCTCAGGAGATGTCACTACTATAAATTTTGAAGTGTTCTGAACTGTGTCTTTTTCGATTTATTTTTGTTTTCTCTGTAGTAAGAAGTGTGAACATTCTCTTCTAAATGGCACTACTTAAGAACTACAATTGTGCACCCTAGTGCGAAGTGAAGGAACTTTTTTTGAAGAAATTTATTATGTATAAGTTTGTTCTTTGTTAAATTTCTTTCAGTCATTGTTTGAGTTGGCAATGTTAATCCTTTCGTTCCGCCAGTTTTGAATTTAGCCAATCCCGAATTTCTTTAATTAATTTTTGACCAATCAGGTGTATCTTCTCCAACATGGATATGTTGCTTGACCCTAGCCAATAAAGTGAGGGGGGTGTAGGTTCTCATTCATGAAACGTCTCGAATTTTCCGCGAGGGTATATAAACTGCTGTTTTTCTGGTCTCGGTGCCACTTCAGTAACATCTTTCTTTGTGTGATTATGTAGCAGGGGGCGGGAAGCGCCTCTTTCTTCGGGCAGCAGTTCAACCATCAGGTAATGGCCGTTTTATAACTTATTTTCTTGCCAGCTCAGCAGTTTAACCCTCGGGGCGGGTTCGAAACTTTCCTCTTGTAACCTATATTTAAAATGTAAAAGACACTTAGTATAAATGCTGTCTCTTTAACTACAAATTGGGACAGAGAGTGCCTACCCTCTCGAGCTCCCATTCATTTTGTTTTGAGGTGACTACGTTTTTATAACTGTTTCCCTTCTACTGGTAACGTCATAACATTTTTCAATCGTGTCACCTCCGTAGTATGGGATTAGCCCTTGCATAAGCGGCCTAGTGCCAAGTAGGTTTTAAAGAAGTGTATTAAGAGTGCAGTTACGCCTCCTCTCAAGTTGGTATATTGGGGGCCATGTAATTGTCCTGTTTCTTTAATGAATAGGCCTCAGTAGGTTGGGTATTTTTACCCCTGTTTTCATGTGCTTGGAGGACAGCTTGAAGGTGGAGTTGGTGTGGCCTTTGATAGGCTTGAACTTTGAGAGCGGGTTGCTCTTTCTGAAATTTGGTTTCTGTGTGCCTCGAGCAGGCTTTATTGAGTAATAGGCAGCGAGTGCTTCTGGGCATGGTTGGGGTTTTCTGCCCCTTTGTTAAACCTTGTGTATAAGTAAGTTGGGCTCATTGCTCAGGGATTGTGTTTTTGGAACTCGAAGCACAAAATACATTAATAAACTGTAATTGTACATTCTTATTTTGTTGCTATATAACTAAGTTCCTGTTGTACTTGTTATTTCTTGATCTCGAAAAGGAAATATAACCTTGTTGAATTTTAAATTAACTTTAATTTCGTAAGTTGAGACCTGTTCATCCCAGCACCTTCTTTCACCTCTGCTGTTCCACAGATACCTCGGAACAAGTGGTAGCAGAGCGTGGTTGAATGGGTCTCAAATTAGCCCCTTTTGATGGCTAAACGTTGCTTTGCTTTTGAACTCTAACAATTTTCTCTCTCGCTGGACTTTTCTTTTTCATTTGTCTAAGCTGTTAAATTTTGGTCATCATGCCCGGCCCTCGCGATGTCCTCCATATCAACTATTTGCGCAAGGAGGAGTTGATTTATGAATTAACAATTAGAAATGTGCAATCTGGAGACACGGTTGCGGTAGACACCAATAAGCTTAGAGAGTCCCTTGATTTGCCCATTTCCATCCCCACTTTGGGAGAGAAAGAAATTGACGACTCTCTTTCCACGATCACTGATAATACTACTGAGCTGGCATCTGTGATTACCTTTTTTGAAGAAAATGACCCTTCTCCTAATCAAATTAAACGTGTGCAAGCCAGGTTATTTCATTTTTCTAATAGAGTTAACGATCTGTTGTCTCTGAAGTTGAATGACATTCAGAGGAAGGAAGCTAGTGTGGTTCTTGAAAATCTTTCTGAATTGTCCAGTAAGGTTACCCAATTGTTAACTGGGGAAGTCCCTCCCAAAACCGACCAACCTGCTACGTTAAACGTAGTTCTAGAGGAAGAGACTTCCAAAGGAGAAGGAAATAGGAAAGCTGTTGAAGCTCAACAAATCTCCGCCCCATTAGACAACGAATCTGAGCGTCGTACCTCGTTGAACAATGCACGTTCTGAATTAGCTTCTTCGCCACTTAAACCTTTACCTAATATGTCACCAGGGTTCAGCAGTTTGCCTCATCCATTGGCAATGTTCCTCAGAGGTATTTCTAAGTTTTCGGTTAACTCTACCAGTGACGTAATTTCATTCTTAAAGTTTTTGGTTGAGTTTCAGGATCATGCCCTCGTTTTTTCTCTTTCTCCGTGTCAAATTTTGCAGATAATTTACCCCTATTCCATTGGTGTCTTCTCAGACAAAATAGTAAGAGCCATTGCTGAACAACCATCTATTGAAGACTTCCACGCCCACTTGCTAGCTAACTTCATTCCGGCTAGGGCAAGGTCCTCCCTAATTCAGAAGTATTATTATCGTGTACAGCGGTTGGATTAAAATTTGGCAGATTTCATCCAAGATATTAAGTTCTATACTAGGGTATTTGCTCTTCATTTTCCTGAAGACCAGATTGTTCAGGCTATAGTGGAAGGTATTTCTCCATCATACAGGTCATATTTGTGTTTTGCGTCGCGTCCTCAAACGTTTGCTGAATTAGAGGCTATGGCCGTCTCAGCGGAAGAAGTTAGAAACGCCGATACCTTGCGTGTCGCGAAAGAACCCCCTCCATCCTCTAGTAGTTTTCGGCCTCCACCTCGCCGACCCATCACACTCCGCAAATGTTACGCTTGTGGGTCGCCCGACCATCTTCGGAACAAGTGCCCATCAATCAAGTCTAGTGGGACAAGGAATGTAGCAGGGTCATCTCGAGGCTGTTTTAAATGCGGCGCGTTTTCCCATATCGCCAAGAATTGCCCAAATTCTAATAGCACCCCCTTCTGCTCGACTTCTGGTGCAACTTCCTCCAATGCCAATAATAATAAGTGACTAGTGGCGTCGGCTGAGCCGGCGAACCCTTCTTCTCGAGGCTCAGCCCTAAGTAAACATACCAAAATTTCAGGGAAAGCTCAGGCTTCAAATTTAGCTTTTGAAGGCCCTAAGGAATGTCTTAGGATTGCGGCGGATTCCCCCGCACCTGTACCTTTTCTTAAAATTGAGGTGAATAATGAGCCTATAACTGCTCTTTTTGATTCAGGAAGTGTTTGTTTCATTATTTCGGCTGAATGGTATTCGAAATTGAAATCTGTTTGTAAATTTCCTGACTATTGTTCGTCTTCGGTTCAATACGTTTCGGCTAATTCTTCTCCATTAGAACTTTAGGCTCCTTAAAAGCCAAAATTCGTATTTCTAAATTTACTTGGAAAGTTAGATTGTTTGTGGCAAAGCACTTGTCTTGACCCATCATATTGGGAGCGGATTTCATGTCTTCTACTGGTTTAGTGCTCGCCATCCAGAGCAGGTCGTGCACATTCAAATTTGCTTCTAATTGTAAAATCCCTTTGTTAAAGTGTAATTCTGTATTGTGTTCATCTATTTCGCCTACCCAGGATGAGATGTTGTTAGACCTTAGACATCTACCTGAGGAGCAGGCTGATAGTATTCGTAAGTTGTGTCAGGCGTTTCCAGAGGTGTTCTCTGATGTTCTTGGTGTTACTGACCTTATTGAATACAAAATTGAGGTCACGGATTCGATTCCTGTCCGTTTTCCACCTTATAGGCTACCTCCACCTAAATGAAGGCATCGAAAGAAATCATCGATCAAATGTTAAAGGATGGTATCATCCGGCCCTCTAAGTCGGCGTATTCTTCGCCTATTTTTCTAGTCCCGAAACCCCAAGGTGGCTTCAGGCCTGTCATTGATTAAAGGGCTCTCAATCGGAAGGTGGTGTTACAATCTGTGCCCCTTCCTGACCTTCATTCTTGTTTTTCATGGTTTCGTAAAGCTAAGTTCTTTACCATCTTGGATCTGAATCAGACCTATAATCAAATTCCTCTGGCTGAAGAATCTAAACATCTTACAGCGTTTGCCACGGATTGGAATTTGTATGAATACAACCGCGTGCCTTTCGGTCTTCCCACGGGAGCAGCTGTACTTACGAGACTGCTAGATAGGGTCTTCTCCGACATCAAATTTGAGTACTTGTACCACTATCTTGATGATGTCGTCGTATTTTCGGAAACTTTTGAAGAACATCTAGATCATCTAAAGGAAGTTCTCAATCGCCTTCGTAAGGCTGGGCTAACTGTGAAGTTGTCCAGTGTTGCCTTCGCTAAGCCTTCAATGTCATTCCTAGGGCATATTGTGTCGCCCGACGGTGTTGCAGTCGATCACTCTATAACTCAGGCCATCCGTGATTTCAAGCCTCCCAAGGACATCAAAGGTATTGCCAGATTCATTGGTATGGTGAATTTCTTCAGGAAATTTATTCCTAACTTCGCTAACAGAGCCGCGCCCTTGAACCTTCTTCGTAGGAAAGGCGTCAAATTTGAGTGGGGACCTTCTCAACAAGCCGCTTTTGAAGATCTTAAATTAGCTCTGTGTAATGCCCCTGTTCTGGCTGTGCCCGATTTCTCCAAAAAATTCATCGTCCAAACCGACGCGTCGTCGTCGGCGGTAGCTGCAGTCCTTCTTCAAGAGACAACTAGGGAGGCGACCCATCGCCTATGCCTCTAGGACTCTATCGGCTCAAGAAGCCAAGTATTCCATCTATGAGCTCGAAGGTTTGTGCAGTTTGCCTTAGAAAAGTTCCGTCTCTATCTGGAACATGTCAGATTCGACTTGGAGACTGATAATCAAGCCTTAAGCTGGGTCTTAGGTAGGCCGCGTCGTACTGGCCGTATAGCCCGGTGGGCCATCCGAATTTCTGGCTTCCAATTTGACGTTAGGCATATCAGAGGTACTGAAAATGTTGTTGCAGACGGACTCAGCCGTATGTTTTCCAATGAAGTCGAGACCCATGAACTGGTTTATAGTTCTTCACCTCCTGAGTCCATACGGCTCGAGGTTAATGCCATTTTAACTGATGCTCCCATGTTGTTTAGGGATCTTGAGAAATATCAACGGGAAGATCCGACGCTGGCTCCCATTATGGAAACCCTTTCTTCTGGGGAACATGTTGTCCCTTATGTGCTCAGGAATGGTGTTCAATGTTGCCCATCGAGGCATGATAAGAAGATGAAGGTAGTGGTTCCAGCTGTTCTTGTGCCAATGATCTTCAAGTACTATCATGAGACCCCATTAGGGGGGCATTTAGGCATCTTCAAAACCCTGGAAAAGATCCGCGAAATGTTTATCTGAAAGGGTATGGACGGTGAAATTCGTGAACTAGTTAAAGCTTGTAAATGTTGTTTGCTTAGTAAACCAACCATGTCCACCAAGGTAGGCCTTTTGTCTTCTCATCAAGCGTCGCGACCCATGGAACGTCTCTACATCGATTACGTAGGACCCTTCTCCCAGTCAAAATGGAATGCCAATAAGTTCATCCTTGTATGTGTAGATGGTTTTACAAGACTTTCTTGGTTATTTCCAACTAAGCTGGCTACCGCCCAGTCCACCATCATTTGTTTAAATTCCATTTTCGCTTCTTTTGGTCCGTGTCAATACATTGTGTCTGATAATGCTAAAGCTTTCACCTCCAATCCCTTTCGTAAATTCTGTTTTGATCTGGCCATATCTCATGTGACAACTTCTGCTTATTATCCTCAACCATCTCTGGCTGAACGGGTTAATCGTAATCTGAGGTCCTTGTTGATTGCCTATCATCATGAAGATCATTCTAGGTGGGACACGTCCCTACATTAATTAGCGTTTGCCTTGAATTCGGCAGTTCACGAATGCCATAAGTTTACTCCAGCTTCTTTGATGTTCAAGTTTGTTCCAAACACGCCGCTCTCTAACCTGTGGTCTCTGAGTGACATTCTACCCGAGACAATAGATCCGGATAATATTAAAGATCTTTGGAAGAAGGCTAAAGCCAATCTTAAAGTGTCTCATGAAAAGGTTAGGGAAAGATATGATCGTGGACGGAGACCCACCAAATTGAAGGTAGGTGACCAGGTGATGGTCAAAAATTTTGTTCCCGCGGGCAAGCTTGCCCCCAGATTTCATGGGCCGTGCATAATCCTTGATTTTCTTACGCCGGTTACGTTGTTATTAAGCAATCCAGCCACCGAGACGATATTTAGGGTTCACCTGTCGCAGGTGAAACCTGTGTAACTTCCGCACTAACGTAGCTGATTTTATAATTGTTTTAACATTTTGAAAGTATTCAGAAGGTTATATTTCTTTTTGGGGTTTCATTTTGAGGCCTTCTGCCCTTGGAATCAGGTTCTTTGTATTTAAGCATTTATTGTAAAACCTTCCCCGACCAGTTAAACTGCCATCCTGTTCTTACCATGGCCATTACCACGCTCCCGTCTCCTGCTCAACAACACACAGTGGCTATTTAAATGAAATGAATATTTCCACGCCGCTGGCCCCTCATCTTCACCACAAAGACTGTACCCTAAAATCATTATGGTCGAACAAATTTTGCCGCCGAGATCTTAATGTTTCAGTGCCCCCGCAGCCGCGCGGCGCCGTGCCTCTCCTGGTGTAGAGCACGGGCCCGATCTAATTCAGGGAGGTCAATCAGTGTGCGGCGAGCCGGAGCCCTCCTCCCGGCCAAGGCTGATGTGCGGCGCACAACCTGCAACTTGCCCGCGGCCTGTAAACATTCGCCGCGGGTGCGGCGTGCTTCAGCACCACTACCCCTCTCTTGGTGCGGGCGAGCGGTATCTCAGGGTACTTGAGGGGTCCGAGCGGTCTCCTCTGGACACATGCAGCGGCGCCTGGTCTGGCCGTCAAACTTAATCAAAATTGAATGTACTTAATCAGCTACATGAACTGTTCATATCAACAATGACTACATATTTGGATTCAACTACAATATTTGGTGGACTTAGAACATTTTTTTGGTTCCTTTCAAGAATTAAAAATTTTCCTTCTGAATTCAACTGCTACAAGCATAAAGACATTACATCAAAAGTTACTACAAAGAATTTTGAAACTGGATCAAACCAATCTAAGAAAACTTGTTTGTAAATCCATCTGCAATTAATTTCTATTTCAACAGCATAACTTGGACTTTGTTTTAAAACAAAATTTGGTGTTTTCTGTGTTACCCCTTGGAGGGACTTTTGGGGGGGGAGGTCTGTACCGGGCGGTACACCTCCGCGCCGTTAATTCAAACATTGCGTCAGTTGAAACTCCTCTACTGGAGGAAGCTTGAACTTTAACTTCCACATTAATGCTAAGATTTCTCAGAAGATGTCACTACTATAAATTTTGAAGAGTTCTGAACTATGTCTTTTTCGATTTATTTTTGTTTTCTCTGTAGTAAGAAGTGTGAACATTCTCTTCTAAATGGCACTACTTAAGAACTACAATTGTGCACCCTAGTGCGAAGTGAAGGAACGTTTTTTTGAAGAAATTTAGTATGTAAAAGTTTGCTCTTTGTTAAATTTCTTTCAGTCATTGTTTGAGTCGGCAATGTTAATCCTTTCGTTCCGCCAGTTTTGAATTTAGCCAATCCCGAATTTCTTTAATTAATTTTTGACCAATCGGGTGTATCTTCTCCAACATGGATATGTTGCTTGACCCTAGCCAATAAAGTGAGGGGGATGTGGGTTCTCATTCATGAAACGTCTCGAATTTTCCGCGAGGGTATATAAACTGCTGTTTTTCTGGTCTCGGTGCCACTTCAGTAATATCTTTCTTTGTGTGATTATGTAGCAGGGGGCGGGAAGCGTCTCTTTCTTCGGGCAGCAGTTCAACCATCAGGTAATGGCCGTTTTATAACTTATTTTCTTGCCAGCTCAGCAGTTTAACCCTCGGGGAGGGTTCGAAACTTTCCTCTTGTAACCTATATTATAATGTAAAAGACACTTAGTATAAATTCTGTCTCTTTAACTACAAATTGGGATAGAGTGTGCCTACCCTCTCGAGCTCCCATTCATTTTGTTTTGAGGTGACTACGTTTTTATAACTGTTTCCCTTCTACTCGTAACGTCATAACATTTTTCAACCGTGTCACCTCCGTAGTATGGGATTAGCCCTTGCATAAGCGGCCCAGTGCCAAGTAAGTTTTAAAGAATTGTATTAAGAGTGCAGTTACGCCTCCTCTCAAGTTGGTATATTGGGGGCCATGTAATTGTCCTGTTTCTTTAATGAATAGGCCTCAGTAGGTTGGGTATTTTTACCCCTGTTTTCATGTGCTTGGAGGACAGCTTGAAGGTGGAGTTTGGTGTGGCCTTTGATAGGCTTGAACTTTGAGAGCGGGTTGCTCTTTCTGAAATTTGGTTTCTGTGTGCCTCGAGCAGGCTTTATTGAGTAATAGGGAGCGAGTGCTTCTGGGCATGATTGGGGTTTTCTGCCCCTTTGTTAAACCTTGTGTATAAGTAAGTTGGGTTCATTGCTCAGGGATTGTGTTTTTGGAACTCGAAGCCCAAAATACATTAATAAACTGTAATTGTACATTCTTATTTTGTTGCTATATAACTAAGTTCTTGTTGTACTTGTTATTTCTTGATCTCGAAAAGGAAATATAACCTTGTTGAATTTTAAATTAACTTCAATTTCGTAAGTTGAGACCTGTTCATCCCAGCACCTTCTTTCACCTCTGCTGTTCCACAGATACCTCGGAACAAAAACAATAATCACTATCACCACTATATTTTGCCTCTAGTGCGTCGTTTTCTTATAACATGCCTTTCACGAAGTGGGAATTACGGAGTGCACTCGCGCTTTGCAGGGACACGGCTCATGGGCTGGACAAAATCAATAATCAAATGATCGATGTCACAGCGATGTGCTCACCCTATTCGACAGAACATGGAATGAGGGAGAACTTCCCATTGGCGTGAGGGAGTAGCAATATCAATTCGCAATCCAGATAAAGATACAAAGCTTTTGGATAATTATACTTCAATATGCCTTACAAGTGACCTCTGTAAGCTATGTGAAAGGATGATGAATGGACGATTGGTATGGGTCTTGGAAGGGAGAGGTCTTGGGTAACTACCAGTGTAGGTTTCACTCTCATCAGTCTGCCACCTATCATCTGTTTAGACTGGAGAGCGCAATTCAGGAGGCCTATCTCCGCAAGGAACACCTAGTGGTTTTTTACCTGGAAAAGGCTTACGAGACTACCTGACGGTATGGCATTATCTCCACCCTACATCAGTGCGAATTTCGGAGAAACTTACCAACGTTTCTTGAGAATTTCATATCCATTCGTCTCTATCGAGTCCGAGTACGCAATGTGTATTCTCAGTATTATGTTCAAGAAAATGGAATACCTCAGCGATCTGTACTGATTATCACACTGGTTGCAATCGCCATCTACGGTATAGTTACAGTTCTGGGCCCGTAGTCGCTCCACCGCTGTATGTTAGGCCTAGACGATTTAGTTTTACATCTTCGATCCGAGAAGATGACGTTTACAGAGAGAAGGCTACAGCAAGCTATTAATCGAGGAGACACATGGTTTAAGATTTTCAGCGGCGATAGCATCAGTTGTACATTTTTGTCGACACAGGCTTGTGCATCCTCAACCAGAGCTCCGCTTGCGAAACAGTGTCTTACCAGTGGTAGACACCTACAGGTTCCTGTGTCTCCATTTTCATAAGAGGCTAATGTGGCAGCCTCACACCCGCCAGGTTCCCTTCGTGAAGAGACTTAATATGCTTAAGTTTGTCAGCGGCACTTCGTGAGGCTGACCGTGCGGTGCTGCTATATTTTTACACGGCAACGGTCCTCTCCCTTATAGAATATGGTAGTGCGGCTTAGTGAGGTACCGTCGTGGATAGTTTCGCCGCCGGATATATGGCTAGATCCTCTCTGTGGACCCAACCTGAATACGGATGCATCAGTTCATCGGAGGTATTTCCAGGACCTCGTTCACCAATATCCGGACGTGCGACATGTCTTCACGGGCGGTTCTAAGATAGGAGAAAATGTTGGATGGGCTTTCATTGCCGATAATGCTTGCAGGAAGATGTCGCTTCTGTAGCGTGTATACTGTGGAGCTCTTCGCCATCTCAGAAACTCTGCAGTTTGCGTTGAGTGATGCAAGAGGCCACTTTACCGTCTATATCGACTCGTTATGTTCTCTGCAGTCTATTGATGCCTGTTTCCCGTAACGCTTTCCAAGGCTTAATGTTTAGCTTGCTGGTCTTTGATCACAGGAGTCCCGGATTCGATTCCCGGCAAGGTCGAGAATTTTAACCATCATTGGTTAATTCCGCTGGCAGGGTGGCTGGGTGTACAGTATGTGTAGTCTTCATCATCATTTCATCCTCACTACGACGCTCAGGTCGCCTACGGGAGTCAAATCAAAAGACCTGAAACTGGCGAGCTGAACATGTCCTGGTACACTCCCGGCATTAAAAACCATGCGCCCTTTTATTTCCCGCAGTTCTCACTGGTGCAGCAGATTCATGACCTTCTAGACAGACTGTGCGATGCCGGCACCAGAATCACTTTCGCTTCCAAGCCACGTTGGGATTTCGGGAAATGAACTTTCGATACAAGCTGTAGAAAACCACCGTGGCCCAGATCCTCACAGAGAGTGCCGATCTCTCTCTAGCCTAGGACGGAACCTCGGTCGGCAGGAGACACTTGAACTCATACTAGCGGATGACGAGAATACTGCTGATCTCGTCATTCACTTTGTGTGAGAGTGGATTAATGAAGAGCATATCCACATAAAGTGTTCCGTTACTGAGGGAGCTTACATTCCATTTTGAGGATTTTGTGTCCTTTTCGGCTTAGTAACATATGACTTGTTTTAATTCATTTTCAAATTCATCAAATTAATTTCCTTTTAATTTGTTCACAGAGGATGATTACCTACTTGTACTTCCTCTTTAAACGAAAATCACTACCACCACCACCACCACCACCACCACCACCACCACCACCACCACCACCACCACCTTTCTTGTGCACGACTCTTTACTTTAATCTTTCCTATTGGACATCTCTTGGTTAACTTTTGTTCTCTTCCGGCCCCGACAGCATTATATTAGCTATACCTAGCGAGTCTTTCATTTTCAAGACTTTCCTGTCCCTTCCCTTTCTTCTGGCGATATCTTTATTCTTCGAAACATCGACCTTTTCCCTTATGATTAATGTTAAGAGAAGATAGTTGCCCAGTTGAACTTTCTCGTCAGTAACCACCTTGGAAGAGCGGATAGTCTCTATGACAGGTGTCATCCTCGAACAACTCTCAAGTTGCTTCTGCTGTTACTGCTCGAGTAAGATACAATTCCTGACACAAAAAGAGATCTGCTGAAAATTTCCAAATTCCCGAGTATAAGCACGACAAAAAATGGAGCACATTATTGCAGGGAGTTTTTGGCTAATTAATACATTGAAGTATATCCCGACTTTGACGAGTTTTACTGATAACATTCGCTAATAATAAAATGTGTATCTTGAAGAGTAACACAAGAAATATTTTAATCGAAGGGCGATAGCACTGGACGGGGTATACAAAATTTGACGCTGATTCTCTTGTACAAGTCTACTCAGTTTTTGGTGTCAAGAAATGTGCTGTATGGTGCGTTTGCGAATTGTCACTATGGATACATTGGAGAAGGAAGGAAGGAAGGAAGGAAGGAAGGAAGGAAGGAAGGAAGGAAGGAAGGAAGGAAGGAAGGATACACAATATATTATTTTTAACTTCACAGATTGTGAAAATTAAACTTTTTATAGCTTTGTTTATTTACAATACGTACAATTAAATTGTTTAGTACAATGTAAATACGAGGATCGGGGCAAAAGTCATGGCAACTATTTTTTTCTTGTAGATATGTGAACGGATTACAAACGTATATATGTCGTGTGAAAGTTCTGCAGGCATAGTATGTATGCAGAACAACAGACGGCTCTGTGATAGCTGGTAGTAGCGCAGCGAGGGCTGTGAAATCAGTCAGTTGGTGAGTGTCGTGCGAGATGGAAGTAACCCGTGTTGAGCAGTGCACTTACATCAAAATAGCCGTTCTCAGAGGGGGAAATGCAATGGAATGTCACAGTGAATTAGTGGAAGCCCTTGGAATAATGCCCTACCATACCGTACGGTAGCACGGTGGGTAGGAAAGTTTCAGCAAGGACGTATGTCAACCAGTGATGAGCAACGTTCGGGACAACCTGTCAGTATGCGGACCGACGTGGCACGTGCCGTCATCGAGCAACTCCTGGATGAAGACAGATGATGGACGCTACTTGAGTTAGCGAGGGCAAATTGCATAGAGAAACGCACCGTCCACAGGATATGGCGTAATGAGCTGCAACTGCGCAAAATTGCATCGCGGTGGGTACCGCATGCACTGACGGAAGTTCAAAGGTGGGTGCGCTATGCAGTATGCTCCGACCACCTTTCACGCTGGCAACAGGACGGCGATCAATTCTTGTCACGAATAATCGCCATCGATGAATTTGGGGCCAGGGCATACGAACCAGAACTGAACCGTCAGTCCGCGGAGTGGCGACATGCTAGATCACCAAGGAAGCAGAAGGTCCATCAGAATCCTTCCCCTGTCAAATTGATGGTGATCGTCGCGTATGACGTCAGGGGTGTCACTGTTTGCCACTTTGTTCCACATGGCAGAACAGTGACCGCGCAGTACTACAGGGACTTCCTGGTGGGACAGGTACGACGTGGCGTTCGGGAGAAACGTCCGGATCTTGTGGACAGTGCAAGAATCCTGCACGACAATGCAAAACCACATAAAGCAGAGTGTGTAGGGCAGCTACTGCGATATTGGGGATGGGAAGAATTGGAGCACCCACCGTACTCTCCCGACATTTCGCCCTGTGACTTTGATCTCATTCGAAAGATTAAGGAACCACTACGCGGTAGGCGGTTTGCAACACGAGAGGACATTGCTAATGCTGTGCGACGACAGGTGACCCGAATCACACATGATGCAGCAAATGCTGAGGCAGATGGTGTTCAGCGCCTCCCACATCGTTGGCAGTGTGTGGTATCAGTAGCAGGGGACTACTTTGAAGGTCTTTAGGCCCAGCTTTGTCATGTCAACTTTATGTGTACTGTGTTGTCATTCTTTTGCACCGGGAAGGCCATACTACCGTAATAAATTAGTGTGTTACGATATTTCAGTGCTATTCATTGTCCACACATGTAGTTAACACCTTGTCCTTTCGTCTGTGTATGTCACATTTTCCAAGCGGACTGGTGTCTTCAAGAAAAAAAAATAGTTGCCATGACTTTTGCCCCAACCCTCGTAATACACGCCAGCAACTTCTATTAGAATAAAAAAATGTCAGTCACGTTGTGGAAGGATATCTGCCTCTTGCTCGGAGACCATGTTTCGATTCCCGGCTCGTCCAAGAATATTAATTCTAGATTATGAGCTGGAACGTGGTTCGCTCAGCTTCGTGAGACCAGGTGAGAAGCTTTCAAACACCACATGCGACAAAGCCGATAAAAAAGCCACTACATACAGGTGGGGATGTCGTTACGCTGGCCGCTTGCCCTCCAATATATGCAGGCCATCTGACTGGGCAGCAGTGGTGTAGTCAGGGTAATGATTTTATTGAGCTCTATGTGTCCAAGGGTTCCCTTTCAAATAAATAAATAAATAAATAAATAAATAAATAAATAAATAAATAAATAAATAAATAAATAAATAAATAAATAAATAAATTGCCTGAAAAAGTTAAGCACACAGAAGGAGTGGTTGAAAGAGAATGAAACTACATATGCTGAAAGAGACATGACCGTTAGCAGTTACAGGTGGAATGTTGGCGCCAGGTCAGTAGGGTGCCGCACCCCGGCTGTCACTGCAGATCCCGTAGGTTGGTCACGGGACGGAGTCCTCTTCCAATGTCATCATCCCACACGTGTTAGGTGAAGGAGACGTCCGGGGATCTTGCTGGCCACGGGAGGACCTCAGCATGCTCTAGGCAGTCCATAGACACGCGTGCTGTGTGTGGACGTGCATTATCTTTTTGGAACACTGTCTCAGGGTGCTGTACCATAAGGGGTGGGACGTGCGGACGCAGACTGTCAGTGACGTATCGCTGTGCCATCGAAGTCTGCCGCTGCAGTATTAGAGGTGACCTGAACGCATATACCGTGTGTCTTTCTACAATATGGGCAACCCTCTGTGGGTGGGGGACGCAGACGATGAATACACCCACGGTATCCCCTGTGTGTCGTAAGAGGCGACTAGAAGGGGTGACCAAGGGATGATTGAATTAGAACCATGAAACTATTTGTGATAGTACCCTCACGCGGGGAACACCATGGGTCGCCTTTGCTTGCGAGTAGTACCACTATGTCAGGTACACAATAGGTTTGTGATTAGTAGCAGCAGAAAGCGGTTCACTGTGGGTTTCCAGTACCCGTGAGTCGTACCACTGTGTACGGAACATCACGGGCTTACTTTGCCTGTGATTTGTACCATTATGTGAGAAACACCATGGGGCTGGGCTTTGCCTGTGATTTGTACCCACTATGTGAGGAGCACCACGGGATATTACGAGTCCCTGTGATTAGTACACCTATGTGAGGTGCACCATGGGTTTGCGTTGCCTACCAGTGGCGCCATTATGTGAGAAACACCATAGGTCTGCGTTACCTGTGCAACGTACAATATTTGCGAGTAGTGCCATAATGTTTGGAACGCCGTGAGTTTATGCTACCTTTCATTAGTACCGCAACTTGAGAAATACCATGGTTCTACTTTACTAGCGATAAGTGCTATAATGAGGGACCGTTGACCTGGATTTTGAAACCCTTTAGACCACAAGAATTATCGGTTCAGGATTGTGCTTTGGATGCAGTCCGTTGGTCAGTAATATAGTTTCTGGGAAGGTGAGGTATTGTGGGTCGGATCCACTGATTGTTTAAAATTCATATTCATTCATTCATTCTTCATCATCATGTTTTGAATTCTGGTCAGAGGATGAATTATGTACTTTTAAATTGTCATTGCATTTTGTCTCATTTCGTACCATTAGGTGCCGATGACCTAGGTGTTAGGCCCCTTTAAGCAACAAGCAGCAAGCAGCACAATAAGGGCAGGATCTGCCCTCGACGCCGCCAGACCCGCACACGATGGTCATCGGAGGTTATGGAGAAGCGGGACTCATCACTGAACATGGCGCGACGCCAGTCGTCCTCTGTCCATGCCTCCCGGCAAGGCACCACTCCAAACTCAGGCGTTGGTGTTCTGGTATCAATGGCAACCGACGCATGGGGTGGATGCGAGTCGTCGAGACACTGTGCGGGAACTCACAGTATGTTGTAGAGTCTCAAGTACATGTTCGCGGACGGGGGGTAGCTGCACGACGTGATTGGGTGCCCTCATGTGCCCATTGAGTCCAACATTGCGTCACTGTGACATCTGGATGGCTCACATGCATGGCAATTGCACGATACGACCAACCAGCCTCATGCAGTCCCACAATGCTTCCTCTGTCATATGCTGTCAGTTAGTGGATAGGCTGTCTAACGCGTCTGCGAGGCATCGCGGGTGCTTCGTACTGTACATAGTCCTTTCAGCACGTTTTGCTTAACTGTCTGACTCAGCAGTTGACTACAGTAGCGGCGATTGGGAAAATAAAGTGCTGGGCCAAAAAATATACAGACCACGAACAATATCCGGGTTTGTTGGATATAGTGGCTTATATCACACCAAAACTAAAATAAAGGCTGAAAAATGATAATTTGTTTAATGTTCTCTCAGCGAATTTCGACAGAGAGTTAAAGACTGAGAGTTTACCAACTTAAGTGCGGTAATGAAATGAAATGGCGTATGGCTTTTAGTGCCGGGAGTGTCCGAGGACATGTTCGGCTCGCCAGGTGCAGGTCTTTTGATTTGACGCCTGTGGGCTACCTGCGCGTCGTGATGAGGATGAAATGATGGTGAAGACAACACATACACCCAGCCCCCGTGCCATTGGAATTAACCAATTAAGGTTAAAATCTCCGACCCGGCCGGGAATCGAACCCAGGACCCTCTGAACCGAAGGCCAGTACGCTGACCGTTCAGCCAACGAGTCGGACCTAAGTGCGGTAATAATAGTTTTTTGAGGTTTTACTTCAGTACTGTACAATAAAACTTTCACCAAAGGAACAATATTTCATATTTATTAGAATTCAAAAGAAATATGGCGTGATTATACAGTTAAAATCATTTAGTATTTGACTACACACTACAAAACTAACAGACACTAAAGAGACTGCCTGACTGACGAATGCGCGCTGCAAGCTGGTGGATCATACCTCAGTGTCCTTGACCTTAGAAAAGAAATATCCACCTGGTACCCTTCCTCACAGCACAGGCAGTCTTCACTACTTTCTACGGCGCTATACAAATCGGTTAGCCGGGACGAACGACATTTTGTGCGTATTTCCGCTCAAATTTTTGTTTATGTTTAAAGAAAATAAAGGAAAGACTTAGCTGATAAGATAACAGAGCTTGTACAAATAGCTTTTCTTTAATAATTCCTAGTTTCAACCAGCTAAACTGGAATAAAAATGTAATAGTTTCTCCACAAAATGGTTGACTGGTAACAAATTACCAACAACAGGACGGTACCATCACGAATGTACTCTGCTGGGCGTTCTACACATTACAGATCCTTGTAAATCTAATCATTTACTCACACATCAATAGTTTGCATTCGTCGCCATAAGACCTATCTGTGTCGGTACGACGTAAAGCCCCTAGCAAAAAAAAAAAATAGTTTGCATGTATACCGAAATGGGATAATGTTGGACCACTCCTGGTGGGTGATTAACTTTCTTGTCAGGCAGTGTAAGTAAATAAATAAATAAATAAATAAATAAATAAATAAATAAATAAATAAATAAATATGGTCAAAAGGGGACAACTCAGGAATCTGGAATTGAAAGTGTACCAGGCGGTACACCCCCACGCCGCTAATTCAAATATTTCGCCAGTTGAAACTCCTCTACAGGAGAACGCCTGAACTTTAACAAATTGTACTAATTCAAAGGCTTCTTGGAAGATGTCACTACTGTAAATTTTGAAGTGTTCTGAACTGTGTCTATTTCGATTTGTGTTTGTTTGCTCCATATCAGAAATTTGAACATTCTCTAACAGATGTCTCTACCAAAACTAATATCGCACTCTGGTGTAAAGGAATGTACCTTCCTGAAGAAATTTTGTATTCATAAGTTTTGTCTTAACTAAATTTTGTTCTGTCAGTTGTAGGTTTCTTTCCGCCTATTTTGAATGTAGCCAATCAGGAATTTCTGTAATTAATTTTCCACCAATAAGGTGTTTCTTCTTCGTCTGGTGTACTAGTTTTTGCGGTTATCCAATAAAATTTTGTGGGCGGGTTGTAATCATTCATGAAACGTCTCGAATTTTTGGCGAGGGTATATAAACTGCTGATTATCTGGTCTCCTCACCACTTCAGTAACATCTCTCCTCGTGTGATTATGTAGCAGGGGGCGGGAAGCGCCTCTTTCTTCGGGCAGCAGTTCATCTATAAGGTAATGGCCATTTAATAACTTCATTTCTCGCTAGCTCAGCAGTTTAACCCGCGGGGCAGGTTCGAAACCTTTCTCATGTAACCTACCTTTAATATGTAAAAGACATGTGGTAAAATTCTGTCTCTTTAAGTACAAATTGGGATAGAGAGTGCTAAACCCTCTCGAGCTCCCACTCCTATTGTTTTGAGGTGACTTTGTTTTCACAACCGTTTCCTTCTTTCTTAATGTAATAAAGTCTTTTTATACAAGTCACCTCCTTAGTATGGGATTAGCCCTTGTGTATGCGGCCTAGGGCCAAGTAGGTTTTAACATTGTATTAGGAGTGCAAGTTACGCCTCCAGTCAAGTTGGTATTTTGGGCCATGTAATTAACCTGCTTCTTTACTGAATAGGCCCAGTAGGTTGGGTATGTATTACCCCTGTTCTTGGTATGCCTTGAGGGCAGATTGAAGTATACTTTGTTGTGGCCTTTGATGGGCTTGAACTTTGAGAGCGGGTTTGCTCTTTCTTAAAACTGGGTTTCTGTGTACCTCGAGGAGGCTTAACATGGTAATCGGAAGCCAGTGCTCCTTGGCATGATTGGGGTTTTCTGCCCCTTTGTTTGAACTTGGTATATAGGCAAAGTTGGGCTCATAGCTCAAGGTTCGTGAGTGTCAGGCTCGAAGCCCAAATTTTGTAACGAACTAAAATTGTACTTTCTTAATTTGTTGATCTGCTACTTGGTACCTGTTATATTCTGTTATTTGTTTATCTTGAAAAGAAAATATAACCTTTGTTCAAGTTTTAAATTAACTTTAATTTCGTAAGTTGAGACCTATTCCCGCCCGCACCTTCTTTCACCTCTGCTGTTCCACAGATACCTGGGAACAGAAAGGACGAAAGATCCCGAGAAAAAATCGTGGGTGCCATTAAAGAGGGATAAGCTTTACCAACATTTAGAGAGCATAACATCAGCCATTAGAAAGAGGAGCCTTATCTTATACGGCCACATAGTCAGAATGAACAACAGGAGACTGACCTCAAGAATCTTTAACACCCTTTCTAAAGGGAAGGGGATACATGTTAAATGGACGAAACTGGTTCGAACAGATATAGAATTTTTAAAAAATTGATCGCAAGGATATATTCAAGAGGGATAAATTTAGAATGCTGATCAGAACTGTACCGGGCGGTACACCTCCATTCAAAAATTGCGCCAATTTAAACTCCTCTACAGGAGACGTTTGGAACCTTGAAAACTGAACTAATTCTACTATTTCTTAAAAGATGTCACTGCTGTAAATTTGGTAATCTTGTAGTGTTCTGAACTGTGTCTATTTTGATTTGTGTTTCTTTATTCCGTATCAATAAGTGTGGACATTCTCTTCTAGATGTCTCTACAGAGAAAAAACTAGGATTACGCACTCTGTTGCAAAGGAATGAACCTTCTTGAAGAAGTTTTGTGTTCATAAGTTTTTGACCTTACTAAATTTTGTTCTGTGGGGTGTGGGTTGGCAACATTAATCATTTCTACCCGCTTGTTTTGAATTTAGCCAATCCCGAATTTCTCTAATTAATTTTTGACCAATAACGTATGTCTTCTCCGATATGGAGATGTTGCTTTAAGCTATCCAATAAAGTTGAGGGGGGTGTGTATACTCATTCTTGAAAGGTCTCGAATGTTCCACGAGGTTATATAAACTACTGATTTTCTTGTCTCGGTGCCACTTCATCGACATCTTGCTTAGTGTGTGATTATGTAGCAGGGGGCGGGAAGCGCCTCCTTCTCCGGGCAGCAGTTCATCCACAAGGTAACGGCCGCTTAATAACTTTATTTCTTGCTAGCTCAGCAGTTTAACCCTCGGGGCAGGTTCGAAACTTTTCTCATGTAACCTATCTTTAAAATGTAATAGACATTTGGTAAAAGTTCGTCTCTTTAACTATAAATTGGGATAGAGAGTGCCTAACCCTCTCGAGCCCCCACTCATATTGTTTGAGGTGACTACGTTTTCATAACCGTTTTTGTTCTCTTCGTAATGTAATAAAATTTTCTTATCGTGTCACCTCCTTAGTATGGGATTAGCCCTTGCGTAAGCGGCCTAGTGCCAAGTAAGTTTTAAAAGTGTATTAGGAGTGCAAGCTTCGCCTCCATTCTATTTGGTATTATGGGCCAGTAACTTAACCTGATGTTTTATTTTCCTCATGTAAAGGCCCTGTAGGTTGGGTATCAAATACCCCTGTTTCTTGGTGTGCCTTAAGGGCAGATAGAAATGAAGTTTGTTGTAGCCTTTGATAGGCTTGTCAAATTGAGAGCGGGTCTGCTCTTTTTCTTAACACTGTAATTAGGAGCAAGTGCTCCTTGTACTTAGGGGTTTTATGCCCTTCAGCAATGGTAGTTGTGAGCTGAGTGCTCAGGAATTATACTTGGGGCTTGAAGCCCAGATTTTGGTAATAACCCCCGAAATCTTGTAATTTCTTTGTAGCTGATTTTGGCTTGCTGCTGACTTGTTATTTGTTGAGTTTTGAAAGTCTATATAAAAATTGTTAAACCTTGTTGTCTGTTGAAAATATAACCTTTGTCAAAGTTTTAAATTAACTTTAATTTTGTAGTTGAGACCTATTCCAGCCAGCACCTTCTTTCACCTCTGCAAATCCACAAAACATCGTAACAAGAACATTCGACACTCTCCAGTCACTGACAGGTAAAACATTGCGTCCTAGAGTGGTAGTGAAGTGGATTTAGGAAAGGAAAGCAACCCGCAGTGCAGAGATGAAGGAATGCTGGGCTAAGAAGAGCTCACCAGAGTTAGGAACCGCATGGTCTAAGGGGCCCCAACAAAACCGCAAGAATGAATAAATAAATAAATAAATAAATAAATACAATCACCACACTACGAAATCGGTGGACTAGGTACCATTATTTGACAGTGAATTTTGCCAGCACTCCAGTTCTCGCACGTGGAAGGAAATTGTGGAATTACATTTTCAGGGTGATACTATATCGTATTCTCGATCGATCTAGACTTGAGATGATTGGTTTCATGAGCGTGAGTGACGTTCACCTTCCAATTACCGAGGGAGTTGGCCGTGCGTTTAGGGTCGGGTAGTTGTGAAATTGCATTCAGGAGATGATGGGTTCGAATCACACCGTCGACACCCCCTGAAGATTATTTTTCTGTTTTTTCCCATTTCACACCAGACAAATGCTGAGTTCGTACCTTAATTAAGGCCACAGATGCTACCTTCAAAATCCCAGCCCTTTCCCATGTGTTAAGAGAGGGTGGTTGCCCAGCTCAGAACAATAATCTCCACACCCACCAACTCTTGTTTTCTTCAACGCCGACAATAACAAGTTTGTGAAACCCTTCGTGGCCTTTGCTTCTGTTTTCCCGATATCCTCATTTTTTGAAGGGTCAGGTCTTTTCCTTTACTTTTAGCGTTAAGACGGTGGGGGATATTATCTTGCACTTTCACTAGCAATAATCATTACTGTCAACCTCACCACCATCTTGAATCGATAATCCTATACAGTCTCCCTTAATCTACTCCTTTGTCCATGACGGGATGAGATTTTTGAGGTCAAGAAGTTCTTTCTCATTGCTTATGCTATTTCTTTTTCTCATCCCACATCCTTATTCTATGAAGGATCAGAACCATTTGTTTCCTCCTTTAATGAATTTGTCTAAGGTCGGATGCTATTTGCCTCTTGCATTTACCACTACCACCATCACCAATCTTGTCAATCCTATCCCTAATTAACTGCAAATGCGTACAGAGCCCGACTCCTTGGCTAAATGGTCAGCGTACCGGTCTTCTGCACAAAGGGCTCCGGGTTCGATTTCAGGCCAAGTCGCGGATTTTAACTTTGTCTGGTTAATTCCTATGGCTCGGAGACTGGGGTTTGTGTTCGTTTCAATGCACATAGACATTTACATACAACACATCTTTCCAGATAAGGTTTGCAAAACTGGGCCAAATCCCGACAAAGTACCAACCCCAGAACATTGCGAAAAGGCCAAGATGAAGAATACACATACCAGTACAGACACCAGAGGTGCAAAACGTGCGGTCTGCCTAACCAAGGCGCTATAGGTTAGGGGCAAAAGGGTAACCATTCAATCCCACTATGTGCCGAGGTTACAGATAGCAGAAGCCTTTACCTTTCCCTCCTCTGGCCTCAGGGGCTCTTGACTTGGGAGCGTGGGTTGGCAACCATGGGGCCCTTAGCTGTGTCCTGGCATTACGGGGTCCTCACTTTCATCTATCTCCTATCCGATCTACCTTGTTTAACTCTTTTCCGATCCCCAAGGTTAGAGCATCCGAGGCCTAGGGACTCTTTTATTTTCACGCCCTTCGTGCTTTGTCTTCCTTTGGCCGATACGTTCATTTTTTGGAAGTGTAGGATCCCTTCCATTTTTTTCCTCCGATTAGTATTAATAGATTTGTTCCCTAGTGGTTTAACGTCTTCCTAACACATCGAAGGTTTTCGGTGACGCAATGATGGGAAAGGGCTAAGATTGGGAAGGAAGCGGCCGTGCACTTAATTAAGGTACAGTCCCAGAAATTGCTTGGTGTGAATAATGGGAACCAAAGAAAACCATCTCAAGGGCTGCCGACGGTGGGATTCGAACTCACTATCTCCCAAATGCAAGCTCACAGCTACGCGACCCTAACCGCACGGCCAACTCGCTCGGTAGTGTTAATAGAGAATGGTACTTCCTCTTAAAACAGTAGTCACCTTTCACTCCTCTAAGTACCCTCATGGCCTGTATGGGGGAGACATGAAGTTATGCTTGGGTAGTAATGTCCTAAACCTCTTACACGAAGCAGGTAGAAAACAGTGACGGGAATCAAACTTCTCTATTTCTATTACTACGTATCTTACAACGGTAGGTTTTCGTTTTTTCTCTTGCTCTCTCTTTTAATCTCTGAACATCGTCTGCAACAGACTGATCACTGGATGGTCCAGCTGATGAGGGGAAGTTTTCTTCCCCCAGAGGCCAGTCCTGAATGCTGGGTAAGGTTTGCGTGGCCGTTACGGAACACAATGAAGCTCGCACCCGTCAGACCTGCAAGGAGAAGAAGCAGGTATGGTTGGCACCCCACAGCTTCAGGTAGACAACTTCCGTCACACCTGGACTTACACAGATAACAGTAACACTTTATTAGGTATCAAGTTGTTTATGTGCTGCCTGTTCTGTTACTCAGAGAACTTTCCCTTTCGATGCGTTTGCGACCTTTTTGACTTAATGTTTTATTTTTATTTCAAGTTTTAATTTCTTTTCAAATTCCTCCGTTGAATAAATACATTTATTTTCTTCTTCTAAATGTGACCTGCTAGGGACCACATGCCAATTTCAATTAATCTTCCTTGTTTCCTCTTCCGTTTTTTCCAGCATTCCTTCATCATTTAAAAGAAATGCTATTTGTTCGGGGCGTCGACCTATAGAGATCTTTTGCCACCCCCCGCCCTTTTTTTAAATGCTATTTGTTTGGGGCGTTGACCCATGTGGATCTTTTGCCCCTACTTGCAACGTGTGATATGAACCTGAGTGTAATTGGAATGGGGGAAGTATAGAGTGTTGAATGCGAGGAAAGGAACGTTAAGGACGACACAAACACCCAATCCCCAGGCCAGGGATATTAATCATTTACAATCAGAAACCCCTGATCCAGCCGGGACTCGAACCCGGGGCCGCCGAGTGACAGGCGGAAGCGTTGCCCCCTACACCGCGGGGCCGGACTTCCTTTATCATTGCACTACGCTTTATTCTTCTCTCCTCAGACCACTTGGGATCGGGTTTCCTGTTCATTCTTCCTTGAACTCCCTCCATTATTAAATCCTTCTAGTTTATTTTTATTAAGTTTTATTCCTAATTTTTAATTTAATTTTTTAAATTTTAATTTTTAATTAATTTTATTAATTTTATTTATTTGTATTGAATATTTCTTTTTTATTTTATTTTCTTATCTCTTCTTCTATTTCTTTCTAAACCGGTCTAGAAAGCCAAGAATAACGGCCGAGAGGATTCGTCGTGCTGACCACACGACACCTCGCAATCTGCAGGCCTTCGGGCTGAGCAGCGGTTATTCGGTAGGCCAAGGCCCTTCAAGGGCTGTAGTGCCATGGGGTTTGGTTTGGTTTACTTCTTTCTAAATCTTTCCTGGCCTGTTGTATCCAGCTCGTTGTTGAAGTTTTCTTCCAAAGGTGAAATGAATATCTGTTTTGTCACTCTGTTATCATTCATTCTATAGATAAGTGAAAAAAATAACAATCTCCTTTTCCTTATTGTTTCCGTTATATTTTCTATGTTCTGGTATACGTTCTTATTTCCTATTGTTCTGTTGTCTTCATTGGTCATAAGATTTTCCTCATGATTCTTCTTTCTGGTACTTAAAGTTTATCTAAACTATAGTTCAAAACTAGATATTCACTGATAGGTTTCTTGTTGCTCTCCCGGAAACCTGTAGTATGTACACAGCAGAACTCTATGCTATCTGTGAAGCTCTGCGGTACGCACTGTGCAATGAGCGCCGACACTTCCTTGTGTGTACTGACTCCTTGAGCTCGCTACAGTCTATTGATACCTGTTTCTCTCGGCACCCTCTGGTGCAGCGGGTCCAGGACCTGCTCGCCGGGTGTTCGGATGCCGGCACCAGAATCACGTTTCGGTGGCTCCAAAGCCACATGGGTGTAAAGGGAAACGAATTACCTGATAAGGCTGCCAAAGAGGCACTTATACTGCACCATTGCATTACAAGTTTCCAGCAAGTGACATTCGTTCTCATCTGAGACATTAGGTTATGTCCCATTGGGGGATGGAGTGGCAGGCTACTCCAATTCCAAATAAGCTCAGAGCGATAAAATGTACAACGAAGGTATGGAGGACTTCCCTTCGGGCTTCTCGGAGGGAAGCAGTGGTATTATGTCGTCTTCGGATCGACCACGGTATACTAAACTGTAATGGTTCAAATACCGTTACAAGATGATATCTGTATTTTATTATTTTATCTGTATTATTATTATTATTATTATTATTATTATTATTATTATTATTATTATTATTATTATTATTATTATTATTTTATCTGTGATATTATTACTATTATTGTAATTATCATTCTTATTCAATTCAATTTTGCAATGCTTGTCGCTTGCAGGATTGTACTTAGATGTATGTATATATGCGTATGTGTAGAATAACATTCAATACATGTACAGTGAGAATAGTTATATATCAGATGTTGGATATGGCATCGTTACATTGTGCAATACTGCTGGTGATTCTGCCAAGTCATTGCCACGTCATGGCTACGTCATCGTGAGCTTTTAGCAATGCGGTCAGATAGTCAGCCGCCCCAGGGGATTTCACCATTACATGTAACAGTTTAAGACGTTGTGGGAGTAGGTCATTGTTATTTCTGGAGGTTACATAGCTGTGCCATGCAACGTCTATAAAAGGTAGCTGCATATTGTAGCGTCAGTCATTAGTTAAACGGAAGCAGTACAGTGAAGAAGTCAAATGGATAAGTGGACAGTTATTATTCTACTGGAAGCAGAGGCCACAGTTGGTCATTGTGTGAACGAGATGAAGAAGACTCAGTGATCCATTAGTCTCTGGTCATTGAGAGAGTGAAGACAAAGTTGGTCTGTCACTTAGTTGAATACCATACAGACTTACAAAGAGGTCATATGATATGGAGAAGAAGCAGTCACATGGATACATTACCAAATTAGGCGTGACACATCTACAGTAAACACCAGATTTAAGGAATACGTCGTAATTACACTCAAAGTGTTGAAGGTACAGTCAAGTGAAACAGTGAGGGATATATTTTGTATAAATTGTTAAATGTCCGGTCAAGAAGAATTCAAATTCATGCCTAGTTTCTTTCAGTTGCAATGTCATAATTTCATATTCTCATGTGTTTTATCGCAACAAGACTCACTATTTTTATATATTATTTAAAGAATATATTTTGTTCTATCAAATGAATTTATAGTATTATTTCAATGACAGTAAAATATCTTAACCTCAAAATTAACGGGGAAACCGAACGCCAATCTCCTTTTCCCAGAACTTATATGGTATTGAGCCGTATCCTGCCGGCCCATATGAAATATTTAGAGTATTATTTGACAAAATATATATAAATTTTATTCATACAAGTTACAGTCATAAATGCTAAAGTATTGAATCCCAGATAGCTGAGACCGGATGTCTATGGAGACCTCATGTCGCTGGACGTTGCTTAACACTTCCTTCTGATCGTGAGAATAGGTTGGCGTAACCAAGCGTGGGCAAGATTCGGCACGTGCACTAGATGCTGAATAAGTATTATTTTCAGCCAATAAGAATGTAAGGAATCGGCAACCATGGAGTCGACATCGCGCCAAGTCTCAGTTCCAGGCGGGCAAACGTGTACAGTAGCTCATGTTAATTTCTATCATTCGTTGGTTTTCCACAGATCTAGAAGTGATATAAATTCAGAAATATGATATTATAATTAGAGGAAAAGATTTGCGATTATTTGATCTGTGTTTCACAAATGTATTGTAATTTATATTGTGTCATCAGACATAGCAAGCTTTCCAATTGGTGGTTGGTTTAGACAACCGGGAACCCCAGAATTGCAACGGCGTTACCGAAGCTTCCTCAGTAACCCAAGCTCGGAAGAGCGTCACTCTGTTAGAATAACTTGGAGACTGTAGACGTCACTCTGTTAGAATAACTTGGAGACTGTAGACGTGACTCTGATAGGATTGTATGGAGAGTGTGGAAGTGTATTTTGATCGGACTGCTTAGACAGTGCAGGAGTGTTATATCAGTAATATTTATTATTTCAAACAAGTGTTTCAGTCGTGTAGCTGGAAGATATAATTGTTCCAGAGAAAACTGCAAATTAGATTATTGCACAGTGTAATTTCAACATAGACGGTGATCATTAGCCGCAGTGTAACAAGTGCAGGAGACACGTGTTATTGTGTCGCACATTCGTGTCGGTCGTGTTCGTGAGGAACTATCGTAGCGTACCGTGTGGCGCTATCAAACTGTGTATACCCTTTAAATTGGAGTTATAATTATTGAGGAGTCAGTGTGTTTGGCTGATTTGGTCAATAAGGGTTGATCGGCACGTATTGCATTGAGCGGTGAAGAGATTTTCATCCCAAGGTTTTGTGTTCCAGTGTAAATAACTTTTCAGGAAGAAGATGGCTTCGCATACGGAAGAAGGAAGTGCATCTCCACGTGTTGAAACTGTGATCGTCATGGTGTAATTTCTTCATACAGCAGGGATGTAAACTGCTACCATGTATCTCGAGAGTTGCCAGGATAAGTTAAGACGCATGTATTTATTATGGCATGTTATATGAATTATGATACGACACTAGGGCAGTTTAGATAGGATTTTTATTAAATTAAGCCTGACGGCACGTGTTTGATTCAATTTAATGGTGTTGTAAATAAGGATATGAGAATAATGCATGTACTTTACATCTTCATTCTGATTTACGACTAGATAGTTGAGATAATGAGGGAATTGTTAGGATTAGTTGTTTATTCATGCATGCTTAATTTAGTGTAGGCTATTCCGATTTATCCTTATGAATATATGCTAGGGGAATTAGATTGGCAAATTCATCTAAATTCAGAGTTAAATACTTACTTTTTCATTTTATTTCGGTTATTTAGAGACACAGATATAGCTAATTGCATGACGCATGTATTACATGAGCTCTCCGAAATAGCTGCATAACAGCGTTGTAAGAATAGGATCTTTAAAACTAAGTTGGAGACTGTTTACCCAATGACTTGCACGGGAAATGAACCGGGTCTCATAGTGTAGAAGGCCAATGTGATTCATAAGTGATATGAGATATAAGAGTGCATGCTGAATTATAGTGTAGACCGATTGTATGCCTGATCTGCGAGAGAATATTGTGCAGTGGAGATGTACCTGCCAATAGTCTTCTGAGTGTGTATTGATATCAGAATTGACGGAAGTAATTCCAGAATGAGTCTGATGTGTGTTAAATGGTAAAAGCATGCTAGGAAGGAAGGATTATACGTGACTTTCCGTAAAGACGGTGACAGACGTTATCTCATTGCAAGCTGATAAGTTGGCTGTGTTTTTATTTGACCGTGCGAGTGAGATGTTATTTCCTTGTGACAGTCTTGGGAGACAGAATCCAAACGTTAGCACAGTGTTGAGTTCAACATTTCCTTTTAGCTTGCAGCCTACCCGGAAATATATGACGGATGACCGAGCTGTTGAGAGCTCAAATGCAGCAGCAGGAGGCAATGTTGCCCATTGCTTTCTACAAGATATTGATGGCTATTTATATGTTTTCCCTTTCAGGATGATGTTGTATATTGTTATATGGTGTTTGAATACCTTGTCTCGTTGTTTTAATGGGGAACAGCCCGAGTGCTAAATTTTATTGATGGTCAATCTAGTTCTGTCTAGATCCTATGTGGTGAACCGCGATTCACGTAGAATCTGTGTAGCACGTAAGACCTTTTCTCATTATCCAATGTAAATAGAAGTGTTTAGTGTTGCTTGTTTGATTTGTTGTACATATAGCGTAGGAAATGCCCCTAGTGTTTTGCATAACTCATATAAGGTCCCATAGCGTCTTAGTTTTTCTTTTCATCGTAACTTTTCTTTTATTGTAACTTTCTTTAACAGTAGTAGTTTGGCGACTCTCTAATTAATTAACTTCATAACCGTATCGTTGTGATGCGTAAGTGTGTAACTCCATGCGAAGCGAATTGAATTGAATTAACTACATATCAGTGTATGCGTACACGTATGATCACATATCTCTTGAACCATGGACTAATAAGAAGATGATCCGTTTGAAAGTATACAAGTATTCATGTTGTGCTTGATACTTTATTTCAATTTTGTTTCTTATATAATTGATGTTGTAATGTCCAGATTTCTTTTATTTTGAATTTGATGATGCCATTTTGATATTTTTCTTTAATTTATTTAACTTTCAAGTAGAATGATTTGGGGATATTTATAAATAAATCCATCTTACCCCATATGATTGTTTCTCATTCGTGTTATACCTCCATTATCATGTCATTTACTTATATTTTGAGTAGAACTTCGACTTTTATCCTGACCCAATCGGAAACCAACCCACTCTTTGCCCAACCCTGAGTTAGTCGGATGTTCATACAGGAATGGAGGCATCGTCCTAGAGGGTATTTACTCCTGGGTACGGTACAGTATGTTGTCAAAAGTAAGCTTATTACCCCACACCCTAGAGATAGTCAAGATTCTCATTCTATTATTGCTGCACTGAGTGGTAGCTGGCGCCCTTCAAATAACGTATGTGTAAGTAAGCAGGTAAGAAGTAAGTGTGAGTCCAGGGTTCGACGATTGTGTATTTTAATTAATGAATGTTAATTTTCATTTTAAATGCAGATATTCAGATTTTTCAATTTAAATGCAGTTTTATATGTTTGTAAATTCAGTAAAGAGAGTTAGGAAAGTCTCATAACGCACTCTCATTTACTGAAAGGAGAAGCCTCCTCCGGTGTGTACTTGCGGCGATCATCTGACAGTGGTACACATCTTCACGGAGTGTGTGGACCTGGTCGATCTGGCCGTAGGCCAACACTCCCGCGTACCATCTCCCTCATCCTGCGAGAAGACAAGCAGTCAGCAGACCTCGCCATCCGTTTTATGAGGGATAGTGGTATTTTTTATGGCGTGTAATAATGTCCTTTGTCTTAGTGTACTTGTGTTAACTGCGCTTTTATCCCATGACTCTATTTTAGTTCGTGTTTGCGTATCTTAATGTGTTATTTTAATTTCTAACATAAAATATATATGTATGGTATGTAATGAATACGTTATCATATAGACATCACTTTATTCACTTATTGCTCATAATGACTAATGAAAGTACAATCGATTTCCACTTCTGTAAATGAGTTTATTTAGCTGATGACGTCCACGCTATGTGTTAATTTCTTGATGGTTATTTTGTATTTTCCCTTGAGGACAACATTAGGTTTCTCCTACACACTACTTTTGAACTTAGAAGTTCGTTATTCGTTTCCCCGCGTACATGTGTGGTATTTCGTAGTCTCAACAACAATGAATATATATCTGTACTTCCAGGCAATGCCTTATTCCATTATCACCTCTATCTATAAGTCCGACTCGTTGGCTGAATGGTCAGCGTACTGGCCTTCGGTTCAGAGGGCCCCGGGCTCGACTCCCGGCCGGGTCGGGGATTTTAACTTTCATTGGTTAATTCCAGTGGCCCGGGGGCTGGGTGTTTGTGCTGTCCCCAACATCCCTGCAACTCACACACCACACATAACACTATCCTCCACCACAATAACACGCAGTTACCTACAAATGGCAGATGCCGCCCACCCTCATCGGAGGGTCTGCCTTACAAGGGCTGCACTCGGCTAGAAATAGCCACACGAAATTATATTACCTCTATCTATACATATAAAATAAGAGTTTTGTCTGTACATTATTCAGAATTTAAAAAGGATGGTATTTCTATATCAGTCGTGTCCACAGTAACAAGGAAATGCACTTTTGAATTTTCCGTAATTTCTGTCTGTCTGTCTGTCTGTCTGTATGTATGTATGTATGTATGTATGTATGTATGTATGTATGTATGTATGTATGTATGTATGTATGTATGTATGTATGTATGTATGTATGTATGTATGTATGTATGTATGTATGTACGCGCATCACGATAAAACGGCTGAATAGAATTTAATGAAAATCGGTATGCGAAGTCGGGAAATAAGTCGCTACAATCTAGGCTATAAATAATTTTAGTCACGATGAGTGAAATGGTACTTTAGGGGAAGGCCTATAATTTAATTCTCAAATATTTATATTATTGGTGGTCGTATCTTAATGAAAATCGGTAGGCAAAGTCGGAGAACAAGTCGCTCCAACTCTGGAACTTTGGACTGTTAGATCGGCACCGTAATACTGTTCGCTAAAAGTGAGAAAATACGCGGTTTTTCTTTTGATTCATTATTTTATATGATGACATTGCTTTTAATCGCTACTTTCCTACTGACGTTTTTGTAATGACCTATGTCGACTTCAGTTAGGAAAACCACAAAGTCAGTTTTTCCGAGAATCCCGTAGCGAAGCACGGGTACATCAGCTAGTTTTCTATAAATGTATTAGAAAATAAGGCATTGCGAATTAGATCCACAGATTGTTTTGATCTCATAATCATTTTTCATCACCATTTATTTAAAACTCTAGTCAGTGGATACATTTTAAAATTTTAAATATCGAATCATGTTGTCCATCTCGTACCATTAGGGGCCGATGACCTTAGATGTTAGGCCCCTTTAAACAACAAGCATCATCATCATCATCATCATCATCATCACTAATTGTCTTGTATATTTGTTTCTATACATTCGTGTTTGCTCTTCAAACTCAGGTTACGAGTTAAATCAAATAATGTTCACTATGAAAATGAAACGCCGGCCCTTCGGTGTAGAGGTAGCGTGTCCGGCACTTACCCGGAGGCCCCGGATTCGATTTCCGGCTAGGTAATTTTACCTGGTTCGAGGTCCATTTAACCTACGTGATTATAATTTAGGAACTATCTGACGGTGATATGGCAGCCCGGTCTAAAAAGCCAAGAATAACGGGCGAGAGGATTCGTCGTGCTGACCACATGACACCTCGTAATCCGCAGGCCTTGGGGCTTTGTAGGCCAAGCTCCTTCGGTGCTGTTTGTCCATGTGGTTTGGTTGGGATGAAAATGTAATGAAATACGTTATCGTCTTGACATCACTTAATTCACTTATTGCTCATAATGACTAATGAAACTACAATCGATTTCCACTTCTGTAAATTAGTTTACTTAGCTGATGATGCCCACGCTATGTGTTAATTTCTTGATGGTTACTTTGTGTTTTTCCCTGAGGACAACAGTAGGTTTCTACTACACATTACTTTTGAACTTGGAAGTACGTTATTTGTTTCCCCGCGTAGATGTGCGATATTTCGTTCAGTCTCAACAACAATGAATTCGTCACCTACTTCGTGGTTGATATGGAGTATCAAACCTCTATGGATTGTGTCACTTATATTTGGATTAGCCCCATACAAGACATGTGCTTCTCGTGAACTACGGAGGTCACCCACTGGAGTCATATACACTCTGATATTTCTTTTCGTAATTATACTCGCCCTTTCGTTCGACATTTCTTGGAAAATTTCACACGTATACCCAAGAATTACCGGCTCACTGAATATAATTACAGACCTATCAGCGTCTTGTTCAATGTACCTAGAGGCCTTCATGGCAATAATTCTTCATGCTACAGTTAACAAGCCACGATTTGGAAAAATTCTACTTATGATCAGAACTGTCGACAGGCTCCTTGCTTTAAATACTGAGGATGTATATCGACGAATCAGAAGACAGCTCATAGGACAGATACTTATAATGGGGACTTTCATCTCTGTATTCATTATCTGTTGTTATTTTCAATCCAAAGAAAAGATATACCACCGTACTGGAGAATATATTGGTTACACCGTAATGATTATAGTTGCTTTGCAGTACTGTAACTTAGTTCATCTTGTAGACCAAAGGATTTCTCATCTAAATGTTCGATTATGTACTCATTTCATAGTAAGTACTGAGTGTTATGAGAATGTGAGTATAGTTCAGGTAAAGATGTGCAATGTGCAAGAAACTTGCACGTATGCATTAAAAACTCTTCGTCGCGTCCACTTAATATTATGTGATATAACTGATAACGTGAACGACATTTTTGGTCTCTTGATTCTAGTACACATTTCTTCCGTGTTCATTGCGCTCTTGGTGAACTCATATTTCATCCTAAACAAGATGTCAACTGATGCCCTAGCAATTGTTTTCTACTTATTCTGCGTGTTAACTAGTGCACCTTACCCTATAGTTTACACACTTGTTTGTCATAAAACCGTCTCTCAGATTGGGAAGACTCAAAAAATACTAAATAAATTGCTGGTGAATGAAGCCGTGGAAAGTTCTACTTCCAGAGAATTACAACTCTTCACGCAGCAAATTAATATCTCCAAGATTGAATTCACGGCCTGTGGTTTCTTTAATATCAATCTGAACTTCTTGTTTGGTTTCATCGGATCATTTGTTGGCTATTTAGTAATTTTACTGCAATTGAAGTCTGAATTCAAGTGATAACTTTCAAAACACGTCGATAAAAACAAAATAATTTCGTGTGGCTATTTCTAGCCGAGTGCAGCCCTTGTAAGGCAGACCCTCCGATGAGGGTGGGCGGCATCTGCCATGTTTATGTAACTGCGTGTTATTGTGGTGGAGGATAGTGTTATGTGTGGTGTGTGAGTTGCAGGGATGTTGGGGACAGTACAAACACACAGACCCCGAGCCACTGGAATTAACCAAAGAAGGTTAAAATCCCCGACCCGGCCGGGAATCGAACCCGGGACCCTCTGAACCGAAGGCCAGTACGCTGACCATTCAGCCAACGAGTCGGACAAAAAAAAACATAATGAAACCAGGTGATTCTCGGCACCTTGCAGAATTGCCAAAGCTGCCATCCTCGACTGCGTGCTACATTTTGTCATTTTTTCATCCCCTCTATACTTCTTCACCCCCATTCGGGAAAACTACATTTCTGCATTTGTTCTACACACACATAGATAACATTTTGTAAGTAGGCTAAATAAAAATTATGTATTCTTGAAAATATTACTTTAATGAACTACTTGGTGAAAAATATTGTACACAGCAGATTAAATGTATCACTGTAGGAAATGCATTACAAATAGTATTGATTGTCAAAATGCTGAAATTAAAAGGATCTGCATCTTATTGTTTATGGCAGCTACTGAACATTGGTTTGTGTGAAATTTAATAAAATGCAGATTTTATTTGGTTCACGCTGTATACAGGACAAAACTTAGGGTAATTCCGCCTGATTTTTAATTGCTGTAAATTATTATTTAACACATAGAAGTTATTTCTTTCCTTCTGATTAGTTTTATGAGGGCATTTTTATCTAGTTCTAATTCTCCTTAAAATTATATACAACATCAACACCTGTGGAAACATTTCATTGTGACTCAGGGGCGTAGCCAAGGGGTGGGGTTGGGGTTACTGGGGGTTAGAAAACCCCCATGGAAATTTCACAAAAAAAATAAAAAAAATAGACAGAAACAAAATAAACGCTCAGAGATATAACAAATTGTAGAACCAACAGATCTGTTGAATATATCTTCTAAGAAGCCTCGAAAGTTGGATTTTAGATTGTAAAACTATTTATCTTGATGGTATTGTTCTGTATTTCATTGTAAGATTTTGTAGTGTACTGCAGCCTGAATATCAACATAATTCACTTGTATCTGTGTCCTTATAATGACAAGTCTTGCATGCGCGCACCACACACGCACTAGCACCTTCTTTGTGTTATATAATAATTCTGTAAACATACCCCCCCCCCCTACCCACCCACCCGCTCCTTAATCGGCCGATCCTGGCTACGCTACGGCGATTGTGTTAATCATTTGTTTCTGTATGTATTCTCAGCTTTCAACATTCAGAGTGACCGAGATCGATAGCTGCAGTCGCTTCCGTGCGGCCAGTATCCCAGTCCTAGCCCTTTCCTGTCCCATCGTCGCCGTAAGACCTATCTGCGCCAGTGCGACGTATAGCCAATAGCTTTCAGAGTGTGGAACTGGAATCACTCATGGTTTAAAAAATCTTGAGCATTCCTTCACTAAATAAATAATTAAAGAAGACATATCCAAAATTAAATGAAATAGTGGCATGCCTCACTGACTTATTTGAATATATTCACACCCAAAACAAATTCAGGAACCAGGGGCTCTCAACTTGGGAGCTTGTGTTCGCGACCACGGTGTCCTTAGCTGAGTCCTGGCATTGCTTCCACTTACTTGCGCTAGGCTGCTCACTTTCATCTATCCTGTCCGACCACCCTTGGTCCACTCTTGTTCTTTTCCGACCCCGATGGTATTAGAGCATTCGAGGCCTATGGAGTCTTTCATTTTCACGCCCTTCGTGGCCCTTGTCTTTCTTTGTCCGGTACTCTTTTTTTCGGAGTGACGTATCCCTTCTTTTATTTCTCTCTCTACCTCATGTGGGTGGGGGACGCAGACGAAAAATACACCCACGGTATCCCCTGCCTGTCGTAAGAGGTGACTCAAGGGGCGACCATGGGGCATCATTGAATTAGAACCATGAAACTACTTGTGATTAGTACCATCACGCTGGGAACACCATGGATCGCCTATACTTGCGAGTAGTACCACTAGGTTTGTGATTAGTAGCAGCAGAGAGTGGTTCACTGTGGGTTTATAGTACCTGCGCTTAGTACCACTTCATGTGGAACAGCATGGGCTTACGTTGCCTGTGATTAGTACACCTATGCGTTGCCTATGAGTGGCGTCACTATGTAAGAAACACCATAGGTTTGCGTTCCCGGTGCGATGTGTAATACTTGTGATTAGTACCATAATGTGTGGGAACACCGTTAGTCTACGCTACTTTTGATCAGTACAGCAACATGAGAAATACCATGGTTCTACTTTGCTAGCGATTATGAGGGGCCATTTACCTGGATTTTGGACCCCTTTAGGCAACAAGCATCATCGATTCAAGACTGTGTTTTGGAAGCAGTCCCTTGGTCAGTAATACTATTGTTTTAAGAGACTTTCTGGGGATGTGGGGTATTGCGGGTCGGATCCACTGACAGTTATAAGAACATATATTCATTGTTTATCGTCGTCTTTTTGAATTCTAGTCAGAGTATCGATTTGGGATTTTTTTAAACTTTCAGTAACTTATTGAGAGTTGGATCCGTTGATTGTTTGAAATTAATATTCATCCACTCATTCTTCATAGTCATGTTTTGAATTCTGGTCAATGGACTTTAAAATTGTCGGTACAATTCGTATCATTATGGGCCGATGACCTAGATCTTAGGCCCGTTTAAACAACAAGTATCATCATCATTATCATCGAATTCAGGAACCCTAGAAAATTGGGGTAGAAAAACAGCATTCAATAGAAAGAACGGAAACTTAACAGAATTCAATCCACAAACAACGCCTTTATTCATAACATATGCGTTAACCTATAAAATATGAGTGAAGTTTGAAAAAGCTAAATCAGAGTAGGAAGAATTCTGATCAGGTCTAGATCGAGATGAAGAAAGAATATATGTACCGACAGGAATAATGAACTGATGTATGAGATTTTCCGATGTATCATTGTGTATTTAAAATTAAATTATTACCTTCCTTTTATATTATGTGTCAGCCTCGTGGTGTAGGGATAACGTGCCTGCGTCTTACCAGGAGACCTCGGGTTTGATTACTGGCTCGTCCAAGCGTTTTAATGTTTTCCCTGTAGCTGGAACGAGGTTCACTCAGCTTCGTTGCACCAACGTAGAATCGACTGAAGTATTTTAGAAAAAAATATTGTTGTCAACCTCATATTTTTTAGCATTTAAGAACACTTTTATTCTCCGTCCCGCGTAGTGAGGAAAATAACACTAATCCATCAGCTGTAAAAATAACGTAACCGAAATTCAGTTAAGATAATATCTTGCCTGATATATTTGTGTGTATCTTTGTGTACGGTAGCTCTCTCGCTCCTTCAGCATTTAACCAAACGGCAGTTTTCATTTCTATTAGAACATAGTAAGATAAAATAGTAGTCCAACTAATAAAAATAATCTGTCTAAGCATTTAGCTTTATTGGTTATCTTTGAGTAGCTCTTGCAAATTTCAAACTATAATTGTAATTTCTATTTGTCTTTGTACTTTGTGATAACCTGTTGTAATTAGGATACGTCGGTTCGTAGTTTAAAATTATTATAGTGTATTGTAGTATCTTATTAGAAATGAGTGTGCTTATTCTATTACTGTGAAATATTTGTGTAGTATAGAGAAGTATCTGTAGTAACTCTCTTACTAAAATTCTGTTGTAGTAATTACGGTAGACTTATCTGCAGTTTAGAATTGTGTAATTCCTTGTGTATTCCTTTTAGATTTCAGTAATTAAAAGCAGTTTTCATCCTGTTAGGGTGTTGTAGGGTAACAGTTTAGTAAAACTAAGTAGTATTGTAGTGTAGTAGAAGCCTATATTAATTATATTATTGTCGTGTAATCTTTGTGTACTAACCTAGACAATATTTCTTTCCTTTCATTTTTATTTGGCACAGAATAAGTTATTTTATGTTTTTCTTTTCTTTTCATTAGCCCGTAAAGAATGGCTAAGGAGTGCAAGTGTAGGAACCGTGTGTTTGGCCAGATATTAAGGAGTATGGGGGAGGAGTTGGAGAGTTTGAGGGAGATAATTAGCATTCTCTCAGAGGACAGGAAGGAAAGTAGGCCTCCATCAAACAATGTAAAGGATACAGTAGGTGTAATAGAGAAATGGGAAGGAAAAGGGAGAATTGTAGAAGACAGATGCTCTAATGTTTTAAGGGGAAGGAGATTGCAGGCTAAGGGCTCTATTCAGGATCAGAATTCAGAGCAGGTGTCTGTGAGAAATCGGTACGAGCCACTGCAGGTAGAACAACAGAGGGAAAATGAGGAACATGGAACTGTTGCTGAGAAGTGTGGAAGTAGGAGAAAAGAAAAAGGTAGGAAAGGGAAATGTAGAACAGAAGATAGGAAAAGACAGATGGAACAGGGTCATGAGAGCGGGAAAAGAGAGGGGGAAGTAGCTTCTGCAGCAGTGAGGGAAGATAGGGCTGAGCAGGAGGGGAGGGGATCAAATGAGGTGGGTAGGGTTGAGGCTCTGGTCATGGGGGATTTCATTGTTAGGCATGTGGGGAAAGTGTGTGGAGGAACGGGAACCAGGTTAGAGTGTTATCCAGGAATTAGGTTAAGGCAGATGTTGAGGAAAGTAGATGAGGAGGAGGGAAATGAGATGGTGGTAGTGTTTTTCTCTGGTACAAACTACGTAAGGCTAGCAGGTATAAGTACCAACATAGTTGGGGGTGAGTGGAATCTGGTAAAATGCAGCAGCTTGAGTTGAAGGGTGCAGATATTGTTATCAGTGGAATACTGTGTAGGAGTGATACTGACTGAATGGTGATTTGTGATTTAAATGAGAGTATGGAGTGGGTATGTGGGAAACTAGGAGTGAGATTTCTAGGTCCTAATGGGTGGGCAGGAGATAGGGATCTGCGCTGAGATGGCCTTGACTTAAACCGAAGTGGTACATATAAGTTTGGAAATTTGTTTAGAAGGGTTACAGGGAGTTACGTTTAGGGAAACGGGGTGGTCTAGGGAGTGGTCATAAGGCTACAGGGATCTGAAAGTCAAGTAGGGATGACATAAAAATATTAGTGCTGAAATGTAGAAGTATTGTAAAGAAAGGATTAGAATTAAGTTATTTAATAGATATGTACTTACAAGATATTGTGATAGGAGTTGAATCTTGCCTGAGAAAAGATGTAATGTATGCAGAAATATTCTCACAGAACTGGAATGTGTATCGTAGGATAGGAATGGTAGGAGGGGGAGTATTCATTCTAGTGAAAAAAGAATTTGTAAGCTACGAAAAAGTTAAAAATTACAAGCATATAATTCTAGATGTAAGGCTCATCTCTAAATATAATAGGAAACTTGATGCCTTTATGTACAGACCGGGAAAGATTATTTGATAAGATAATCAGCTATGTGGGAAACGATATGGAAAGGACGTTATTGTAGCGGATGGTCTCCATTTACCAAATGTCAATTGGGAAGATAATGTGAACGACAGGAAACATGACCAACAAATTACAAATAAGTTAATACGGGAAAGGCTTCTGATTCAGAACGTGATGGAACCAACTAGAGGAAAGAATATTCTGGATGTGGTGCTAGAAAAACCAGATGAGCTCTATAGAGAGACCGAAGTAATAGATGGTATTAGTGATCATGAAGCTGTTTTTGTCGTAATTAGAAATAAATATGATAGAAAGGAATGTATTAAAATTAGGACTATTAGGCAGTACCATATGGCAGATAAAACAGACATGGGGAAGTTTTTAAAAAGCAATTATGATCGGTGAAAAACTGTAAATAAGAAAGTAAACATGCTCTGGGATGCGTTTAAAGGAATTGTTGAGGAATGTGAAAACAGGATTGTATCTTTAAAGGTGGTAAGGAAAGGTAAAGATATACTACATTATATCAGAGAAGTAAAGAGACTAAGAAGGAGGTGCAGGTTTGAAAGAAATAGAAATGGCTGTGGAAGTAAGGAGAAATTGAAGGAACTTATTAGGAATTTGAATATAACAAGGAATTCAGCTCGATAGCCGCAGTCGCTTAATTGCGGCCAGTATCCAGTATTCGGGAGACAGTGGGTTCGAATCCCACTGTCGGCAGATCTGAAGATGGTTTTCCGTGCTTTCCCATTTTCACACCAGGCAAATGTTGGGGCTGTACCTTAATTAAGGCCACGGCCACTTCCTTCCCACTCCTAGCCCTTTCCTCTCCATCGTCGCCGTAAGACCTATATGTGTCGGTGCGACGTAAAGCAAAAAAAAAAAAAAGGATAACGGCGAGCACAATTGGTGATCATACAAATTTTAGTGAAAAATGGAGGTTGTGTGTAGGTACTTCAAGGCAGAAACAGGTTCCAAGAAGGACATTACAGGCATCATTAATGAACGATGGTAGTGCGTCTGCGAGGATCTACAAAAGGCAGAAGTGTTCATTCAGCAGTACGGGTATGCAAAGATTGTTGGTTACAAGGATAATGTCCAAATAGAGGAGGTGACTAATACTAAAGAAGTATTAACATTTACCTATGATAACAATGATATTTACAGTAAGATACAAAATTTGAAAACGAGAAAAGCAGCTGGAATTGATAAGGTTTCGTGGATATACTAAAAACAATGCGTTGGGATATAGTACCATACCTGAAGTACTTATTTGATTATTGTTTGCATGAATGAGCTATACCAAATGAATGGAGAGTTGCTATAGTAGCCCCTGTGTATAAAGGAAAGGTTGACAGAGATAAAGCTGAAAATTACAGGCCAGTCAATTTGACATGAATTGCATGTAAGCTTTGGGAAAGCATCCTTTCCGATTATATTAGACATGTTTGTGAAATTAATAACTGATTCGATAGAAGGCAGTTCGGGTTTAGGATAGGTTATCCACTGTAGCTCAACTTGTGGAATTCCAGCAATATATAGCAGACATCCTGGATTCAGGAGGTCAAATGGACTGTATCGCGATTGACCTATCTAAGGATTTTGATAGGGTAGATCATGGGAGACTACTGGCAAAAATGAGTGCAATTGGACTAGACAAAAGAGTGACTGAATTGGTGGCTATATGTCTAGACAATAGAACTCAAAGAATTAGAGTAGGCGAATCTTTATCTGACCCTGCATAAATTAAGAGGGGAATTCCACAAGGCAGTATTTTTAGACCTTCAACTTTCCTCGTTTTTATCCACGGTAACTGCTGTCTGTCGTATGTGGCGACTAAAATGGTCCCCAGGAGCTCTTTAACTTGGCGACCACATAACCCTTAGCTGAGTCCAAGACATTGCTTTTCCTTACTTGTGCCAGGTTCCTGGCTTTCCTCTATCCTATAGTCTCCCTTGGTCAATTCTTGTTCTTCTACGACTCCGAACTTTTTAGGCCGCGAGGCCTATGGAGTCCTTCAATTTCACAACCTTCGTGGTCCTTACCTTTCTTTGGTCAATGCATTCATTTATCGAAGTCTTGGAACCCTTAATTTTTTGTCCCAATGGTTAGTGTTAATAGAGAATGGTTGACTAGTTGTACTTTCTCTGAAAATTATAACCTCCATCACCTCGCTTTTATCCTTCCTTAGTCAACTCGTGTTCTCATCACGCTAAGGTCTATCTTCGTAGTGCAGTGAACAGGCTCCTCATTTTCATCTATCCTGTCCGACCTCCCTTGGTCAACTCTTGTTCTTTTCCAACCCCGACGGTATTAGAGCATTCGAGGCTTACGGAGTCTTTCATTTTCACGCCCTTTGTGGCCATTGGCTTTTTTTTAGGTCCGTTCCTTCATTTTTTGTAGTGACGGTGGTGGTGGTGGTGGTGGTGGTGGTGCTGAATTTTGTTTTAAGAGGAAGTACAACGAGGTAATCATCGCCTCTGAACAAATTAGAGGAAAATAAATTCAAAATAAAAAGAAAATTATTTATTCAAGAAAAGAATTTGGAAACGCAGTACAAAGTAACAAACATAATTTCATTCCACGAACCTACTAAGCTGGCTTAGCAGGGGGAGAGGTGATACTCCCACGTGGCGCGTCCCAGGTGGCGGATAGGGGGCACCTAACCGGCTTGCCGGCGGACTTGAGGGAAATAAAATACCTCTCGCGGAACAAACACACTACCCCCTGCGGGTGGGGGACGCACATGTAGAATACACCCGCGGTACCCCTGCCTGTCGTAAGAGGCGACTAAAAGGGGCCCAAGGGGCTCTCAACTTGGGAGGGTGGATTGACGACTACGGGGCCCTTAGCTGAGTCTTGGCATTGCCTCCATTTACTTGTGCCAGGCTCCTCACTTTCGTCTATCCTGTCCGACCTCCCTTGGTCAACTCTTGTTCTTTTCCGACCCCAACGGTATTAGAGCATTCGAGGCCTAGGGAGTCTTTCATTTTCACGCCCTTCGTGGCCCTTGCCTTTCTTCGTCCGTAACTTCATTTTTCGAAGTGACGTATCCCTTCTTGTTTCTTCTTTTTCTCTCTCTCTACCCCCTGTGGGTGGGGGACACAGAAGGAAAATACACCCACGTTATCCCATGCCTGTCGTGAGAGGCGACTAAAAGGGGCGACCAAGGGATGATTGAACCAGAACCATGAATCTACTTGTGGTTATTTCCATCACGCGGGGAACACCATGGGTCGCCTTTACTTGTGAGTAGTACCACTCTGTTAGGCACTCAATAGTTTTGTGATTCGTAGCAATCCAGGGGGGGGGGGTTCGCTGTGGGTTTCCAGTACCTGTGATTAGTACCACTAAATGCGGAGCACCACGGGTCTGGGCGTTGACTCTGGTTACTAATACAATATGAGCGACACCGTGGGTCTTCGTTGCCTATGTTTAGTACCCACTATGTTAGGAACACCACGGGAATACCGGCGCCCGTGATTAGTACACCTAGGTGGGGAACACTATGGGTTTGCATTGCCTATGAGTGGCGACATTTTGTGAGAAATACCAGTGGTCTGCGCTACCTGTACGATGTACAATACTTGTGAGTAGTACCATAATGTTTGGAACACCGTGAGTTTACGCTACCTTTGATTAATACCGCAACATGTGAAATACTATGGTTCTGCTTTACTAGCGATAAGTGCCATTATGAGGGACCGTTGACATGGTTATTGAACCTCTTTAGACAAGCATCACCGATTCAGGATTGTGCTTTTGAAGCGGCCCCTTGTTTCTTTGATTGTGCGGCATTGCGGGTCAGATCCACTGATTGTTTTAAATTCATATTCATTCTTCATCATCACGTTTTAAAATCTGCTCAGTGGATGAATTTTGAACTTTTAAATTGCATTTCGTCTCATTTCATACCATAGGGGCCGATGACTTCGATGTTAGGCCGCTTTAAACAACAAGCATCATCATCATCATCATCATAATTGAATTAGGCCAAAATGTTACTAACGAATCAAAAGGGAGAGACAGTACACTTGTAATTTATATACCCTTGATTAATCCACTGTCGCATATAAAGCGGATGACGAGAACAGCTGTAGTCGCGTCATCGGCTAGTATGCGTTCGAGTGTTTCCTGCAGTCCGTGGCTCCGTCTTAGCCAGAGAAATCGGTGCAGCCTGTGAGGATGTGGGCCACGGTGAAGTCGGCACCACAAGAACACACTGGGGGGTGTTCCCTCTTTAGGAGATAAAAGTGGGTAGATCGTAAATGACCTATCCTCAGCCTACACAATACTATGGACTCTCTCCGTGAAGGCCGGAAAGAAGACCGCCACACGGTAGTTGTCTTCTTAATTGCTCTCAGCTTGTTGAGAGTTCGGATAGCTAGTCACTCCGATTCCGAGGACGCCGAGATGGTTCGACGTAGCTGACAACAAATATCTTTAGCAGGTACATTGACAGGTCCTGGAGGTAAAAGTACTGCTTCCTTTGCAGCTTCATCCACAAGTTCGTTTCCCACAATCCAACGTGGCTTGGAAGCCATACGAAAGTGATTCTGGTGCCACATCACTTAACATGACTACAAGGTCATGAGTCTGCTGCACCAGTGGGTGTTGCGAGAAACAGGCTTCAATAGGCTGCAGAGAGCTTAACGAGTCGGTTCACATAATAAAGTCGCTTCTTTCGTCACCCAGTGCAAACTGCAGAGCCTCTAAGATGGCGTAAGTCGCTTAAGTGCGGCCAGTATCCAGTATTCGGGAGATAGTAGGTTCGAACCCCACTGTCGGCAGCCCTGAAAATGGTTTTCCGTGGTTTCCCATTTTCACACCTTGCAAATGCTGGGGCTGTACTTAATTAAGGCCACGGCCGCTTTCTTCCCACTCCTAGCCCTTCCCTGTCCCATCGTCGCCATAAGACCTATCTGTGTCGGTGCGACGCAAAGCAACTAGCAAAAAAAAAAAAAAAAAAGATGGTGTAAAGCTCCGCGCTATACGCGCTAAATGCGCTGGGAAGCGAGATCTTCGTGCTCATATCATCGGTGACGAAAGAGAAACCAACTTTATCTCCGATTTTAGAACCATCTGTGAAGATATGTTTTGCGGCCGGATATTGGTGAACGAAGTCTTGGAAATACCTCCGATAAACGGAGGAATCCGTGTTCTCCTTGGGTCCACGGAGTAGATTTAGACGTATATTCGGTCGGGGAAAGTTTGTTCAAGACAACCACCGATAGCGATAATCAAATCACGACACAAACTATCAATTCGAAACCCGTACCTCTAGTGGTATTGGGTACTAAAGATGCATTGATAGCCTGGATGTAGCGGCATTTCACGAATTTTAGCAGCGTACGTGAGCAACTGGGAACTCCCGGTTCAGCGAGTAGGCTGGGAATGGGGCTAGAACGGAAAGCTCCCGTTGCCAGCCTAACTCCACTATGATGTATACTGTCTAAAAGGCTCAGCGTAGATTTTGATGCTGAGCCATAAGCCGCACTTCCATAGTGAATTCGGGAGAGGACCGTTACCGTGTAAAATCGTAGCGCACGAACCTTCTACGCTGGCGTAGCAGGAGGAAAGGTGATACTCCCACGTGGAGCGTCCCAGGTGGTAGATAGGAGGGTCCTAACCGGTTTGCCGGCGGACTTAAGGGAAATAAAATACCTCTTGCGGACCTAACACACAACCCCCTGTGAGTGGGGACGAAGAATTCACCCACGGTATCCCCTGCCTATCGTAAGAGGCCACTAAAAGGGGGACCAAAAGATGATCAAATTAGAACCGTGAAACTATTTGTGATTAGTACCACCACGCGGGGAACACCATGCGTCGCTTTTATTGAGCGTAATACCACTATGTTGAGTACCAAATAGGTTTGTCATTAGCAGCAAACGAGAGCGCGACGGCTTTTACAGTACCTGTGATAAGTAATACTCTATGAGAGACACCATGGGATGTGTGGAATACCGCGAGTCTACGCTACTCTTGACTAGTGCCGCAACAGGACAAATACCATGGTTCTACTTTCCTAGCGATAAGTACCATTGTGAGGGGCCGCTGGGTTGGATTTTGGACCCCTTTCGACTATTGTATTGTGCTAAAGTAGCAGTCCCTTGGTCAGTAATACTATTGTTCTACGCCAGCTTCTGTGCATGTGAGGCACTGCGGGTTGGTTCCACTGATCGTTTTAAATTCATATCCATCCATCCATTAATTCTTTGTCCTCACTTTTTGAATTGTGATCAGTGGATGTTTTCGGGCTTTAATTTGTCATTTCATTTCGTTCATTTCATACAATTAGGGACCGATGACATAGATCTTAGGCCCCTTTAAACAACAACTATCATCATCGTCACAAATCGTTGCAGCACCTGGCGGTCAGCCCCCCCCCCCCCCCCACGAAGTGCCGCTGAGAAACTTAAGCATGTTAAGTCTCTTCATGCAGGAAACCTTCAACTGACGGATGCGGGAGTGCCACGTTAGTCTCTTATCGAAATGCAGACCCAGGAATCTGCAGCTGTCTACCACTGGTAAGACACTGTTTAGCAGGCGGAGCACTGGTTGCGGATGTACAAGCCGACGTCGACAGGAGTGTACAACTGAGGTTTTCGCCGCTGAAAATCGAAAACCATGTTGCAGGGCCCATTTGTCGACTCGCTTAACAGCTTGCTGTAGTTGTCTTTCAGCAAACGCCACCCTTCCGTGAAGCTGTAATGTAGAGCTAAGTCATCTACATACAGCGATGAAAAGTCTGCGGGCCCAGCATCAGCAACTATGCCGTTAATGGCGATTGCGAACAGCGTGACACTCAGTACAGATCCCTGATGTACTCCATTTTCCTGAACGTAATACTGAGAAAATGCATTCCCTATTCGGATACGAAAGAGCCGGAAGGACGTGAAGTTCCCAATAAACGTTGGCAAGGTTACCTGAAATCCCCACTGGTGTAGAGTGGAGAGAATTCCATATCGCCAGGTAGTATCGCAAGCTTTATCCAGGTAAAAAAAACACGGTGACTAGGTGTACTTTCCGGAGAAATGCTTAATGAATGGCGCTCTCCAGTCTGACCAGATGATCAGTGGGAGTTCGATGAGAGCGGAAAACACACTGGTAGTTAGACAAGAGACCTTTCTTTTCCATGACCCACACAAGACGCTAATTAACTATCCTTTCAAATAGCTCACAAAGGCCATTCGTAAGACATCTTGACTTATAACTATCCAGGAGTTTTAGATCTTTACCTCGTTTGGAAATTGGTATTGCAATTCCCTCGCGCCATTGAGATGGAAACACTCTCTCACTCCGTATTCTGTCGAGTAGGGTGAGGATATCCTTGAGACATCTGTCACTCAAATACTTAAGCATTTAATTATGGATCCGGGAGACGTGTCACAGCATACCGCGAGTGCACTCCGCAACTCCCACCCCGTGAAATGCACGTTGTGGGGATGTGAAGCACTAGAGGCAAAAGAGAGATGGTGTGCCTCTGCTTCGCACTTAATTGGTAGAAATGTAGGGTCGTATCTCCCAGAGCTGGACGTATCAGCAAAATGTGACGCGATGTGGTCTGCAATGACTGAAGGAAGCGTAACAATATCTCAATTAATGGAGATACCGGGGACTGAGGGCACACTCTGTACTCCGACAATACGGCGGAGTTTTGATCACACTTGTGATGACGACACATACTTTTCCCTTGTAGCTTTCTTACTTTCTCGAATCAAAAACGGGATTTCGGGCGCAGACGCTTAAATGTGATATGATTGGCCATCGTAGGAATCCGACGATAGTGGTTAAAAGCCCGTCGGCGATCATTTGTGGCTGCTGCAATTTCGTCCGTCCATTATGAGACCTGTTTCCGGCGACGAATGCCGGACGAGAATGGAAATGTTTCCTCTGCAGCAGTCAAAATTCCAGTAGTAATGGAAGAAAAGTGGTCGTCTTATCCTCGGCCATCACTACGAGTTTGGAAAATTCTGGTCAATTTGCCCGCCGAAGTAACCAGCGCTTCCACGAACCGGCTACGTTGGTGTAGCAGGGGGAGAGGTGATATTCCCACGTGGCGCGTCCGGCTGGCCGGCGGACTTGATGGAAATAAAATACCGCTCGCGGAACGAACGCACACCACCTGAGGGTGGGGTACGCAGACGAAGAATACACACACGGTGTCCCCTGCCTGTCATAAGAGGCGACTAAAAGGGGCGACCTAGGCGCGGACGTGGATTGCGGTTTGGCCAATGTGTTGAACCTCCTGTGGATGGGAGGGGTTGAATACATTCACAGGGAACGCCTGCCGGTCGTAGAAGGCGACTTAAAGGGTCATGTGGCCATGGTCCCATCTTTAAATTTTTATTGTTTTTTGAGGGTTAGATGTAGACGATTCTAAATTTTTGATGTGCGTGCTGCTCGGCGATGGAGCTCCTACGTGTGCGACTACGCTCGAAAGCCCGTGCCAGCAACCACCCAGGAAGCGGCGGGTGAGAGTGTCATGTACCCGGGCAGTAGTATCCACCTGACAACACAGGTCCCCGCACAGCCGAATGCCAGAAGGACATATTATTATTAATTATTTATCCTTTTTTTCTCCATATTTAGGGCTCTGTATACACTATGGGGTAAATTCTATTGTGGGTGACTGGAGGAAGGGAGTCCTAGTGCTCATTGCATCAGTCACCCCGTATTGGGCATCGTCCAACATCGGACCCCAGGCAGTACCTGCTACTACCAGGTGGGTATTGCCTTGGCTGCTTAGTTCGGCTACAGAGACCCCTGATCGGAGTGGGTGGCATTCGGGGAGGAAGATTTCGGGCATAGCTTCGAAACGAAGTCGCCCCTCTCAAGGTGGTCCGCCACCGAAGTCTTCAACATTTGCTTCCCTGAGAGGTTCAACTCCCTGGAAACATGCACAGCGTGAAGGAATGGGATCCAGCTTACCTAGGTTTCTGGTCGCTACCAGAACCGATGGGCACGATTTTAAGCTGGTGAAGTCGATCCTGTTTAGTAGACACATCGAAGGCGTCTATGGCGAACTGGAGGAACTTAAGAAAATGCGCAACGGTAGTTTGCTTCTAAAGACTCGTACAGCACTGCAAGCTTATCAGTTGCTTAAGTGCGACCACTTTGGCGAAATCCCCGTCAAAGTGGAGAAGCATAAGTCCTTGCATCTGGTTCGCGGAGTCATCCTTCACCGCGACCTTATTTTGAACACTGACGACGAGTTGATGGAAGACATGAAGAACAGTGGCGTGACACACGTCCGGCGCAATACGCGCAAGGTCAACGGTGAAGACGTTGCCACTGGTGCCTTCATTGTCTCTTTCAAGTTATCAGTGTTACCAGAGAAAGTCAAGGTAACAACTTATCGTTGCGATGTGAGGCCGTACATCCCGCCTCCTATGCGATGCTATCAATGCCAGCGATTCGGACATATGGTATCTCGCTGTTCGAATCAGTCTGTATGTGGTACATGTGGACGAGTAGCTCACGGCGCGGAGGAGTGCCCAACTCCGTACAAGTGCACTAACTGCTCCGGTTATCATTCTCCTCGGGATCGGAACTGTCCGACATATCTGAGTGAGAATAAGATCCATGAGATCAAGACCCTGGATGGTCTTTCCTACCAGGAAGCGCGCCGTAAGTTTAATTCTACGAATACACCTGGCCGTACACTCGGCTATAGCTTGAGAGCTCAGAGTCTTCATGGTTCGTCACTTACAACCTCGACACCAGTGCTGATCGCTGCGCCAAAGGTGACTGTTGCTCCTCCGAGCAACGTCGCAGAGAGTAAAATCTCGAAGTGGAGACCACTCCACCTTCGACCAACCAGAAGTCTGTGCCGACTAGCAGTTCCCAGCCGGCACATCAAGGGGGGAAGGCTAAGTCTCCCCCCATAAGAGGTCGGCGAAAGCCGTGCCCCAGCCGGCGGAGGCGGCATCGTCGACCAGGGCTGGGAAACCACCCAGCCCGTCTAAACCAGAAAAGAAGGCGGCCAAAAAGGGCGCCCTTGCTGAGCGCTCTCGCACTTCCCCTGCGAAGGAGAAATCATGCCCCCCATATGCAGGGTATGAGTCTGCGCCAGGAGGTACTCCTGCTCCAAAACCTGCGCGCTCTCCTTGTACGGGAACTTCCCGCCTCCGAAAAGCGTTGAAGTTCTGGGCGGCATCCTCGCCATTTGTTTATGACGGGCTGGATGACGCGCTGTCATCTACATCTACGGATGTAGATGTTGATAGTGTTTAGGCTTGCGAGCATTTTGTTGCTCATAACCTAACACTCCTTTAATAGTCCACACTATGGCACTGTTACAGTGGAATTGCAATGGGTATGACAGGCATCTTGCTGAGTTACGTCAGCTCATTAGTGAGTGCGCAGTGAGTATAGTCTCTATTCAGGAGACCAACTTCAAACCTGGCCATCATACTGTCTTGAGAAATTTCAGACTGTACTCGACAGAACGAAATTATGCCCACCACGAGTGTGGTGGCGTGGGCATTTTTGTCCGTTCTGTTAATAATAGCGAAGATGTTCCTCTAAGGATCCCACTGGAAGCAATTGCGGTGCGGGTCCTCTGCCTGTCATAGCAACAGTGTGTAACGTTTATTTTCCGCCAGGCAAGTTCTTAAGATAAATGATCTTATAGATCAGCTTCCACCTCCCTTCATCTTGTTGGGAGATTTTAACGCCCATCACCTCATACGGGGCTCTGAGACGGATTGTCCCAGGGGACGAGAGCTGGAAAGGTTAGTTACAGAGTTACGGATCTGCATTTATGTATTCTGAACACAGGGACACCAACTCACTTTAGTGTACGTTACGGTATATATTCTCGCATAGATTCTTAAACATGCTGATAGGACAAAGTACACATCACCAGCTGCCTTTAACGACGATATCAGTCGGACCGTCGGCGAGGAAATAACTTATATCACCCAAGTTATTCTTTCTGCTGCTGAAGAGTCTATTCCGTCCTTGTCGGGTACTCCTCGTCGAAACCACGTTCTTTGGTGCAACGAAGCAATAGCAGCAGCTTTCAAAGAACGCCGTCGAGTTCATAAACTTTACCGTAGACAGCCTACTGTGGCCAACCTGATAGCATTTAAACACCTCCGCGCTAAGGTGCGAGTCCTTGTTCGCCAAAGTATGAAAGCTTCGTGGGAGAGATATGTGTCGTCTATGACGTCATAAACGCCATCATCTCAAGTGTGGAATAAACTTCGACGTATTTCGGATATCCATGGATAATCTTCGGTACCAGCAATATCCATAACAGGCAATATCGTCACTGAACCACTCTCGATTCCTAATTATCTAGCTCGCCATTTCGCGGATGTGTCTGGCTGTGGGAATTACCATTGTGCATTCCTCGCTCTGAAGCGGGAGGCAGAACGTAATAAACTTAGTTTTGCCACACACGTTTCAGAGGACTACAACGTGCCCTTTACGGAGTGGGAACTCCGCAGCGCATTAGCGCTTTGCAAGGACACGTCTCCTGGACCAGCCAATATTCATAACCAGATGTTGAATCACCTTAGTGAGGACTGTCTTCTATATCTCCTTCGTGTATTCAAACGAATCTGGATAGAGGGTGATTTTCCGTCTTAGTGGCGAGAGGGCATCTTCCTTCCTGTCCTCAAGCCTGACAAAGATCCTAAATATGCAGGAAGTTACAGACTAATTTGTCTTACAAGCTGCCAAAGTAAGCTATTAGAGAGGATGGTAAATCGCGGACTTGTGTCGTGTCTGAAGAAACAAGGACACTTGTCCGAGTACCAATGTGGTTTTCGAACCGCTCGAACCACCACTGACCACTTGGTATGCCTGGAGTGCTCTATCCAGGATGCGTTTCTCCGCAAACAGCATTTGGTAGCTATTTTCTTTGACTTAGAGAAGGCCTACGACACCACATGGCGATATGGTATCCTTTAGTCCTGCATCAATGGAGATTCCGATGTAACTTGCCGGTTTTTATTGCGAATTTTTTGTCCCTCCGTCTATTCCGTGTCCGAATAGGTAGGACATATTCGCAATACCACGTTCAAGAAAATGGAGTCCCACAGGGATCGGTTCTTAGTGTCACTCGGTTCGCGATTGCATAAACGGTATTGTCGCTGCTGCTGGTCCAGCCGTAATACCGTCCCTATATGTGGATGATTTTGCTCTGCACTATAGCTCGTGCAGTATGGCAGTCGCAGAGCGACAGTTACAGCAAGCTATTAGGAGGGTGGAGAAGTGGACCTTAGAACATGGCTTTCGGTTTCTTGCCGCAAAGACCTTTGTTGTCCACTTTTGTCGTCAACGTACTCTTCACCCCCTTCCTGAACTTTCTCTAGAAAATGTCGCTCTTCCCGTGGTTGACACTTACCGATTTCTTGGGCTCCTTTTTGACAGTAAATTATCGTGGGAGCCACACGTGCGGGTGCTAAAAGTGCAATGCACCAAGAGGCTTAATCCTTCGAAGTTTCTTAGCAGCACTATTTGGGGAGCTGACAGCGCGGTGCTCCTACGTTTCTACAGGTTAGACTACGGCAGTGCAGCATATGGCTCAACAAGACCAAGCGTTCTTGCGAAGCTGAAAACCATCCACCGCAGCGGGGTTAGGTTGGCGACGGGTGTTTTCGTACAAGCCCAATTGCCAGCCTGCTCGCTGTGAAGGTGTGCCGCCTTTACGCCTGAGGCGCCAGCAGCTTCTACTTTGGTATGCTGCAAATTTGCGACAGATGCCACCACATCCAAGCTGTCCTTGCGTATTCAACAATGGTAATCGTTTGCTGTACGCTGCTTGTCCTCGAGCAACGCGGCCGGTTGGAGTACGCTTGGATGGCAGTTACAGATTGTTTCGCGTACCTTCGGTTCCTTGCCTTGTCAGGCAACCAAGTGGGGTATCTCCGTGGATAGTACGGAGACCTGATATAATCCTGGACCTGCACACTGGCTCGAAGGAAAACGCGGACCCTTCAATTTATCGGAGGCTCTTCCTGTCTGTTGTTGGCAGATATCCAGGATCAGTCGTCATTTACACGAATGGTTCAAGGACAGAAACGAAGGTGGACTGTGCGTTCGTTGTCGACAATGATAGGTTTCTTTTTGCTCTTACGGAAACCTGTAGTGTGTACACAGCAGAGCTCTATGCTACCTGTGAATCTCTGCGGTACGCACTGTCCAATGAGCGCCGACACTTTTTTGTGTGTATTGACTTCTTGAGTTCGCTCCAGTCTATTGATGCTTGATTTCCTCGGCACCCTCTGGTGCAGCTGGTCCAGGATCTGCGGGCCAGGTGTTCGGATGCCGGCACCAGAATCACGTTTATATGGCTCCCAAGCCATGTGGGTGTAAAGGGAAATGAATGAGTAGATCAGGCTGCCAAGGAGGCAGTTACACTGCCCCCGTTGCCTTTCAAGGTTCCAGCAAGTGATATTCGGACTCAGATGAGACATCTGGTTATGTCCCATTGGGAGGTAGAGTGGCAGGCCATTCCACTTCCCAATAAACTGAGAGTAATAAAAGGAACAACGAAGGTATGGAGGACATCCCTTCGGGCTTCGCGCTGGGAAGCCGTGGTATTAATGTATGTCATCTTCGGATCGGCAATGGTATCCTGACTCACTCGCATCTTTTGAAAGGAGAGCCCCCTCCGGTGTGTACCTGCGGCGACCATCGTACCGTGGTACACATCCTTACGGACTGTGTGGACCTGGTCGATTTTCGGCGTAGTCTTAACCTCCCGGGTACAATCTCCCTTATCTGGCGATATGACGAGCAGTCAGCAGACCTCGTCATCCGCTTTATGAGGTATAGTGGTCTGTTTTATCGTGTTCAATGATGTCCTTTGTCCTAGTGTGTTTGTGTCAATTGGTTTTTTATCCCATTGACTTCAGTTTCGTTTGTGTTGCGTATTTGAATGTGTTTTTTTTAACCTCTACTGTAAATTATGTATATATATCTGCACTACCAGGCAATGCCTTATTCCTTTTTTCCTGTATTTTCTCTTATTTTATTAAAATTAAGGCATTGCGAATAAGATCCACAATTGTTTTAATTTCATACTCATTTTCTCATCACCATTTTTTTAAGCTCTTGTCAGTGGATACATTTAAAATTTTTAAATATCATATATCATGTCGTCCATCGCGTTCCATTAGGGGCCTATGACCTCCGATGTTAGTCCCCTTAAAACAATAAGCATCATCATCACCTATAGCGAAGATTTGCCTCTAACAACCCCCCTGGAAGTAGTTGCGGTGCGGTTACCGCCGCTTGTCATAACAACAGTGTGTAACGTTCATTTTCTACCAGGCCAGCCTCTTAACATAAATGATGTCACTGACCTTATAGATTAGCTTCCACCTCCCTTCCTCTTATTGGGTGATTTTAACTCCCATCAACTCATATGGAGCTCTGAGGCGCCTTAGCTCAGGAGAAGAGAGTTGGAAATGGCCCAGGGGTAGAGAGCTGGACATATTAGTAACAGCGCTGGATTTATGTATTTTGAACACTGTAGAACCAACTCACTTTAGTGTACGTTACGGCACATATTCACGCATAGACGTAAGTCTTTGCAGCCGAACGTTAGTTCCGCTGTTTAGGTGGAATACACACGATGATCTCTGCGTCAGTGACCATTTCGCCATTCTCCTTACTTAACTGAAACAAAAATCCATCGAGTATCCTTCGTGATGGATTTTTAAACATGCTGTTTGGTGATGGTTCACATCACTCGCTGCCTTTGACGACGAGACCAGGCGGACCGTAGACGACCACATAACTAACATAACACAAGTTATTCTTGCTGCTGCTGAGGAGTCCATTCCCTCCTTTTCAGGGACTCCTCGCCGAAAACTCGATCCTTGTTGGAACGAAGAAATTGCAACAGCTATCAAAGAACGCTGTCGCGTTCATAAACGCTATCGTAAATTGCCTTCTCCGGCCAACTTGGTAACATTTAAAAAATTCCGCGCTAAGACGTGACTTCTTATTCGACAAAGTAAGAAAGCTTCATGGGAGAGATGTGTGTCGTCTGTGACGTCATATACTCCATCATCTCAAGTGTGGATTAAACCTCGACGTCTTTCGTGTACCCAAGGACAATCTTCTGTACCGGGAATATTTTTTCAGGCAGTATCGTCAATGAACTACTCTCGATTGCTAATCATCTAGTTAGTCATTTCACGGATGTATCTAGCTCCGAGATTTACCATCGTCATTTCCTCACTCTGAAGCGGGAGGCAGAATGTCATCACCTTAGTTTTGCTACTCAAGCTTCATAGGACTATAAAGTGCCCTTACGGTGTGGGAATCTTCATAGCGACTTAGTGCTTCGCAAGAACACATCTCCTGGGCCAGAGAATATCCATAACCAGATGTTGAAACATCTTAGTGATGATAGTCTACTAAATCTCCTTCGTGTATTCAACCGAATCTGGATAGAGTGTGAGTGTCCGTCTCATTGGCGAGAGGACATAGTCATTTCTGTCCTTAAGCCTGACAAAAATCCTAAGTATCCAGGAAGTTACAGACTTATTTGTCTTATAAATTGCCTGTGTAAGCTATTTGAGAGCATGGTAAATCGCCGATTTGTGTGGCGTCTAGAGAAACGAGGACACTTGTCCGAGTACCAGTGTGGTTTTCGAGCCGCTCGAATACGTGAATGTATAGACATCACTTTATTCACTTATTGCTCATAATGACAAATGAAAGTACAATCGATTTACACTTCTGTAAATGAGTTTACTTAGCTGATGACGCCCATAGTATGTGTTAATTTCTTGATGGTTACTTTGTGTTTTCCCTTGAGGACAACATTTTTTTCCTCCTATACACTACTTTTGAACATAGAACTAATGAAAGTACAATCGATTTCCACTTCTGTAAATGAGTTTATCTAGCTGATGACGTCCACAGTATGTGTTCATTTCTTGATGGTTACTTTGTATTTCCTTGAGGACAACAGTAGGTTTCTCCTACACACTACTTTTGAACTTGGTTGGTCGTTATTCTTTTCCGCGCCTAGATGTGCGGTATTTCGTTCAGTGTCGAAAAAAATGATTATATATATACTTCCAGGCAATGCCTTGTTCCATTATCACCTCTATTTTCTAAAATGTTATTAGAAAATATGGCATTGCGAATTAGATCCACTGATTGTTTTGATCTCATAATAATTTATCATCACCATTTATTTTTAATTCTAGTCAGTGGATAAAATTAAAAATATTATTATCAAATCATGTCGTCCACCTCATATCAATAGGGGCAGATGACCTTAGATGTTAGGCCCCTTTAAACAGCAAGCATCATCATCATCATCATCATCATCACTAATTGTCTTGTATATTTGTGTCTATACATTTGTGTTTGCTCTTCAAACTTAGGTTGCGAGTTAAATCAAATAATGTTCACTTTGAAAATGAAATGCCAGCCCTGCGGTGTAGACATAGCGTGTCCGCCTCTTATCCGGAGGGCTCGGATTCGATTCCCAGCTAGGTCGGGTAATTTTACCTTGACCTGAGGGCTGGTTCGAGGTCCACACAACCTACGTGATTATAATTTTGGAGCTATCCCACGGTGAGATGGCAGCCCCGGTCTATAAAGCCAAGAGTAACGGCCAAGAGGATTCGTCGTGCTGACCACATGACACCTCGTATTTCGCAGGTCTTGGGGCTTGGTAGGCCAAGGTCCGTCGTAGCTGTTGCGCCATGCGGTTTGGTTTGGATGAATATGTAATGAAATACGTTATCGTCTTGACATCACTTAATTCACTTATTGCTCATAATGACTAATGAAACTACAATCGATTTACACTTCTGTAAATTAGTTTACTTAGCTCATGATGCGCACCCTGTGTTAATTTCTTGATGGTTACTTTGTGTTTTCCCCTGAGGACAACATTAGGTTTCTACTACAAATTACTTTTGAACTTAGAAGTACGTTATTCGTTTCCCCGCGTAGATGTGCGATATTACGTTCAGTCTCAATAACAATGAATTCGTCACCGACTTCGTGGTTGATATGGAGTATCAAACCTCTATGGATTGTGTCACTTATATTTGGATTAGCCCCATACAAGACATGTGCTTCTCGTGAACTACGGAGGTCACGCACTGGAGTCATATACACTCTGACATTTCTTTTCGTAATTATACTCGCCCTTTCGTTCGACATTTCTTGGAAAATTTCACACGTATACACAAGAATTACCGGCTCACTTAATATCATTATAGACCTATCAGTTGCTTATTCAATGTACCTAGAGGCCTTCATGGCAATAATTCTTCATGCTACAGTTAACAAGCCACGATTTCGGAAAGTTCTACTTATGATCAGAACTGTCGACAGACTCCTTGCTTTAAATACTGAGGATGTATATCGACGAATCAGAAGACAGCTCATAGGACAGATACTTATAATAGGGACCCTCATCGCTATATTCATTATCTTTTCTTCTTTTCAAGCCAAAGAAGGAATATACTACCGTACTGGAGAATATATTGGTTACACCGTAATGATTATAGTTGCTTTGCAGTACTGTAACTTAGTTCATCTTGTAGACCAAAAAATTTCTCATCTAAATGTTCGATTATGTACTCATTTCATAGTAAGTGCTGAGTGTTTTGAGGATGTGAGTATAGTTCAGGTAAAGACGTACAATGTGCAAGATACTTGCACGTGTGAATTAAAAACTCTTCGTCACGTCCACTTAATATTATGTGATATAACTGATAACGTGAACGACATTTTTGGTCTCTTGATTCTAGTACACATTTCTTCCGTGTTCATTGCGCTCTTGGTGAACTCATATTTCATCCTAAACAAGTCGTCAACTGATGCCCTAGCAATTGTTTTCTACTTATTCTGCGTGTTAACTAGTGCACCTTACCCTATAGTTTACACACTTGTTTGTCATAAAACCGTCTCTCAGATTGGGAAGACTCAAAAAATACTAAATAAATTGCTGGTGAATGAAGCCGTGGAAAGTTCTACTTCCAGAGAATTACAACTCTTCACGCAGCAAATTAATATCTCCAAGATTGAGTTCACGGCCTGTGGTCTCTTTAATATCAATCTGAACTTCTTGTTTGGTTTCATCGGATCATTTGTCGGCTATTTAGTAATTTTACTGCAATTGAAGTCTGAATCCAAGTGACTTTCAAAACACGTCGATAAAAATAAAATGAAAGCAGGTGATTCTAGGCACCTGGCAGAATTACCAAATTGCCATCCTCGACTGCGTGCTACATTTTGTCATTTTTTCATCCCCTCTATAATTCTCCACCCCCATTCGGGAAACTACATTTCTGAATTTGTTCTACACACACAGAGCAACGTTTGTAAGTAGGTTAAATAAAAAGGATGTATTCTTGAAAAATATTACTTTAATGAACTACTTGATGAAAAATATTGTACACAACAGATTAAATGTATCGCTGTAGGAAATATAATACAAATAGTATTGATTTTCAAAAATGCTGAAATTTAAAAAATTGACATCTTATTGTTCTGGCAGCTACTGAACATAGGTTTGTATGAAGTTTAATGAATCCAGATTTTATTTGATTCATGCTGAGTATAGGAAAAAAATTAGGGTAAGCCCGCCTTATTTTTAATTGATGTTAATATTTAACACATAGAATTTTTTTCCTTCTGATTGGTTTTATGAAGGAATTTTTTTTCTAGTTTATCTATCCTTAAAATTATGTACAACATCAACACCTGTGCAAACATTTCATTGGGACTCAGGGGCGTAGCCAGGGGGTAAGGGTGGGGGTTCCTGGGGGTTAGAAACCCCCTATGGAAATTGTACAAAAAATAAAATAAATAAACACACAGAGACATAATAAATTGTAGATCCAACAGATCTGTTGAATATATCTTCTAAGGAGCCCCGAAACTTGGATTTTAGTTTGTAAAGCTATTAATGTTGATTGTATTATTCTTGTTCTGTATTTCATTGTAAGATTTCGTAGTGTACTGCAATCTGAATATCAACATTATTCACTTGCATCGGTGTCCTTATAATAACAAGTCTTGCATGCGCGCAACCCTCACGCAGAAGCGCCTTCGTTGTGTTCTATCATAAGTTAGTAACCATACACCGCCCCCCCCCCCTCAATCCCAATCGACCGATTCTGGCTACGCTACTGCGGTTGGGTTAATAATTTATTTCTGTATGTATTCTCAGCTTTCAGTGTGTGGAACTGAAATCGCTCATGGATTTAAAAATGTTGAGCATTCCTTCACCAAATAAATAATTAAAGAAGACATATCCAAAATTAAATGAAATAGACGTATGTCACACTGACATATTTGAATATATTCACACCCGAACAAATTCAGGAACCAGTAGCTCTCAACTTGGGAGCTTGTGTTCGCGACCACGGGGCTCTTAGCTGAGTCCTGGCATTTCTTCCACTTACTTGCGTTAGGCTCCTCCCTTCCATCTATCCTGTCCGACCTCCCTTGGTCAACTCTTGTTGTTTTCCGACCTCGATGGTATTAGAGCATTCGAGGCCTAGGGAGTCTTTCTTTTTCACGCCCTTCGTGACCCTTGCATTTCTTTGTCCGTTATTTTATTTTTCGAAGTGACGTATCTTTTATTTCTTTCTCTACCGCTGTGTGTGTGGGGGAGACGAAAAATTCACCTACGGTAACCCATGCCTGACGTAAGAGGAGACTAAAAAGGGCGACCAAGGGGGGTGACTGACTTAGAACCATGAAACTACTCATTAGTACCATCACGCTGGGAACACCATGAGTCACCTTTACTTGCGAGTAGTGCCACTATGTTAAGTACGCAATAGGTTTGTGATTAGTAGCAACAGGGAGTGGTTCATTGTGGGTTTAAAGCACCTGCGATTAGTACCACTATATTCGGAACAGCACAGGCTTACTTTACCTGTGATTAGTACCCACTATGTGAGGAACACCACGGGAATACCGCGCTCGTGATTAGTACACCTATGTGAGGAACACCGTGGGTTTGCGTTACCTATGTGCCACTATGTGAGAAACACCATAGGTCTGCGTTACAGCACTCAGAAGAAAGAACGTAAACTTGGCAGAATTCAATACAAAAACACCACGAACCTACTACGCTGGCATAGCAGGGGGAGAGGTGATACTCCCACGTGGCGCGTCCCAGGTGGCGGATAGGGGGGTCCTAACCGGCTTGCCGGCGGACATGAGGGAAATAAAATACCTCTCGCGGAACAAACACAATACCCCCCTGCGGGTGGGGGACGCACATGTAGAATACACCCGCGGTATCCCTGCCTGTCGTGAGAGGCAACTAAAAGGGGCGACAAAGGGATGATTGAATTAGAACCATGAAACTACTTTTGATTCGTACCATCATGCGGGGAACACCATGGGTTGCATGTACTTGCGAGTAGTATCAATAAATTAGTACGAAATAGGTTTGTGATTAGTAGCAGCAAAGAGTTGGTTCTCCTGTGGGTTTCCAGTACCCGTGCGTCGTACCCATGTGAGCAACGCCGCGGGTCTGGGCGTAGCCTGTGAGTTGTACCACTATATGAGGAACACCACGGGAATACCGGCACCCGTGACTAGTACACCTAGGTGAGGAACCTCATTGGTTTGCGTTGGCTATGAGTGGCGCCATTGTATGAGAAACACCATAGGTCTGCGTTACCTGTACGAAGTACAATACTTGTGAGTAGTACCATCTTGTGTGGAACACCGTGAGTCTTCGCTACTTTTGATTATTGCCCCAACATGACAAATACCATGGTTCTACTTTACTCGTGACATGTACCATTCTGTGGGGCCTTTGACCTGGCTTTTGGACCCCTTTAGAAAACAAGCGTCATCATAATCATCACCAGGATTGTACTTTAGAGTGGTCCCTTGGTCGGTAACGCTGTTTCTTTCTGGTAGTTTTTGGGTAGGATCCACTGATTGATTTTGGGTTCATGTCCATCCATTCATTCTTCATGTCATCTTTCTTTTTCTTTTGGACAATGGATGATTTAAAACTTTTGTTTTGTAATTTCACTTCGTACTATCAGGGGCCCATGACCTAGATGTCAGGCCCCTTAAAACGACAATCATCATCATAATCATCAATACAAAATCATCCGCTTTATTCATATCACATGTGTTAACCAACAAAATACCACGAACCTACTTCGCCGACGTAGCAGGGGAAGAGGTGATACTCCTACGTGGCGCGTCCCAGGTGGCGGATAGGGGGGTCCTAACCGGCTTGCCGGTGGACTTGAGGGAAATAAAATACCTCTCGGGGACCAACACACTACCCCCTGCGGGTGGGGGACGCACATGTAGAATACACCCGCGGTATCCCTGCCTGTCGTAAGAGGCGACTAAAATTGGCCCAAAGGACTCTCAACTTCGGAGAGTGAATTGGCGACCACGCGGCCCTTAGCTGAGTCTTGGCATTGCTAACACTTACTTGTGCCAGGCTTCTCACTTTCGTCTATCCTGTCCGACCTTCCTTGGTCAACTTTTGTTCTTTTCCGACCCCGACGGTATTAGAGCATTCGGAGCCTAGGAAGTCTTTCATTTTCACGACTTTGGTGGCCCTTGCGTTTCATCGGCCGTTACTTAATGTTTCGAAGTGACGGATCCCTTCTTTCTTCTCTCTCTCTTTAGCCCCTGTGGGTGGGGGGCGCCGACGAAAAATACACCCACGGTATCCTCTGCCTGTCGTGAGAGGTGAATAAAAGGGGCGACCAAGGGATGATTGAATTAGAACCATGAAACTACTTTTGATTCGTACCATCACGCGTGGAACACAATGGGTTGCCTGTACTTGCGAGTTGTACCACTGTATTAGGTACGAAATAGGTTTGTGATTCGTAACAGCAGAGAGTGGTTCACTGTAGGTTTCCAGTACCCGTGAGTCGTGCCCACGTGAGCAACACCACGGGTCTGGCCGTTGCCTGTGATTAGTACCACTATATGAGCGGCGCCGTGGGTCTGCGTTGCCTGCGCTTAGTACCCACTACGTGAGGAACACCACGGGATTGCTCTCGCCCGTGATTAATACACCTAAGTGAGGAACACCATCGGTTTGCGTTGCCTATATGTGGCGCCATTATGTGACAACTATAAAAGGTCTGCGTTACCTGTACGACGACCAATACTTGTGAGTAGTACCATCATATGGCGAACACCGTCAGTCTACGCTACTTTTGAGTAGTACCCTAACATGACAAATACTAAGGTTCTACTGTAGTAGCGATAAGTACTATTATGAGGTGCCGTTGACTTTTATTTTGTACCGCTTTAGACAACAAGCATCCTCGATTCAGGATTGTGCTTTAGAAGTGATCTTTTGGTCAGTAATACTAATTTTATGGTAGTTTTTGGGTAGGATCCACTGATTGTTTTAAATTCATATCCATCCATTCATTCTTCATTCCATTTTTTATTTTGGTCGGTGGATGATTATAAACTTTTAATTTGTTATTTCATTTCGTACCATCACCGGCCGATGACCTAGATGTTAGGCCCCTTGAAACAACAAGCATCATCATCATGATCATCAACCTACAAAATATTAGTGAAGTTTGAAAAAGTTAAATCATATTCATTTTTCATCGTCGTCTTTTTGAATTCTAGTCAGTGGATCGATTTACGAATTCTTTTATACTTTCAGTAACTTATTGTGAGTTGGACCCGCTGATTATTTTAAATTCATATTCATCCATTTATTCTTCACCGCGATGTTTTGAATTCTGGTCAATGGACTTTTAAATTGTCAGGGGCCGATGACCTATATATTAGGTCCATTTAAACAACAAGCGTCATCATCATGAAAATCCGGAACCCTAGAAAATTGGGGTAGGAAAACAGCATACAGAAGAAAGAACGGAATCTTTACAGAATTCAGTCTACAAACAACAGATTTATTCATAACATATTCGTTAACCCACAAAATGTGAGTGAAGTTTGAATAAGCTTAATCAGAGTAGGAAGAATTCTGATCAGGCCCATATCGAGATGACGAAATAATATATGTACCGACAGGAATAACGAACTGATGCATGAGATTTTCTGAAGTATCACTGTGTATTTCAAATTAAATTATTACCTTCCTTTTATATTATGTGCCAGCCTCGTGGTGTAGGGATAACGTGCCTGCGTCTTACTAGGAGACCTCGGGTTTGATTACTGGCTCGTCCAAGCGTTTTAATGTTGTCTACGTATCTGGAACGAGGTTCACTCAGCTTCGATGCACCAACGTAGATTCGACTAAAGTTTTTAGATAAGTTATTGTAGTCAACCTCATATATTTTAGCATTTAAGGACACTTTTATTATCGTCCATCGTTGTGTACGGTAGCCCTCTCGCTCTTTGAGCATTTAACCAAACGGCAGTTTTCATTTCTATTAGAAGATAGTAGGATGACATAGTAGGCATACTAATAATAATCTGTCTACTCATTTAGATTTATTGGTAATCTTTGAGTGCTTCTTGCAAATTGCAAATTATAATTGTAATCTCCATTTCTGTTTGTGCTTAGTAATAACCTGTTGTAAATAGGATACGTCTGAACGTAGGTAGTTTAAAATTATTGTACTACATTGTATTATCTTATTAGAGATGAATGTGCTTATTCTATTACTGTGAAATATTGGTGTAGTATAGTAGAAGTGTCTGTAGTAATTCTCTTACTGTAATTCTGTTGTAATAATTTCGGTAGACTTAACTGCAGTTTAGAATTGTGTAATTCTTGTGTATTCCTTTTAGGTTTCAGTAATTAACAGCAGTTTTCATCCTGTTATGGTGTTGTAGGATAACAATTTAGTACAACTAAGTAGTATTGTAGTGAAGTAGTAGCCTATATTAATTACCATATTATCGTGTGATGTTTGTGTACTAACCTAGAAAATATCTATTTCCTTTCATTTTTATATAGTACAAAATAAGTTATTTTATTTTTCATTTTCTTTTCGTTATTCCGAAAAGAATGGCTAAGGAGTGCAAGTGTAGGAACCGTGTGTTTGGCCAGGCATTAAGGAGTATGAAGGAGGAGTTGGAGAGTTTGAGGGAGATAATTAGGATTTTCTCAGAGGACAGAAAGGAAAGTAGGCCTCCCTCAAACAATGTTCAGGATACAGTAGGTGGAAAAGAGGAATGAGAAGGAAATGGGTGAATTGTAGAAGACAGATGGTCTAATGTTTTAAGGGGAAGGATATTGCAGGCTAAGGGTTCTATTCAGGATCAGAATTCAGGGCAGGTGTCTGTGAGAAATCGGTACGAGCCACTGCAGGTAGAACAACAGAGGGAAAGTGAGGAACATGGAACTGTTGCTGAGAAGTGTGGAAGTAGGAGGAAAGGAAAAGGTAGGAAAGGGAAATGTAGAACAGAGGATAGGAAAAGACAGATGGAACAGGGCCATGAGAGGGGGAAAAGAGAGAGGGAAGTAGCTTCTGCAGCAGTGAGGAAAGATAGGGCTGACCAGGAGGGGAGGGGATCAAATGAGGTTGGTAGGGTGGAGGGTATGGTTATGGGTGATTCCATTGTGAGATATCTGGGGAAAGTGTGTGGAGGAAAGGGAACCAGGGTAGAGTGTTTCCAGGAATTAGGTTGAGGCAGATGCTGAGGAAAGTAGAAGAGAAATGGAGGAAAATAGAAGGTGGTAGACCGGCGAGCTGGCCGTGCGGTTAGGAGCGCACAGCTGTGACCTTGCATCCGGGAGACAGTGGGTTCGAACCCCACTGTCGGCCCCCCTGAAGATGGTTTTCCGTGGTTTTCCATTTTCACACCAGGCAAATGCTGGGGGTGTACCTTAATTAAGGCCACGGGCGTTTCCTTCCCATTCCTAGTCCTTTCCTATTCCATCGTCGCTATAACACCTATCTGTGTCGGTGCGACGTAAAACAAATAGCAAAAAAGTAGGTAGTAGTTTTTCACGTTTATACCAACAACGTAAGACAAGCAGGTATAAATACCAGCATATTTGGGGATGTGTGGGATCTGGTAAATGCAGCGCGGGTAAAGTTTAAGGAAGCGGATGTTGTTATCAGTGGAATACTGTATAGGAGGGATACTGACTGGAGGTGATTTAGGATTTAAATAAGACTATGGAGTGGGTATGTGGGAAACTGGGAGTAAGATTTCTAGATCCGAATGGGCGGACAGGAGATAGCGATCTGCACTCAGATGGCCTTTACTTAAACTGCAGTGGTACATATAAGTTAGGAAATTTGTTTAGAAGTGTTATAGGGAGGTACATTCAGGGAAACGGGGTGGTCTATGGAGTGGTGATAAGGGTACAGGGATCTGGAAGTCAAGTAGGGATGGCATAAAAATGTTAGTGCTAAAATGTAGTATTGTAAAGAAAGATAATTAATTTAATAGACATACGCTTACCAGATATTGTAATGGAAGTTGAATCATGGCTGAGAAATGATATAATGGATGAAGAAATATTCTCATGGAACTGGAATGTGTATCGCAGAGATAGGACAGGGATGCTAGGTGGGCGAGTGTTCATTCTGGTGAAAGAAGAATTTGTAAGCTACGAAAAAGTTAAAGATGACAAACATGAAATTCTATGTGTAAGGCTCATCTCTAAAGGTAATAGGCAACTTGATATCTCTGAAGTGTATACAGCGGGAAAGGGTAGCGCTGACGCTGATTCAGAATTATTTGCTATGTGGAAATCGAACGATATGGGAAGGAATGTAATTGTGGCGGGTGATCTCAATTTAACAAATGTCAATTGGAAAAGTAATGCGAACGACTGGAAGAATGACCAACAAATGGTAAATAAGTTAATATGGGAAGGGCAGCTGATTTAGAAAGTGTTAGAACCAACCAGATGAAAGAATATTCTGGATGTGGTGCTAGTAAAACCAGATGAGCTCTATACAGAAACCGAAGCAATAGATGGTATTAGTGATCACGAAAGTGTTTTATCGTATTTAAAAATAAATATGAAAGGAAGGAAGATATGAATATTAGGACTATTAGGCAGTACCATATGGCTGATAAAACAGGTATGAGGGTGTTTTTAAAAAGTAACTATGATCGGTAGGAAACGGTTGATAAAAACGTAAACAGACTCTGGGATGGATTTAAAGCAATTGTTGAGGAATGTGAAAACAGGTATGTACCATTAAAGGTGGCAAGTAATGGTAAGGATACACTATATTATAACAAAGAATAAAGACACTGAGAAGAAAGTGCAGGTTGGAAAGAAATAGAGTTAGAAATGGCTGTGGAAGTAAGGAGAAATTGAAGAAACTTACTAGTAAATTGAATCTAGCAAAGAAGTCAGCTAAGGATAACATGATGGCAAGCATAATTGGCGGTTATAAACATTTTAGTGAAAAATGGAAATATATGTATAGCTGCTTTAAGGCAGAAACCGGTTCCAAGAACTAAATTCCAGGAATCATTAATGGACAAGGCGAGTGTGTATGCGAAGATCTATAAAAAGCAGAAGTATTCAGTTAGCAGTAGGTAAAGGTTTTTGGTTACAAGGATAATGTACAGATAGAGGAGGTAAATAAAACCGAAGGAGTATTAAAATTTATCTATGATAACAACGACATTTACTACAAGATACAAAAGTTGAAAACTAGAAAAGCAGCTGGAATTGGGAAGATTCCTGGGGACATACTAAAGATAATGGGATGGGATGTAGTAACATATCTGAAGTACATATTTGGTTGTTGTTTGCATGAAGGAGCTATACCAAATGAATGGAGAGTTGCTATAGTAGCCCCTGCATATAACGTACAGGGTGATAGATATAAAGCTGAAAATTACAGACCAATTACACTAAAGAAAATGGAAATTGCAACACCATGAAGGCATTGGGCGTTTGAGTTGACTTTCAAGATATGGAACGATGTCATGTAGGTATGTAAGCGATCAAAGTTTCAGACCCATTGGATTGTTGCTACAGGTCTCCCCACGTGATTGGTCGCGGAGGATTCAACTCCAGTATACGGACTCTGGTGCGTAGTTGACTTGCACTCTGTGCAATGAAGTGTTCTCCGTCAAACATGCCTCGACGACAGAGAAGAGCACGCTATCAACAACTGTCGCCGTTTGAGAGGGCTCGGATAATTGGGCTGTGTGAGGCTGGATTATCGCTAAGGACTGTCGCTGCACGTGTTGGCCGACAGGCATCTACGGTACAACGTGTATGGCAGCAGTGGTCAAATGAAGGTACCCACACTCGTAGACCTGGCACAGGCCCAGCGCGACAGACAACTGTGAGATATGATCGCCGCATAATTCGGATGGCCCGGATGGAACCCCATGCAACAGCAGCGCAAATTCGAACAGCTGTGGCACCCAACGTTACACAACAAACAGTTGGTAATCGCGTGCGTGCAGCTGGCTTACGAGCCCGTGTCCCTGTAGAAGGTGTTCCATTGACCCCACAACAGCGACGTGTCAGGCTGGCCTGGTGTCGAGAAAGATAGACGTGGGTCGACGAATGGCATACGGTCGTCTTTAGTGATGAATTGCGCTTCTGTCTTGCCTGCAGTGATCGCCGGAATCGTGTGCGCCGACGTACCGGGGAGAGGGGCCGCCCAGATCTTAATATCGAGAGGCAAACGGGGCCAACACCAAGCATTATGGTCTGGGGAGCTATTGGTTTTAATGTGAAATCACAATTAGTGCTTGTTGAGGGCACTATGACTGCTCGACAGTACGTTGATAGGGTACTCAATCCAGTGGTTGTCCCTATGATGGCGAACATTGCTAATGGGATGTTTCAGCAGGACAATGCCCGGGTTCACACTGCACGCATCTCCAGAGAAGCTCTCCACGACATCACAACCTTAGAATGGCCCACCAGATCCCCGGACCTCAGTCCTATTGAGCATGTCTGGGACATAATGGGTCGACAATTGCCCAATCGTACTCAGCCACCCACAACTCTGGAACAACTGACCCGGGAAGTGCAGGAAGCATGGGCCACAATTCCTCAGGAAGCGATCCAGGGCCTTATTGACTCCATGCCTCGACGAACTCATCAATGTATTGCAGCTCATGGTGGGCACATCCTGTATTGAGTGTTGTCCAAACTTGCGGTCATAGGGACCTGAAAGTGTAATCATCGAATCACAACCAAACACTCATCCTGCATGTTCAATTGCAGCAATGTAGCACTACTCCTTGTGGGTGTTGCAATTTCCATTTTCTTCAGTGTAGTTTGACATGCATTGCATGTAAGCTTTGGGAAAGCATTCTTTCTCATTATATTAGACATGTTTGAGAAATTAATAACTGGTTCTGTAGAAGGCAGTTCGAGTTTAGGAAAGGTTATCCCACTGAAGCTCAACTTGTAGGATTCCAGCAAGATATAGCAGACATCCTGGATTCAGGAGGAAAATTGACTGTATCACGATTGACCTATCTAAGGCATCTGATAGGGTAGATTATGAGAGACTACTGGCAAAAATGAGTGCTATTGGACTAGACAGAAGAGTGACTAAATGGGTAGCTCTATGTCTAGACAATAAAACAGAGAATTAGAGTAGGCGAATTTTTATCTGACTCTGTAAGAATTAAGAGGGGAATTTCTCAAGGCAGTATTATTGGACCTTTTATGTTTTCTTATATATATAAATGATATGAGTTAAGAAGTGGAATCAGAGATAAGGCTTATTGCGGGTGATGTTATTCTGTACACAGTAATAAATAAGTTACAAGATTGTGAGCAACTGCAAAATGACCTCGAAAATGTCGTGAGATGGACAGTAGGCAATGGTACGATGATAAACGGGGTTAAAAGTCAGGTTGTGAGCTTCACAAATAGGAAAAGTCCTCTCAGTTTTAATTAATGCGTTAATGGGGTGAAAGTTCCTTTTATGGGGCATTGTAAGTACCTAGGTCTTAATATAAGAAAAGATCTTCATTGGGGTAATCACATAAATATGATTGTAAATAAAGAGTACAGATCTCTGCACATGGTTATGAGGTTATGCAGGGGTTGTAGTAAGGATGTACAGGAGAGGGCATATAAGTCTCTGGTTAGACCCCAACTAGAGTATGGTTCCAGTGTATGGGACCCTCACCAGGATTACTTGATTCATGAACTGGAAAAAATCCAAAGAAAAACAGCTCGGTTTGTTCTGGGTGATTTCCGGCATGAGAGTAGCGTTACAAGAATATGGCAAAGTTTGGGTTGGGAAGACTTGGGAGAAAGGAGACGAGCTGCTCGACGAAGTGGTATTTTCTGACCTGTCAATGGAGAGATGGCGTGGAATGACATCAGTAGACGAATAAGGTTGAGTGGCGTCTTTAAAAGTATGAAAGATCACAATATGATGATAAAGGTAGAATTCAAGAGAACAAATTGGGAAAATATTCGTTTATGGGAAGGGTAGTTAGGGATTGGAATAACTTAACAAGAGAAATGTTCAATAAATTTCGAATTTCTTTGCATTCATTTAATAAAAGGCTAGGATACAACAGATAGGGAATCTGCCATTTGGGCGACTGCCCTAAATGCAGATCGGTATTGATTGATTGATTGCTTGATTGATTGATTGATTGATTGATTGATTGATTGATTGATTGATTGATTGATTGATTGATTGATTGATTGATTGATTGATTGATTAATTGATTGATTGATTGATTGAACTAAGGAGCTGTCATATATGAGAAGTTCTACGAACCTGCTACGTTGGCGTAGCAGGGGGAGAGGTAATACTCCCACGTGGCGCGTCCCAGGTGGCGGATAGGGGGGTCCTAACCGGCTTGCCTGCGGACTTGAGGGAAATAAAATACCTCTCGCGGACCAAACACACTATGTCCTGTGGGTGGGGGAGGCAGACGAATAATACACCCACGGTATCTCCTGCCTGTCGTGAGAGGCGACTAAAAGGGGCGACCAAGGGATTATTGTATTAGAACTATGAAACTACTTGTGATTAGTACCACCACGCGGCGAACACGAAGGGTTGTTTTTACTTGTGCGTAGTACCACTATGTTAGGTACGAAATAGGTTTGTGATTAGTAGCACACAGGAGCACCGTGCGGTCGGCTTTTGCAGTACCTGTGATTAGTACCACCATATGGGAAGGATCATGGGATGATAGCTACCATGGTTCTGCATTGGCTATGATTAGTACCCACTATATGAGGAACACCACGGGATAGGGGAAGGTCCCTTTGGTTAGTACACCATAGGGTTGCGTTGCCTGTAAATGGCGCCGCAATGTGAGAAAAACCATAGGTCTGTATTATATGTCGAACTTCATAACCTGTGAGTAGTACCATAATGTGTGGAATACCGCGAGTCTCTGCTACTTTTGATTAGTACCGCAACATGACAAATACCAATGTTCTACTTTCCTAGCGATAAGTACCATTATGAGGGGCCGATAACTTGGATTTTGGACCCTCTTTAGACTGCAAGCAGCCTCGATTCAGTATTATGCTCTAGCAGCAGTCCCTTGGTCAATAATCCTATTGTTTTTCTGTCAGTTTCTATGAATGTAAGGTATTGCGGGTGGCATCCACTGATTGTTTTAAATTCATATCCATCCATTCATTCTTCGTCCTCATGTTTTGAATTCTGGTCAGTGGAGAATTTTGGGCTCTTAATTTGTCATTCCATTTCATCTCATTTCGTACCATTAGGGGCCGATGACCTCGATGTTAGGTCCCTTTAAACAACAAGCATCATCATCTATATGAGAAGGTGTGAACCGTACCATGGCATCTCCCAGTGGGAGAGGGCTGTAGAATTCATCCACAGTATGCCCTACCTGTCGCGTAAGGGGTAACTAAAAGGGGGACAGGGGCTGTCAGCTTGGAAGTGTGGGTTTGACAACCACGGTTGCCCTAGCTGATTCTAGCATTTCTTCCGCTTGCGTCAAATTCCTATCCCACCTCCCTTGCTCAACTCCTGTTCTTTTCTTAGGCAAACGGTATTAGGATTTAGAAGCCTAGGTAGTCTCATTTTCTTGCCCACATCCGCAGTAGCTTAGCGAGGACTGGCCGATGGTGGGTGGTTCATGCTTTACATGAACGTACTCGAATTTTGATGATAAATTTATGTTTACACTCTTTAAACCTCGGTACTCTCGTTTTTGATCAAATGCATTATTTATTCATACGTTAGAAGTAACAGACATGAAAGTCGCAAGAATGATTGCTGGTAGAAACAGATGGGAACAATGGCAGGAGGGTACTCGGAATGAGGAGATAAAGTCTAATTTAGGAATGAACTCGATGGATGAAGCTGTACGCATAAACCGGCTTTGGTGGTAGGGTCATGTGAGGCGAATGGAGGAGGATAGGTTACCTAGGAGAAAAATTGACTCTGTTATGGAGGGTAAGAGAAGTAGAGGTAGACCAAGACGACGATGGCTAGACTCAGTTTCTAACGATTTAAAGATAAGAGGTACAGAACTAAATGAGACCCAACACTAGTTGCAAATCGAGGATTGTGGCGACGTTTAGTAAATTCACAGAGGCTTGCAGACTGAACGCTGAAAGGCATGTATGATAATGCATGTATGTAATGTACGTTATTTATTGATGTTAATCTTACCTTTACCTTGCTCCCAATTCAAGTAACTCTTCAATCTCGAAGAGTATAATTTTCCTCTTGGCGTGTGTTCATGTCACAGGTTTAATGAAAACTATTTTCTATGATTTCCTGTGGTCATTAATTCCTAATTTTCTTATTGGCTACTATCACCTCACGTCATCGGCAACTTTTACGCTGATTGGTACCGATGATGTAACCTTTCGCCTCTGTCTTCCCTTTGATTGTTTATTCTTTTTCATTTATTTAATATTTTCTAAATTATTTTTTGAATGCTATTACTAACATTCCTTCAGGACCAGTTTTCGGATTTCTTCGTTATTTCCTTTGTATTCTGTTATTATCCTCTGTAGTAACTTAACTGTTAGTTTTCCAGCGCTACTTTTCGTCTTCCGCTTCTAGAACATTCCATCTATCTACATAATGTTAGCAGGATACTATCGCACTACACTCTCAGATAGCATCACGGGCAATCCCAGCATTCGCTCTTCGGAAGATATAGACATCCAGTTTGAACTAATTGCCACAGATATTAGGAATGCAGCTGAAACTTCCTCCATGGGACCGAAGATCTACGACGCCCGCTCCCCGCTGAAGTACTCCAGCTTCTGAAGCTCAAGAACAGGGTTAGGAAGCTGTGGCACGTCACCAGGGACCTCAGCATGAAGATTCTATGGAACAGACACCGGTGAAACAGTAGTATACTAAGGGAACACCTTCGCCGAGTTGCATTCCAGTCGAAGTTGGCCGAGGTAAGCTCTAAGGATGGCTCTGTTCATCGCATGGCGCGTAAATTTCCAGGTGAAAGGACAGGCATACCCCTACTGCACGGACTACGTGGAATGGCCCACTCAGACAAGGATAAGGCAGAGGCATTCGCAGACACGTTCGAATCTACGTGCTCTTCGAATGAGGAACCAGCTGACGAAGACTTTATAGATGATGTCGAGGACAGCCTCCTCAATCATGACGATAATGACCTTCCTAGGGACTTCAAATTTATTTCAACTAGAGAGGTAGTACGTCACATCCAGCGCCTGAAAAACATGGGATGGGATTTCTCCTACCTTTCTTAAGAATCTCCCTAAGAAAGCCATTACTTTTCTGACTAAATTTTTCAACACAATAATTCAGCTAAGGTTATAATGCTGCAAAAAGGAACAGCCAACTCGACATCCCCACAGAACTACAGACCTATTAGCCTGCTCTCAGTTATCCCCAACAGTTCGAGGCTATTCTCCTCTCCCGCCTTGAGACAGTAATGGACGGAAAGGCCACTCCACGTCGCACCAACTACTACGACTGACTGAGGACATCACGAAAAACTTTAACGACAACAGGTACACAGGAGTCTGTTTTCTTGACGTCGCTAGGGCTTTCGACAAGGTATGGCATGACGGACTAGTATATAAGTTAAGAACCCTTGGCTTCCCTGGGTATCTTACAGCGCTAATCGCAAGTTATCTCAGCGACCGCAGCTTCCAAATCTTCGTAAGTAAGAAGCTATCGACAACACGCCTCATTACAGCCGGAGTACCGCAAGGTGGAGTAATTTCCCCGGTGCTGTTCAAAATATATACCTCCGACATGCCAAAACCTGCGAACACCATACTTGTGTGCTGACAACACAGGTCTGTCCACGGTCTCGTGGCAGACCCCGAGAGTCGAACAACACCTTCAGGCAGCGCTGACCACTCTCGTGTCCTGGCTCGAGAAGTGGCGCATCAAAATCAATGTAGGCAAATGCCAGGCTACGCTCTTCACCAAGGGACGCGGCAGACTGCACGGTGGTCTGAACTACTTTGACGAAGTAATCAGATGGTCCGACAGTGCCAAGTACCTGGGGGTCATCCTAGACCGCGGACTGACCTACCGTCAGCATGTAACTACCATTTCAGGCTCCGCCCACGCAAGGGTATCAAAATTATTCCCTATGATTTACGCTGAAAACTGCCTAACACAACAAAACAGGCTCCTCCTCTACACGACGATGATCAGGCCGCTACTTGAGTATGCCTGTCCTACATGGGGCGTGGCCGCCAATTGCACCTGCGTATGCTACAGTCCGTACAGAACCGGGCCCTGCGGCTTGTAACGGGTTGCGATCGGTACTAACGTATCACGACCTGTGTCAGATAGACACTGTTGGGGTGAGAATGGTAAAACTAGCCAAGACAATCAACAGGAGGATACCAATGTGTGGTAACCCTCTCATCAATACATTAGGTTCCCATGAGACTCACGGCCTAAAGCACAAGATGTCGCGAGTACTCATAACGTAATTCACACGCGCACCTACAGTATGTACCTATTCTATTCGAACGGACTGTTTGCTTTGGTACCTCAACGCACTGCCAGAAAATAATAAACTGAAAAGGAATTTATTCATTGAACATATATTCTACAAAGCCTTCAGAAAACATATACGTACTATAATTTTGCAACAATGTTAACGAAACATACAGCTTGTAATAAGGAAAAGCGCGCCCATAATCTTGTATCTTTCCTATTCGTATAAGCACATTGAACACTTGAAGTAAACAAAAAATAAAGGGTTCCTTGAACATGTTCGTATCTAGTGGAATGTCCCCTGCCTTTATAACTGGCTGACGTCGTCGCCGCATAGAATACACTAATTTCTTGCACATGTCAGAGTTGATTTTCTGCCTTTCCTGAAGAAGCACACTTTTAAGTTCCTCCTTCGTACGCACACGTTTCCTACGGGTTTCCTCCTTAACGTAGCCCAAATATATTCGATGGGAGTTAAATCCGGAGAATGGGGAAGTGTTCTAAGCTGCTTAGGAATGTTCCAGATCAACCATGTCGTCAGCAGTTTGTTTTGGGTCATTATCATGCTGGAACATATAAACAAGTGGCATCCCTATTTTTTCGGCACTCTGATTCACGTTTGCCCTCAGGATTGCATTATAGCCCTCCTTGTTCATTATTCCGTCGATGAAATGTATGTTACGCACACCTCTGGCTGGCATACAGCCCCAAAGCATTACTGACCCACCACCTTATTTTACAGTTGGGAGTGTATTTGCTAAATCATTGTCCGTGCCAATTTTTCTCCATATTCTATGGATGCCACCTGGCCTGAAAAGGTTTTACTTATGGTCGATTTTGTTTTTAATGATTATATTTTCATTGAACGTGTTCATTAGAAGAATGATGGATGTTTAGTTTTTATATTCCATACAGAAACTTGTATCGAATTTATGAGTGCTTTATTATTACTGAAACCACTAATACAAAGAAAACTATAATAAATCATGTTCGTCCGAATAATTATGCGAGTCACTGTGCTAGTGCTTACGCTGCAGCCCTGAACCACGCGGACATGTCAAGATAACAGCATAAACTTCAGTCACCACCTGCGTGGCAGAGCTTTTCATGTTCAACGCAGAAACACATCAGATGGCAGTTAGAATTCTGCATATAAACGACGATTTATTCGTCTGCCTTTCTTCGCATTCGCCAGTAGCATTCAGTTCTCATGCCTTTTCCTTTTAAAATATTGCTGACGACTGGTTCTTCTAGCGGCCGGTGATGATCTGTTCACCTGGTTTCTTTTTTTTCTGCTAGTCATCGAAATTTTAAGGCTGAAGGATCTAAATGCTACTACTTGGTTTTTCAAACATTTTATTGGACTTTACTTTTCTCACTGGAGGAGCGCTACAAATTACGAAAAATTTCTTCTTTCAAGATCCTGCAATCTAGTTAAATACTGTTTTTGAACTTTTCTCAACCATTTTTTTTCTCTATTAACATTTAACGTTTTCTTGTAAAGGTTAATTCACTTTAATATTTTCTTGTTATTACATTTTTTAACTTAATCCTGGTTTAACATTGTTCAGCCTGCATGTAGTTTACGTGTTTTATTTCGGCTTATGCTGATTTTTCTAGTTTCAATAAGACATAATTCTTATTTACATTTAATATTCCATGTGCAGTACTCGTGGCTGTTTAGCTCAAGGTCACGCACTGAATTTCTTTGCAAAGATTGTACTCAAGGCCATGCACTTAATTTCCTTTCAGGATTGTAAAATTTTTACTCCTTTTAATGTGATTATTTCTTCTTAATATACCCCCTGCGGGTAGGGCACGCACATGTTGGTTACAAGGATAATGTCGAGATAGAGGAGGAGACTAAGGCCAATGAAGTATTAAAATTTACATATGATAACAATGACATTTACAATAAGATACAAAAGTTGAAAACTAGAAAAGCGGCTGGAATTGATCAGATTTCTGAGGATATACTAAAGACAATGGGTTGGAATGTAGTACCATATCTGAAGTACTTATTTGATTATTGTTTGGTCGGAGGAGCTATACCAGATGAATGGAGAGTTGCTATAGTAGCCCCTGTGTATAAAGGAAAGGGTGATAGACATAAAGCTAAAAATTACAGGCCAGTAAGTTTGACATGCATTGTATGTAAGCTTTGGGAAGGCATTCTTTCTGATTATATTAGACATGTTTGTGAAATTAATAACTGGTTCGATAGAAGGCAATTCGGTTTTAGGAAAGGTTATTCCACTGAAGCTCAACTTGTAGGATTCCAGCAAGATATAGCAGATATCTTGGATTCTGGAGATCAAATGGACTGTATCGCGATTGACCTGTCTAAAGCATTTGATAGGGTAGATTATAGAGAATTAGAGTAGGCGAAGCTTTATCTGACCCTGTAATAATTAAGAGGGGAATTCCTCAAGGCAGTATTATCGGACCTTTATGTTTTCTTATATATATAAATGATGTAAGAAGTGGAATCGGAGGTAAGGCTTTTTGCGGATGATGTTATTCTCTATAGAGTGATAAATAAGTTACAAGATTGTGAGCAACTGCAACGTGACCTCGAAAATGTTGTGAGATGGACAGCAGGCAATGGTATGTTGATAAACGGGGTTAAAAGTCAGGTTGTGAGTTTCACAAATAGGAAAAGTCCTCTCAGTTTTAATTACTGCGTTGATGGGGTGAAAGTTCCTTTTGGGGATCATTGTAAGTATCTAGGTGTTAATATAAGGAAAGATCTACATTGGGGTAATCACATAAATGGGATTGTAAATAAAGGGTACAGATCTCTGCACATGGTTATGAGGGTGTTTAGGGGTTGTAGTAAGGATGTAAAGAAGAGTGCATATAAGTCTCTGGTAATACCCCAACTAGAGTATGGTTCCAGTGTATGGGACCCTCACTAGGATTACCTGGTTCAAGAACTGGAAAAAATCCAAAGAAAAGCAGCTCGATTTGTTCTGGGTGATTTCCGACAAAAGAGTAGCGTTACAAAAATGTTGCAATGTTTGGGTTGGGAAGTATTGAGAGAAAGAAGGAGAGCTGCTCGACTAAGTGGTATGTTCCGAGCTGTCAGTGGAGAGATGGCGTGGAATGACATTAGTAGACGAATAAGTTTGAGTGGCGTTTATAAAAGTAGGAAAGATCACAATATGAAGATAAAGTTGGAATTCAAGAGGACAAACTGGGACAAATATTCATTTATAGGAAGGGGAGTTAGGGATTGGAATAACTTACCAAGGGAGATGTTCAATAAATTTCCAATTTCTTTGAAATCATTTAGGAAAAGGCTAGGAAAACAACAGATAGGGAATCTGCCACCTGGGCGACTGCCCTAAATGCAGATCAGTATTGAATGATTGATGTACAATACAGACGCGGTATACTCTGCCTGTCGTAAAAGGCGACTAAAAGGGGCGACTAGGCGCAAACATGTATTGCGGTTTTGTATAATGTGTTGGACCTCCCGTGGATGGGAGGGGGGACTGAATACATTCACTGGTAATCCTTCCCTGTCGTAGAAGGTGACGAAAGGGTCAAGTGCCCATGGTCCCCTCTTAATTTTTTATTGTTTTTTGTGGGTTAGTTGTAGACCTATTCAAAATGTTTGATGTGCGTGCTGCTCGGAGATGGGCCTCCTACGTGTGCGACTTCGCTCGAAAGCCCGTGTCAGTGACCACCCAGGAAGTGGCGGGTGGGAGTGTCATGTACCCGGGCAATAGTATCCGCCTGACAACACAGGTCCCCACACAGCCGAAGGCCAGAAGGACATATACTTTAATTGTTTTTATTTATTTTTTCCTTATATTTAGTGCTCTGTACACGCAATGGGGTACATGCTATTGCGGGTGACTGGAGGGAGTCCTAGTGCTCATTGCCTTAGTCATCCCGTATTAGGCGTCGTCCAACATCGGACCCCGGGCAGTACCGGCTATGACCAGGGGCCTATTCCACAAAAGTATGGTCTTGTACATTACAAGTTACTAGTGTGGGTTCTTGTAATGTATGGAGTTGTACATTTCTGTTCCACAAAAGATTGATAGTCTCTTGTATATTACCAGTGAATTGTTACAAGTTTTACAAGTGACGACATATCAATAAACATACTACGTCATAGCATGAATCAGCTGTTTATCTTCGTATTCCATTCGTTGAATTAGGTTATGCTTGCCTCATTTATCGTAATATCGTATTTTACTGTAACTTGTGCAGCAAAGATTGAAAGAACTAATATTCCTGTGAATTTTTTAATGCTACGATGTTATTTTTCAGTTTATTTCTTTGATGATAGGAAATTACTCCGTTATTATCACCCATTCTGTTCTTCCGCGATCCTCGCGTATGTTCTACGAGAGTCTAACATACCTACCTTGGTCTGTCATTAGGAATCAGATGCCTCTAATAACGATATTCGGCCGCCAAACTTAATTGGTACAAAATTGCAAACTCTGCATGAATTGTTAAAATGATGTCAAGAGAAACAAAGTTATTCATTTTGAAGGAAATAGAAGGTAGGAAAGATATTCGTTTCGGTGGATTCAGCGAGAGTCTGAAAAAACAAGACAAAATAAATGGTTGAATGGAAATATTTGACTTGGGAAAAGCTCATGGAGCTTTTGAGGGGAAAAGTTGGACGTATGTAAGAGATATTCTGCTCATTAATGATTCCAGGAATGCCCTTCTTGGAATATGTTTTTTTCAGTATTTTCAGGCCAACAAACAATTTGAGGAAATTTTATATCATTTATTGCAGCTACCACAGACCGAAGATTTTGCCATCCCAAGCATATCTGCAGTACCATGGTACTGACCACCATTTCCTAGCCAATGTAATGTTGTTAGTAAATGTTGTTTAGCAGAGAGAGATTTATTTCTGTTCGTAGGATATTTTAAGCTATGGCCAATATCTATCAAAAGTTCTTCCACTATATTGTGCTTAACCTAAAACGTTCATTGTATTCAAATACAGTGTTAAACTGGAAGTTTATTCTTTCCCTGTACAGACGATAGTTTTCATTTTCATCACCATCACTATCACTACTGCTAGACCACATATTTATCAAAATGTATCCAAAATAAGCGTATTTAAATAGCACTAGTACATTTATATATTATTGTCCTTTCACTGGTAGAGAATTCTTCTCAATTTGCTAGTAAGTTACAAGTACTAGTACTTTTGTGGAACACGCCTATAAAAATTCACTAGTAATTTGTAAGTATGGAGTAGTAAAGTACAACTGTAGAAAATTCTTTTGTGGAACAGAAACTCTGGTATTTGTACAAGTTACTAGAGAATTTACTTGTAATGTACAAGACCATACTTTTGTGGAACAGGCCCCAGGTGGGTATTGCCTTGGCTGCTTGGTTCGGCTACAGAGACCCCTGATCGGAGTGGGTTGCATACGGGGAGGATGATTTCTGGCATTGCGTGGAAACCACTTCTGCCTGTCTCCTCGGGTAGTTCGCTATACAAGTCTTTAACATTTGATTCCCTAAGGAGGGCAACCCCTTGGGAACAAGCGCAGCGTATTAGTCTGGATTCCAATTTCCCTAGATTCCTGGTTGCTACCAGAACCGATGGGCAAGATTTCAAGCTGGTTAAATCGAAGGTGTCTACGGTGAACTTGAGAATCTGATGAAAATGCGCAATGGTGGTTTGCTCCTGAAGACGAGCACTGCGCTCCAAGCAGATCGGCTGCTTAAGTGCGACCACTTTGGCGAAATCCCCGTCAACGTGGAAGAACACAAAACCTTGAATATGGTTCATGGAGTTATTTTCCACCGTGATCTTGTTCTCAACACTGACGATGATTGATAGAAGATATGAAGCACCGTGGGGAATCAGTCTGTGTGTGGTACATGCGGAAGAGTAGCTCGCGGCGCGGAGGAGTGCACAACTCCGTACAAGTGCAATAACTGCTCTGATCTTCATTCTCCTCGAGATCGGAACTCTCCGACCTATCTGAGTGAGAAGACGATCGAGGAGATCAAGACCCTGGATGGTCTTTCCTACCAGGAAGCGCGCCGTAAGT